>NW_006921701.1:6020965-6040767 GCF_000298275.1 Orycteropus afer afer | reverse complement strand
GACCTGAAGGGCAGCTAGGGGCCATAGTCTCAGTGGTTCCACCAGGCTCTGTTGGACCAGCAAACCTGGTCCCCACCTTTAAAAGAACATTTTAAAGGAAGCTTGCTATATAGTGTCTGTTGCTGAGTAAATATGAAATATTTTCAGTTGTTTTGCAGGAAAATATGTTAGGGTGAATAATTACCTACACTTCTACTTCTTTTATTTTAAATGTAATATTAAGTGTTCATACTAATTGCCCCTTGAAAAGGAGTTCCTTAAAAGTTCATTTCAAAGTACCTTTCCTGCCTTTAACAAGAAATACAATTTTATTTTTACAAGTCTTGATATTTACATTTTTTTCTCCTTCCTTGGTGGCACAATGGTTAAGTGCTCTGCTGCTAACTGAAATGTTGGCTCAAACCCACCAGCTACTTTATGGAGAAGAGACCTAGTGATCCTGCCCATAAAGAAGGAAACCCTATGGGGCAGCTCTACGCTGTCATGCAGGGTTGCTATGAGTCAGAATCAATAACAACAATTAAGTGGAGCATTATAAATCATCTGGCCCAAGCAATAAGTTTTGGATTATGGAATCACTTCTAGATAGCTAATATGACCTGGGTAAAGTCATGTTGAATTAGTGCTCACATGGAACCAGAACCTAAGCCTTCAGAGTCTTTATCGGTCTTTTCATTAGGAGGTTGTTGCTTGAAATGAATGCATGTCACTTTGCCTTAAAACTTTTTTTTTTTTTTTTTTTTAAGAAATCAGTGCTAGTTTGGCACCACCTTCTCTGGATCCAAGCCTGACTTTGAAAGATAGGATGTGGCACCTTCAATGCTGCTTGCAAAAAGATTCTGATAAAGAACATTCTGTTATCATCTATGACTTCATCCAAAGCTATAAAATTCTTCTTCTGTCTTGTGGTATCTCCCTGCAACAAAATCATGAAGATCCAAAGGTTTCGTATCTTATTTAATTTTTATGTACTTAAAATATTAGTGTTCATGGCTAATTCTTAAATGACTTGATATTTATTTAGCTATAATAATGCATGTTAAATCTTTTAGTCACTCCTTTATTCAGTAATCTTATTCACCCAGAACAGAAAATTATGCACAGACGCCTCTGTGTAGATAAAAGAGGTGTCACAAATTCCAAACCCTAAAGTTTAAACCTATCCTCAGAGATTTATTTTTTTAATTTTATTTTTGGTGAAAATATGCACAGCAAAACCCACTCCCATTGTGCCCATGACCATGTATAGGGTTGATAGACAATGTTTCTACAAGTGTATTTATATGTTTTCTAAGAATTCCCAAGTGTATATAGTACAGCTGACAAGGGACAAGGTTGTAGTCACTTCTTGGCCACAGCCAGCTACCTAGACGGAGCAAGTAGTTAGACCTGTGGGCTCAGGACCATAGTCACAGGGGATATCAAACTCAATCGGCATAACATTCTACACTAAAACGTTGTTCCACATCCTACTTTGACAAGTAGTGACTGGGATCTTAAAAGCTTGCAAGCAGCCATCTAGATGCAACAATGGGTCTCTCCTTGTCCAGAGCAAAGAAGAATGAAGAAAACCAAAAATGTGTGGAAACAATTAGTCCAAGCGACTGGTACACTATTTGATCCTCAGGCTATTCGACTATGAGACCAGAAGAATCAGATGGTGCCTGGCTACCACTGTCAACCACTTAGAGGGGTATCTCTGTAGGAGATCCTGGACAAAGGGAGAGAACAATGTGGAACAAAACTCTAAAACAAACAAACAAAAAAAGGGACCAGGTTTGCTGGTCTGATAGAGCCTGATGGAACAGCTGAGACTATGGCCCCTAGCTGCCCTTCAAGTCTGGAATTGAACCCACTTCCATGGCTTCCAGCCAAACAAAAACAGGCATATGAGCTGAATATTTACATTAGGTAAATACACTCCTTGGAGAGATCATTCATGGGAGAACAAAAGGTCTGTGTATGCACAGGGAGACAGCTTGGGAACAGAAGTGCATGAGAGGAAAAGACAGAGAAATGTAAGTATGGGGAGGAAATGGGAGGGGAGCTGTTGCATTGTGGGAAATTGCACAAATGTCATGAGACAAATTGTATGCGAGCTGCTGTATGGAAAGTGAATTTGCTCTGTAGACTTTCGTCCAAATCACAATAAATTTTTTTTAAAAAACAAACTCACTCCCATTGCAGTTTCTAGGCATACTGATCAGTGACATTGGTTACATTCTTCTTATTGTGTCAGTGTTCTCATTATTTCTCTACTAGTGGTTTCACTCCCATTTGCTTAATCTCCTTGCTCTTCGACCTTATCATTGTGGTCTTAAATAAGTTTTCACACTATTTGTCCCTTTAAAATAGCTGTTGACCCTTTGGTCTTACATAGATAATTTTTCTTTTTTAAAAGAAATTTAATACTCAAGGATGACCATCTTTACTATTTGGGCTTAACTGTTACTTAGGTTAAAGGTGATTTCAATTCAGTGTTTGAAGAGCAACTCAGGGCCATAGTCTCAGGGACTCCTCCAGCCTCAGTAGATCCAGTTAGTCTGGATTCTTTAGCAAATTGAAGTTCTGTTCCATATTTCCATCCCTTTTTATCAGGATTCATTTATTGTGTTCTTGATCAGAACATTCAGTGTTGGTAGCCAAGTACCATCTCATTCTTCGTTCTCAGAGATTTTTTAAAATTTTATTCTGGTCATAAATTCGAAGTTTCCTGGCTTACATTAAATTAGAAGTGAAAGAAGAACTGTTATATTTAGCTATATGATAGCAGGATGTTTCAAATATTCATGAAAGTGGAGGCAGAAAATAGGAAAAGTAGGTGGCTATAAGATGTCAAAAGGAGCTCTGGTGGCATAGTGCCCAAGGCACTTGATTGCTAACCAGAAGGCTGGCAGTTCAAATCCATCAGCTACTCTTCAGAAGGAAGATTGGGCAATCTATGTCCATAGTGATACCACCTTGGAAATCCAAGGAGGGGTTGCTATGAGTCGGATCCAACTCAATGGCAGTGAGTTAGTGAGTTTGGTTGTTTTTTTTTTTTTTTTTTTTTTTTAAGAAGTCAAAAGGGATAGTAGTTAGGGGCGATTTAGCATAGGGGCAAATCATGTTAGTAGTCCCTGAGAACATTTCTATATAATAGTAGCAACCTATGGTATACCCTACATACCCTTAATAAAGGAGGCTTGATGGCACAATGGCTAAGCACTGGGCTGCTAACCAAAAGGCTGGCAGTTTGAATCCATCCAGCAGTTTTGTGAGAGAAAAGACCTGGCAACCTTCTTCCATAAAGATTACAGCCAAGAAAACCCTAAGAGACAGTTCTACTCTATCAGATAAGGTCACTAAAAGTTGGAATTGACTTAAAGACATCCAAAAACTACTACAATAAACATTAAATAGTATTATGTATTTTTTGAAGATATTTATTTTTAATATCATAGTCCTCAAAGGGATAAAATGTCACTCTTTTCCCCTGTTGATGCTATATACATGAGATGAAGAATTTAGAATTGAGAAATATTACCAGTTGGTAGTTGTTATCAATATGTATATATATAAAACCAACTCATTGCCATCAAGTCAATTCCAACTCACAGTGACCCTCGTTGGGTTTCTGAGGCAGTAAATCTTTACGGAAGTGGATTGCCTAGTCTTCCTTCCGTGGGGTGGCTGGTGGGTTTGAACCACCAACATCAGTAATAATAGGATAATTTTTAGATTTTTTTAGCTTTTTTTTTTTTTTTTTGCAAAGATTTTCAAAAACAACATCAGATAAATTCCATATAGTTTTTAAACTGATGTTTCCTGGATATAAAAAGTTGTCACTTAAAACGAGAATATGAGCAATATGAGCCTCTCACGAAAACTGCAGGAACATCTTAGATTTATGTAACACTTTTGGCTTAAACTACTTGAAAATATTTCATTCTTAGTTTTGTTAATCACAGCATTTTTTTAAATTTAAGACAATAAATTATTATTTTATAAAATCTCACCTTCATGAGAAACGTGCCAACTTTTAAATCAGATTATTTTATCTAATACTCCATTATAAAACTTCATTCTTTACTTACAAAAGAAATAATTGAGTCATATGATAATTGTCAGAATTATGAACAAGGTTTAGATTTTCTTATTCTAAATCCAGTTTCTTATCTCCTAGATATAGTTTTAAAACTACACATCTTCTAGTCTTACCAGGAAGCTAAAAATAGCAATCATATGACCAGTTGGATGGTCCTGGTGACAGGATCTCATCCTGAGAGAAAGGTCTATAGGTTTTCTAAAACTATGGATATGAACTTTTTGTGGTAAAACGTTTATGCCTTACTGTTTCTGATGTTGAAAGAACTATACACACTAACCTATATATAGGCTCTACTTTACTATAGTAGCTGAGCTAAAATCAGCCTTAGGGGAGTAGAGTTCATATGCATTTTTCAGAAACATGGTTTCAGTTAGCTGAGAGGCACTTGATTCAGCAGAAGCATTGAAGTGATGGAACTTTACTTCGAAGACCACTGCTGTAATCGATATTATAAAATGAGTTCTATAATAATTATCCTTTCTGTCTCTTCTGGGAAGACCACTGAAAATGAGTGAGATTAGAAAAATGAGCTGCTTTTATTTTTCCTATTTAAGAATACAGTAATATCTTTGAAAAATCAAGTAAATACTCATATTACAATCCAATTTAGGTGGCATGCTGGTTATTAAATCCAGATTCTAAGGAGCCAACTCTTCACAGCATAGTTACCAGCTTTCTTCCTGATGCGCTTCCACTCCTGGAAGGAATGGAGACCGGACAAGGGATTCAGAGCCTGGGGGTGAATATTAGCACTGAGCACTCAGGGCGATACAGAGCATCTGTAGAGTCCATTCTCGTCTTCAATTCTATGCGTCAACTGAATTCTTTGTTGCAGAAGGAAAATCTTCAAGGTAAAAACAAAGTATCTGGCATCTTTATGATGCTACAGACTGGGGATGGTTATATATATTTAACCACTGTTTGTCACAAATGGATAAATTATACATTTTATGCAGACCCTGCCTTTGGATTAAGGCACTCTGGTGGCGTAGTGCCTAAAGCATTTGACTACTAACCAGAAGCTTGGTGGTTCAAACTCCGCAGAAGGAAGATGGGGCAATCTATTTCCCCCAATGGGGGTCACTGTATCTCGGAATCAACTTGATGTCAGTGGGTTTGGTTTGGTTTGGTTTAACTCTGGATTGTCTAGTGCTGGGGTTGAGAAACTTTTTTCTGTAAAGAGCCTCATAGTAAATATTTTTGACTTTTCAGATGAGATGGTCTCTACCACACATACTCAATTCTGTCATTGTAGCCCCAAACCAGCCATCTGAAAAAAAGAAACAAACAAACAACAAAAAAAATGGACTGCCATCAAGTCAATTCTGACTCACAGTCACCCATAGGTTTCCAAGACTATAAATCTTTACAGAAGCAAACTGCCTCATCTTTCTCCTGTGGAGTGGCTGGTGGGTTCAAATAGCTGACCTTTTGGTTAATGGCCCACGGCCTTAACACAACACCATCAGAGCTCCTTAAAGCAGCCATAGATATTACAAAAATGAATAGGCATGTCTTCAGAATTACATGCTTTCAATCTATTTGTGAGAGAACTGTTCCAATACTTAAAGACAGTTATTTCATCTGTAAAAAGAGAGGACTGTGGGTTGCCGCAGCTTTAAGATTGCCTTGCCAAGTCAGGGAGGGGATGAGGAGCAGGCAAGCAGAAAACCAAAGCTTTCCTGCTGCTTACTATTAGCTTTTTATTGATTGAGCATCTGCTTAGTTGTATCCCTTTGACTTGGTTCCAGGGTTCTGGCAAAGCTAGTCCTCCCAGCCTCTGCTTGCTTGTTTGTTTCTGCACCCCACCCGCTGTTTATGTGGGAGGTGGGGCAAGTCTGTGCAGCTGCTCATGCTGCCATCTTACTCTAGAATCTAATGAAATCCTTTAATTTTGTAAATACTTCATATTTACTTATTATAAATCTAATCATTCCATATCTGCAGTTCTTGGGGATCTAAATCTGTTTGTTTTTTCTGTGGCATCTCATTCATACTTCTTTGCTATCTTGTAGTTTTTCATGCTTTTTGTGCCTCCATATGAATTTAATCTATGGAGCCCTAGAGGTCTATCTTCGAGGAAGCCTTTCTTTAGGAAAGTTTTGCTCCTGCCTCTGGTGGTTACTGCATGAAAAGACTGGGTTAGCCTTTCTTGACGTTTTGGCTCAGAACAGAAGTCTGAGACTTAGCTTTTCCTCCTGTTGCTATTTCAAGGATCTTTATCCTTCATTCTCTTCGTTATAGGACTCATTTTCATGACATCCTTACTCCTTCCCACTGACTGTGTATCCAGCCTGGGTTCCTGTCACTCTGACTTTGTATTGCTCTGACTGCTCCTGCTCCTGTTCTGGCTCTAGTTCCTTCTACTTCATGGGTCCCACATCTCATGAAGTTTTCCTCTGGCTCCCGGCCTCCAAAGCCAGCTCCTAACTACCTGGTACCTGCTGCTAGCCGTTTTTGTTTTTGGTGATGTTTATGTGGCTTCATGGAGATCTCTCCTGCTCTTTGAGACCAGCAGTGCTTCAAAGAATGTGTATTGGGAGTCTGGGAGGGCAAGTGGTGTTTTTGAGTCCTAGTGACCCATTGTCCTAGAAGCTGAAGTTGGTCTGTGAGTTTTGTGTAGCCTGTGAGTTTTTTTCTTAATGATTTAGGACTATATTTCCCATAGTACATTCTATGAACACTTTCTTTCCAGTATATTAATAGATATTATATTAAATAAAGGGTTTTATAGTTGTATTACAGCACCTGAACTCACCTAAATTCCTGAGGGAAAAGAATCAGTATCATAACAAAGCTGGTTTCTGTGAGGTGGAGGTCCAGGCATACCTCTGCTCTCCAACTCTTTCACCATTTCAGACACCAGTCATTCTCCCCATGGCACTCTCTACTTCTCTTCTGGGTTCAGTAATTTGTGGCAGTGGCCACACATAACTCACACACCATACTCACAGTTATGAAGTAACAGGCTGCAACTTGGGATCAAGATCAACTTGTAAGTAACAGAATACACCTCAGGAGATGGGACAGCTGCCAACCAGGAGAGCACACAGCTCCCTTTTGGATATGCTAGCTGACAGCCCTTCTCGGCCCACAGGCAGGCATTTCTTTAGGCTGTGCATGTGCCCTTTTCTGCCTTTGGCCTCCCTGCTGGCAGCCTCTTTGCTGCTAACTTCTGCAACTCATGGCCAGTGTAGCAGCCCACTTGGCTGCTGCCCTCCTAGCAGGAGTTTTTTCCTGTCACTGTTGGCTATGCTGCCAGACCCCTCTAGGCTTCTGCCACCAGGTCCCTCTAAGCCTGTGTTGCTGGTTCCCTGTAGGCCTTTGCCTTGTTTGGGCAAGTATTATAGCTCTTTAGCTCAGCCAGCCAACCTCCTACCCAGAGGCACCTGCTTGCTTGCTCTCTCTCTCTCCCTTTCTCTCTGTCTCTCTGGCCTGACAAGCCCACTGTGTCGCCTCACAGTGTTACAGCTCTTCACTCACAGTATAGCTCTTTTAGGAGTTTCTCTCTGCCTGTCTCTCTCCTCTTGCCTCTAAAAACCTCTCTGGAGTTCTCCACTTTATGATCAAGCTCCTTGTCAATTTCAAGGCATGACCCTCCCAACAGGACCACAAACCAACCAATCCCTGCAAGTCACTCAATCCTATTGGGTGGCTTTACGTACCATTATTTTCATAGAAAATTGACCAATCCCTGTAAGATGCATAAAATAGACCAATTACAGGAGAGACTGCAGGCCAGCCAATCATTTTTGGCAGAATTATAAATCCAAGCCCAGAAAAGGCCATATATAAAGAGATGCTCATTTCATTACAGACCTCCCCTTAGCCTTTTTGTCCATAGTTTCTTATACATGCTTAACATTTAGAGGATTACTTCCCCTTTACCAGTCGAAAGTGATCAGTAACAATTAGTTCTTCAGTAGGGCAAATTCCTTAGGATGAGATCACTGAGGTACCAGCCACTCAGGTCTGCTGCAAATGTCCATCTGATCTGGTTAGATTCTTCAAACGACCATTCCAACTTTACCCTTTCTGGTCTCTGATAAAAATTAAGTGTAAGATAATTATTCCTTTGCTCTGAGCCTCTTGAGGTATCAGCATAGTAAAATCGTTAAGAGATGTTAGGTTTGGGCATGGTACTCTAGTTTAGCACCTGCATCTGCCGTAGTCCAAATAAGTCAAATAAATTTGGAATTTTCAGTAAATATCCAAAGGGAGCATATGGAATGTAGAAAAGCACAGTATGTACGGTAGTTCTCAACTCTGCCTTTTTACAGAGAATCTTTGGCATGAAGATTCCAATGAATATCCTGGTTAAACTGAAATAGAATATGTACTTTGCTGAAAATATCAGTAGATAAAAAAATAGTCTGATTCTTACTTCAGGAAAATTATCATTTACTATTCAACAAAAGCATTGAAAATTATGAAACCTCTATATTTAGTTCTTTGTGCCAACATGCATGTACCCCAGAGACAGGAATCTTAGAAATGATTTCAGAAAATTAACCCTTTGTAGGCAGCTCAACAAACAAGATTGGTGACCCTGCTCCTGCTAAGAACAGAAGCAGAAACATATTGTGATAAGTGTGGTTACTTGTAAACTAAACTCTTCACAAAATTGCCAACTCGTCCACTCTGCATACACAAGAATGGTAGTTCAGTGCTTCTCCTTTTGTTGTTGTGGAGGTGCTGCGCAGGAGACAAGAGCCTGAAGATTGAGTAGCATTTCTGGATTTTTCTTGACAAAGTTCTATTTATGTTTAGGTAATACTGCTGATCTAGTCACTTAACTGATGAGTTAATGTCTTTAGTTTTCTTTTTCTTTTTCTTCCAGGTGTTTTCCATAAAGTAGAAATGCCTTCTCAGTACTGCCTGGCCTTGCTAGAACTAAATGGAATTGGCTTCAGTACGGTGGAATGTGAAAGTCAAAAACACATAATGCAAGCCAAACTGGATGCAATTGAGACGCAGGCCTATCAACTTGCCGGCCATAGTTTTTCCTTCACCAGTTCAGATGACGTTGCTGAGGTTGTATCATGGAAATAGAGGATTTACAGAAAGAATTTTTAAAAGTTAAAAGTGATTTGTATATATGTATATTTATTAGGATGTGTATACCTAAACACCAAAGATTATTAAACAAAAAGTTAACTAGAATTCTTTGGGGATAGAGTATTCAAGCATCTAGTTTATAAGTTACTTCTATATTTATGAAAAAGAAAAAAACAAGCTCACTGCTGTGGAGTCAGATCCGACGCATAGCGATCCCTCCTTGGGTTTCTGAGGTGATATCTCTATGGAAGTAGATTGCCCAATCTTCCTTCCAAGGAGTGGCTGGTGGGTTTGAACCACCAGCCTTCTGGTTAGCAGTCAAATATCTTAGGCACTATGTCACCAGAGCTCTTATGAGAGAAGGAAAAGTAGCTAAAAATTAAAAAAAAAAGGGGGGGGGCAGTTCTTAGAATGTAAACTCCATGAAATACACTCAGTACTGTTGGTTGAACAAGTGATCCTTGGTGGTAGTGGTGTAACAGGGTAACTGTTTATCCGTGGAAGTAGTTAGTTAATGAATCCTCACTCCTTCTCCACCTTAATACCTTTTCTTAAGAATAGAAAATTAGATATTTTTCTAAGATGGAAATGGAAAAAGGATTTTTTTGAGTTTGTTTTATATAAATTTAATTTTTTATCACCTTACATAAATTTTGACAGATCTTACTCTTGTTTTTATTATCAGAGTTTGGGGTTCTATTATTCTCTCTCTTTCCTACACTTCTTCCCTATAAAGGATACTTGAATTGTTGTGGAGGGGCTCCAAGCACAGCATGGATGCTTACACTAGATGACGTTGAAGTTCCTGTCTCCTAGATGTGATTCAGTAATATGGTGACTTAGTAGAGATCTTGGCTTTAGAGCCAGACTGCTTGTGTTTGAACCTCATGTTCTCTGTTTACTATCTAGCTCCATGACATTAAGCCAATGCCATCAACTCTTTATGTATCATTTTTTTCATCTGTAGAATGGAGACAATGATAGAATTACCTCATAGGGTTGTTATTAGGAATAAATGATTAAATAAATGTAAAACACTTAGGATAGTGCTCAGTACGTAGTAAGTGTCCAATAAATATTATATATCCTTATAAATCTGTCTTTCTTAAGCTACATGTTGTAGAGAAAATGAGGAAAATGTTTTTCTTAATTATATGGTACATTTGTACTGAATTGTGTGGTAGTTTTTTTTTTTCCTTCCCTTTATTTTATTATGAATTCTTTAGCCCAGTAGTCTCCAGGACCCTATCTAGCTGATAACTTATAAAATTATCGAGGGAACTTACCAGAAATAGAGTCTTTGGGTTTCAGCATAAAGTAGGTCTAGGGCAAAGGCAGAAATTCATGCCTTTTTGATTCAGTTGGGTACTAAGGCAAGTAAACTCTTGGCCTAGATCAAACTCTATGCTAGAGTTTGATATTAGTTTGTTTCTTAAGTTTTCATGTTGAAATGGAAATTATATTTAAGGTAACCTAACAGTTTTACATGTTTGCTGTTTGATCCTTGGGAGCTCTCGTAGCATATGCCTAAGGCTTTGACTGCTAACCAGAAGGCTGGCAGTTCAAACCCACCAGCTGCTCCTCTGAAGGAAGATTAGACAATCTGTTTCTGTAGAGATACTGCCTCAGAAATCCCAAGGAGGGATCGTGATGAGTTGAATCAACTTGATGGCTATGAGTTTAGTTTTTGGTTTGTGATTTTAATTTGAATCTTTGAATTAGGCACAGTATTAGTTATCATCTAGAGTTGCACTGTCCAATACAGGAGCCACTGGCCACTTGCAGCTATTTTAATTTTAATTAAATTGAATTTATAAATTCAATTCCTTAATTGTGCTAGCCAAAATTTAAGTGCTATGTAGCCACATGTGGCTAACAGCTGCCATATTAGATGCTGTAAATACAGTAAATTTCCATTATTGCAGAAGGTTCTGTTAGAGAGTAGCAGTCTAAATAAGTGGTCAGCAAACTAAAGACTACAGGCCAAATCCATCCTACCATCTGTTTTTTGTAAATAAAACTTTATTGGAACACAGCTATAGCTATTTATATATTGTTTTTGGCTGCTTTTGTTCCATAACAGAAGAATTGAGTAGTTATAACAGAGATAGTAAAACCCACAAAGCTGAAAATATTTACTGTCTAGGCTTTTACAGAAAATGTTTGCTGATTTGTGGCCTAGAGGACAGTGCAGGTTAATATAAAGAAAAAGGATTTTAAACCTAGAAAGCTTTGGGTTCTAATTCTTATTCCACTGATTTCTAGCCATGCAACTTTCAGCAAGTTTCTTAACTCTCCCAGCCTATCTAAACTTTCAGTTTTGTCAAGGAGTTGTTATAAAGGTCATGTGATAGCACATGCTAATAGTTGGTACCTAGTAATTTCTCAATTAATATAAGTGCCTTTTATCCCCATGTAGCTCAGCCCCCTCATTTTACCAATATGTTAGTTGAGACCTGTTATTGTTATGTGCCATTGAATCAGACCCGACTCATAGCGATCCCTCCTTGGGTTTCCGAGGCAGTATCACTATGGAAGTAGATTGCCCCATCTTTCTTCTGAGGAGTGGCTGGTGAGTTTGAATGGCCAGCCTTCTAGTTAGCAGTCAAGTGCCTTAGGCACTACGCTACCAGAGCTCCCAGTTGAAACCTAGTAGGGGCAATTAATATATAAAAGTTTTCAAAACTAATTTTGAAGGCTTCAGCAAAAATAGACACTTAAGATAAAAAAAAAAAAAACTTTTAAATACATAACTTGAAACCTTTGTGTTGTCTTAGTCATGATAGGTCTCCCTTCTGGAATTGTTGACTTATTGTTACTTTAGTAATTTTTCATTTTTCCTATCTAGTTCTTTCATTCTGTCTCTTAACTTGCCATTCATATACCTTTTGATATCCATTTCAGGATTGCCTGATATAATACAGTATGCTGAATTAAATTAAAATTTCAGATAAACAAAGAATAATGTTTTAATATAAATATACCCATGCAATTCAAATTTAACTGGGCATCCTGTAATTTATTTGCTAAATGCGGCAACTGTAATCCCTATGTATGCATATGTTCATATGTATATTACACAATTCTTGGGTAAAAAAGTTATTAACATCCTCAGTAGACTTCAGTATTTTCCATTCCTAAGACCCAGTTCAATTTACAGACCATCTAAAGAATAGATTTGATTCATTAAACACCAATGACCTAAAACCAGAAGAATTGTGGGATGACATTAAGAACATCATCCTTGAAGAAAGCAAAAGGTCATTAAAAAGACAGGAAAGAAAGAAAAGACCAAAATGGATATCAGAAGAAACTCTGAAACTTGCCCTTGAATGAATAGTACCTAAAGCAAATGGAAGAAATGACAAGATAAAAGAGCTGAACAGAAGATTTCAAAGAGCTGCTTGAGCAGACAAAGTCAATTATTATAATGAAATGTGCAAAGACATGGAGTTGGAAAGCCAAACGGGAGCAATGCGTTCAGCATTTCTCAAGCTGAAAGAACGGAAGAAAACATTTAAGCCTCAATTTGCAATACTGAAAGATTCTATGGTCAATATAAGGTGCTCTGGTGGCGTAGTGCCTAAGGCACTTGACTACTAATCAGAAGGCTGGCAGTTCAAACCCACCAGCCACTCCTCAGAAGGAAGATTGGACAATCTACTTCTGTAATGATACTGCCTTGGAAACCCAAGGAGGGGTCACTATGAGTCGGATCTGACTCTATGGCAGTGGGTGGTATGGGCAATATATTGAATGATGCAGGAAACCTCAAAAGAAGATGGAGGGAACACACAGTTGCTGTACGAAAAAGAATTGGTTGATGTTCATCCACTTCAGGATGTGGCATATGATCAGGAACCAATGGTATTGAAGGAAGAAGTCAAAGCTGCACTGAAGGAATTGGTGAAAAATAAGTCTCCAGGAATTAATGGAATACCCATTGAGATGTTGCAACAAATGGATGCCACGCTGGAGGCATGCCAAGAGATTTGAAAGACAGCTACCTGGACAACTGACTGGAAGAGATCCATATTTGTGCCCATTCCAATGAAAGGGGATCCCACAGAATGTGGAAATTATCAAACAATATCATTAATATCACAGGCAAGTAAAATCTTTGAAGATAATTCAAAAAAGGTTGCAGCAGTATATTGACAGAGAACTTCCAGAAATGCAAGCTGGATTCAGAAGAGGATGTGGAACGAGGGATATCATTGCTGATGTCAGGATGGGTCTGGGCTGAAAGCAAGGAACACCAGAAAGATGTTTACTTGTGTTTTATTGACTAGGCAAAAAACATTCAATTGTGTGGATCATGACAAGTTGTGGATAAGATTGAGAAGAATGGGAATTCCGAACACTTGATTGTACTCATGAGGAACCTGTACATAGACAAGGAGGCTGTCATTGAAACAGAACAAGGGGATATTGCATGGTTTAAAATCAGGAGGGGAGTCCATCTGGGTTGTATCATTTCCTATACTTGTTCAATCTGTATGCTGAGCAAATAATCTGAGACTATATGAAGAACATGGCATCATGATTGGAGGAAGACTCATTAACAATCTGTGATACACTGACGACATAACTTTGCTTGCTGAAAGTGAGGATGACTTGAAGCACTTACTGATGAAGATTGAAGACTACAGTCTGCAGTATGGATTACACCTCAATATAAAGAAAACAAAAATCCTCACAATGGGACCAAAAAGCAGCATCACAATAGATGGAGAAAAGATTGAAGTTGTCTAAGACTTCATATTACTTGGTTCTACAATCAACACCAATGGAAGCAGCAGTTAAGATATCAGACATCGTACTGCATTGGGCAAATCTGTTGCAAAAGACTTCTTTTAAGTGCTGAAAAGCAAAGATACCACCTTGAAGACTAAAGTGTGCCTGACACAAGCCATGGTGTTTTCATTGCCTCATATGCATGTGAGAGCTGGATAATGAATAAGGAAGACTGAAGAAGAGTCGATGCTTTTGAGTTCTGGTGTTGACAGAGAATACTGAAAAGACTGCTAAAAGAACTAACAAATCTGTCCTGGATGAAGTGCAGCTGGAATGCTACTTGGAAGTGAGAATGGCCAGGCTTTGTCTCACCTGCTTTGGTTATGTTGTCAGAAGGGACCATTCTCTGGAGAAGGATGTTATGCTTGGTAAAGTGGAAGGTCAAAGGAAAAGAAGAAGGCCCTCAACAAGATGGATTGACACAGTGGCTGCAATGAAGGGCTCAGATATAGCAGGTATCGTGGCACTAGCAGAGGACCGGGTGGTGTTTTCATTCTGCTGTTCATGGGGTCACTATAAGTTGGAGATGATTCGATGGCACCTAACAAACAAGAAGAAGACCCCAGTTATTCACATACTTGAAACTGACACACTGTCTTTCTCACTTTTGGTCTAGGAAAGCACAATGTCAAAGGGACACTGAGACCCCATCCTCTGACTTCTAACTTCATGAGGGTGAGACACAATCACCATCAGCAGCATCAGCCCAATGCTGATCCCTATGAAACGGAGGCTATACATGCTGTCACCCTCTGTTTTGGTTCTCTAGTGCTGCTCTAACAGGAATACCACAAGTGGAAGGCTTGAACAAACAGGGATTTACAGTTTAGGAGGCAGGAAGTCCGAGTTCAAAGTGCCAGCCCTAGAAGCTGGGTGAAGGCCCCTCAACCTTGGGCTTCTGCTCTCTCTTGCTCCTGGCCTACTGGAGCTGGAGGCTTCCCTTAATTCAAGAAGCTGCTTGCTGCTGAGGCTGACAAACCCAAGGTCAACAAGTAAAATGGCACAGTAGTAAGATTATCAGGCAACACAGCAGGTCACTAGTTCAAGTCCAGAAACAGTGTCAAGGTTGGCAGACAACATGGCAGGCCACTGAACTGAAAACTAGGCCAAATGAAGGATTCAGATATGCCAAAAAGCTCAAGATCTTTCTCAAAGTGTCTCCTTATATACTGGAAACAGATCCATCCCCAAGGCAGATACTCAGCTATTCACAGTAGATTCCACCACAGAGTTGATTACCAGTCTTATCATGGGGAATCACTATATCCAGCTGCCCAGCCACTCAAAACCAGCACCAGCCAAGTTGACACATAACCTTGACTACCACACTCTCCAACCATTTTACCAATTCTGACACCAGCTGTCCCTCCCATTGCACTCTCTACTTCTTTGCTGGGTTTGATAATTCATTGCAATGGCCACACATAACTCAGAAAATATTCACAATTAATGGAGTTTATTAAGGAGGCAGATTACAATTTAGGTTCAGGAATGCTCCAGATGCAATTCTTTGATCAGAATAGCACTTTCTTGGCTGTACCTGTAGTTGTGCCTCTCTTTGGTCATTGGCCTCTCATCCTGGCCTCTGCCCTGCTCAAGCAAGTGTTACAAAGCTTTTTTAGCTCTGCCAATACATGCACCCCACTCCACCAGCAAACCTCTTGCCCAAAGACACTCAGCTTCTTGCTCCATGGGGGTGGCAAGCCCACTGCTCTGACTTCTGTCTTGTGGTAGTTTCTTGGCTCTGCTGCTGCTATCTCTCTACCATCTCTCTGCAAAAGGATCTCTGGTCTAATCATGCACTCCACTCCTGCTTCTTCTCTTTTGATGGTAGTGAGATTCCCCTTTTCCGTCTCTGAGATGCCTCATTTTAAACCTAGCAAAATGGCAAAATTGACCAATCCCCACATTAGGGTCCTGCACACCTTATTTCTATGGTCCTATCCCCACGAGAAGGCGCTCTGGTGGCATAGTTGGTAAGGCATTTAGCTGTTAACCAAAAGGCTGCCAGTTCAAACCCACCAGCTACTCCACAGGAAGAAGATGAGGCAATCTACTTCTATAAAGATTGTCATGTATCTTACTTACATTGTTAACAAGGTATCTAGTCCCCTTTGTGGACCACAAGCACCTCACATTTACATAGTCCCATCCAATCATCAGGGAAAGTCACAAAGACCATGGCTCAAAGAGCCATACTAAGTAATTCAGTGCATCACACACAAGCATATCCTTTCCTTCACCTCCACCCCAACATGTTGGGAAAAACTCTTACATTTATGTAAATGTTTTCAATTTTTAGAATTATTACTGGGAAAATACTCAAGGTTCACTATACTCCACTCCTGGTATATACGTGAATGAGTAGATACCAAAGATAATGTCTTGAGTTATAACCCCTGTAATTTGAATTAGTGAGTTTTAGGTTTATACTGGGTCTTCCTCTGCCCCAGAACCTGGATCTCTGCCCTGTGTAGGGTCTGTGTTGCCCCACTGGGTTGGCAATCTTCTAACTTTTTGTTTCCAGGGCCTCCCTGGGTTCATCATTATGATCGTGGAACTAGATGACTTTTTGAACCCCTTCTAACTTTAGTGTTCTCTGACACAATAGCAATGTAGTCTATCATAGTGTTCATGTTATGCACTCTCTGTGGAGCTTAAGTGATTGAGTAGCAGCCATGTTGGTTACCAATTTAAGTGTTATTTAGCAGAGCTTACAATCCTCAGAGCCACCAAAGTCTCATTGTCAGTAATTTATTCACCAGTTGCTCATCACAGAATATACATTCCTATGTTCTTGGCTATTTAAAAGCCTGGTGTTAGTGTTAATCTAATAGTGCCTAAATTAGAATATATAAATAAAAAAAAACTAAACTCACTACCACTGAGTCAGTTCTGATTCAGAGACCCCCATTGGGTTTCCAGGGCTATAAATCCTTATGGAAGTAGATTGCCTCATCTTCCTTCTGTGGAGCAGCTGGTGGGTTTGAACCTCCAACCTTCTGGTTAGCAATCAAATGCCTTAGGCACTGTGCCATCTGAGCTCCTTAATTAGGGTATAGGCAGCCTAATTTCACTGCCATCATTTATTAAATGTGGTAATTCCAAATTGTCCAAAATAAGTTTTTCTAATCCATGTTAAGATGTAGAGATTGCTTTCTCAGATAACTTAAAAAAAGAATGCTTTCTAATGACAGTATCTGTGATTTGATTATTGACTAAAGAAGTATTAATTTCTTACAGGTTTTATTTTTGGAATTGAAGTTGCCACCAAATGGAGAGATGAAAAACCAAGGCAGCAAGAAAACTTTGGGCTCTACCAGAAGAGGTCGTGACAATGGACGAAGGCTGGGAAAACAGTTCAGCACTAGTAAGGTGCTGTCACAGGGCAGAATCTGAACTGCTTGTAGCTTTTTGTTGTTTGCAGGAACACTGATCAAAGCAAGATCCGACGTAGCCGTTCTCTCACCAATTGAAAATTTCCAGATAAAAACAAATATATTTTTGGTTCAGTGGCCCACAAAAACTGTGGAGACATTCTAATGTGGAAAATTTGGATCATACTCAGTTAGTAATTGTGTCCCTCCCATCACTATATACATAACAGTATAAAGGTTTGTAAACTCAGACCTGTAGACATTATTTAATTTTTATGTTTGCTACTCTTGGAGTAAAGTATAGTTTGTATGAATTTATGTGAACATGAACAAAGATGTGGAATAACTAATAATGGAAATAAAAACAAGAGCCAATACAATAAAACTTTTTTTTTTCTTTTTCAGTTCTAGGACCAAAATAGTAAGCTTTTCATGGCTTTGTTTAAAGAATATAATCTGCTAATTTCAAAGTAAAATGGCTAATCTCCATTCATTGAAAGTATATGCAATAGTGGGAGAGAAGTGAGGAATGGCTCATTTTCACATTTTTTACTGAAAGAAGTTACAGTGGAACAGTAAGGGCAGAACATGCAGTCACCACAGCCATGGAGAGCTGTGCTATTCTGTAGAATTTTGACCCTAGTCCATTAGTTGTGACTTGCCTGTCCCTTGGCAGTTTCCACATCTCCATGCTATAGGACATTGATTTATTTGATCTCACTGGAGCTTTTTACCTCACAAATTTCTATTCTTTAATGGTTTATTGAATATATATAGCATGGAAAATTCAAGATACTTAAAATGAAATGTCTTCTGATTTCCTTGTACAGAAACCATGAAAGTATCAGGAAAGGAAGGGAGAAAAAAAAAGGGAAACTTATAATCACGTGAGGAATGGAGAAAGAAAATGAATAGGGAAAGAAAGATGATGTGATCTCTTGGGTTAGGAGTAGGGAGACAATAAGGTTACTAAGTTGATATTTTATTGAACTTTTTAAAAAGGTAGATCTAAATTGCTGTTACTCAGAATTAACTTGTTTGCATTTTATGAACTGTAGTTGTCATAGTTTTATCATTATGGTGATTCCCAATAAGCCCCAAACAGTGATTTTGAGTTATAGATGCAGCATCTATCAAATTCTATGTTCTTTAGCTAAAAGAGATTCTGCTTTGCTATGGGATTTGGCCAAGAATCCAATCTTACCTTATTATATTTCTTTGGCAGGATATTTTAAATAAATTAAAGGCACTCCATCCTTTACCTGGCTTGATATTAGAATGGAGAAGAATCAGTAATGCTATTACCAAAGTGGTCTTTCCCCTGCAGCGGGAAAAGCGTCTGAACCCTTTTCTTGGAATGGAAAGAATCTATATGGTATCACAATCACACACTGCTACAGGTAATGAGGAATCTTAAATATGAATAATACCCAATTTTGAAAGAAAAAAAAATTTATATATGTATTTGCTTATGATAAACAAGGAATTCAAGTGTCCTTCATTGGGATCAATGAAGTTCCACAAACATTTATCAAACACATATTACATGCAAGGCTTAGACACTACTTAGATTCAGAAATGAATTTTAGTAAGGTACAGTACCTTCTTTCAAGTACTATTTAGAGTGATTGGAATATCTGAGACAGTGCTTTGGATGAGAGAATATGCAGGAATTAAATATTTAAGTCAGTAATCTTATCTGGTTTCATTCACAGCCCTCTCCTGAGCCTTTTGAGATCTCCCCAAGTTAAATCTAAGTGGACCTCTGGGGCATCTGTATAAGAGAGCATCTTACCTTACTCAAACAGAAAGAATGCTTCAGAGTCTTGGATGTCTCAGAGCCTTCTTGGGTTAGGTATAAGGTATTCTGGTGAGGGAAATGCATTTTTTCCCTACTGTTTTTGTGTGCTGCCAAGTAAATTTAAACTCACAGTGAGCCTATATGACAGAGTAGAATTGGCACATAGGGTTTTCTAGGCTATATATTCCTTATGGAAGCAGACATGTTTCTCCCATAGTTTGAACCTTGACCTTTCAGTTAGCAGCCAAGCACTTAACCATTGTACCACCAGGGCTTCTTATATACTTCCCCTAGGCAGTCTAAAACTCAAATATTTGTCAAACACAATGTGCAGAGGAGGAAAGGGCATGTTACTATCTCATAAGAGAGACAGTTTAGATTCTTTGTATAGCATGTGGGCTTTGAAATCAAACTTTTACAAGATTTGAACACTGGCACTGTGAATTTTTAGGTAAGGTGCTTGACATCTAAATGCCTATTTAGTGAGGTCATTCCAAAGATTAAATAGATTAATACATGTAGAATGTTTAAGACATATAATAATAACAGTAATAATAAAACTCACTGCCATCGAGTTGGATCCGACTCATAGTGACCCCTCCTTGGGTTTCTGAGGTGGTATCTCTACAGAAGTAGATTGCCCAATCTTCCTTCTGAGGAGTGGCTGGTGGGTTTGAAC
>NW_006921701.1:6013251-6015678 GCF_000298275.1 Orycteropus afer afer | reverse complement strand
GTGTCTGTGTTAATTGGTTTCCCTTTTCTTTGTTGAAGAGGATCTGTGCAATCCTTCTGCCTAGTCCGCCATCTTGCCGGATCTCCTCATATAAGGAGAAGTTTTAAGAAAATGTCTAGCTTTTTGGCACATTTGGATCCTGCTTTTGGCCAAGTCTTCATCTCCAGTTCCTGGACTTGAGCCAGTGGTCTTCCATGTTGCCTGTCAGTCTTGGGATTGTGCCATTTACTTGTTGATCTTGGGTTTGTCAGCCTCAGCAGCTTGCAGCTCCCTGAGTTATAAGAAGCTCCCAGCTATAGGGGGCCTGGAATAAGAGGCAGAGCTAAAGCCCAAGTTGGAGGGGCCTTTGCCCATCCCCTTAGAGCCAGGACTCTCGGAAACCCAAGGAGGGGTCACTATGAGTTGGGAGTGACTCACCAGCAGTGAGTTTTGAGTTTAAACCATAAGAGAATAAATTCCTGTTTGTTAAAGCCATCTACATGTGGTATTTCTGTTATGGCAGCACTAGAGAACTAAGACACTATGTATGTATTATTAAAACTGTAGTAACAAAATTAGTAAGAAATTGTTTTTTGAACACTACTTATGTGTTTTAGAAAAATTCAATAAATAGACACATAAAGTATAAAAATATTAGGGGGAAACAGGTTATCAATGTTACAACAAATCATTATTTACTAGAAAATTCATTAACCTACCTGTTCTAGTTTTCAACCATGGTTACTGTTGTCATCAATGATTAGTGATAATGATGATGAAGAAAACAAGCCATGTGGCTTCTTGAAAGTGATGTTCCAGTTGCCACATCTCATTGCAACTCTGTCTCCTGCATTAGCTAATTCTCCGGTTCCAGTTGTCCTCTTCATTATCCAGCTGTTCTTCTCCAAATCCCCTTTTCTTTATCTTGTGCATTCTCAGCTTTTAGAGTCTTCAACAGCTATTTCTTTTAGGATCCATTTGATTAGCCTTATAGTTGTAGTTGTAACTAATAAATTGCTAATATATTTTATAGTACTGACATCTGGTACTCATAACTATAGCTTAGGAATAAGTCAGTTTATCAAATTCTTATCATAGGATTGTTTTCTTGAGAGCTAGGCTAGTGTAAAACATGGTATTGTAGCTGATTCATATGTTTATTTATAGTGGGATTGGTCTTATATTTATTTTATCATCTTTAGACACATGAACATGATAATATTTCACTTAAATATAAATTTTTATTTTTAATTTAGTAATGACAGAGGAATCCCTGGGTTTCACAAACACTTGAGCATTTGACTACTACCTGAAAGGCTGGTGATTCAAACCCACCCAGAAATGGCTTGGAAGATAGGCCTGTGATCTGCTTCTGAAAGGTCACAGCCTTGAAAGCCCTGTGGAGCAGTTCTACTCTGCACACACGGGGTTGCCATGAGTTGGCATCAATCAATGGCAATTAACAACAACAAACAAGGATAGAGTATGTGTTTTTAAGAGACTTTAGAAATGCAATGACTGTTAAAATAAATGTCCAACGTTTTACTTTCTAATTTTAATGTGTTCTTCATTCTGGTTGATTTTTAGGACGAATTACCTTCACAGACCCAAATATTCAGAACGTACCAAAAGATTTTGAGATCAAAATGCCAATACAAGTAGAGGAAAGCCCACCTTCCCAAGCCCTTGGCAGAGGCCGAATTTCTATGAACAGGTAGACTCTACTTATCTGTCTAGGTTTTAATATACATTTGCCAATATGAATGGCTCAAAAATAACCTATTGGACAAAGTAATGAAATTAGTATAATTTTATTTTCCAGGCACTACACACTTCAGAGTCTGAGTCTCTATAAAGAAGCTTGTAACTGATAGTAAAAGGCTGAAAAATTTGGCCACTAATTATATCAACCAAGGGAGCTCTGGTAGCGTAGTGCCTGAGGCACTTGACTGCTAACCAGAAGGCTAGCGGTTCAAACCCACCAGCCATTCCTCAGAAGGAAGGTTGGGCAATCTACTTCCGTAGTGTTACTGCCTTGGAAACCCAAGGAGCGGTCGCTATGAGTCAGATCTGACTCGATGGCACATAACAACAACAACAATTATATCAACCAGTAGTATATGCATAATGAAGTCATAGTCTAAAGGGAAGAGCTTCTCCATCCACACACACAAAAGGAAGAAATAGCACAGAGATAATTTATAGTTGATGTGGCCATAGAGATGTTGAGTGAAGTTAAATGTCAGTGAATCCTCTCAGAACTAGTTTGTGGGAAAGGTTATTACAGAAATATCTTATTGAAGGTTTGCTAAAATAGGTCTAGGATCATTGTTAATCTTTAAAGTGAGTCTCAGATATTAAGACTGCTTCTAAGTTTCTTAGGTGGAAATAATGACTCTACTGCAAATCAGGCTATATATATATATATATGTTGTTGTTGTTGTTGTT
>NW_006921701.1:6010774-6012746 GCF_000298275.1 Orycteropus afer afer | reverse complement strand
GCCTCGGAAACCAAGGAGGGGTCGCTGAGTCGGGGCCGACTCGATGGCAAATAACAACAACATAACAACATGTGTGTGTGTGTGTGTGTGTGTGTATATATATATTTAAGTCTGGTTCATGTCTAGCTGATGATGTTGTTTGCCCCACAGAGGAGGAAATAAAAGAGTTTGTCACCTGAACCCTGGACACCGGGCCCAGCTGGAGGAGAGAGCCTTGGACAGAGGAATGCCATTTTCTGTTAGCATGCGGCATGCCTTTGTGCCTTTCCCAGGTAAGGTGGCTGACAGTTTTTGAGCCCTTAATTGCAGTATGAATGGTTTTCAAGGAACTGATAAGGCCTGAATTATGAGTAAGACCCAGGAGCACACATTGGTTCCTCTGTGTTGCCAAGTTTCTAGAAGCCAGGCAACACTGTCTTCATCTGCTTGGTGTGGAACTGCTGTGGCGTGTGCTCAGCATCAGCAGTCTGGTGAAATCAGGGTTCCAAGGCTAAAGTAAACCTTTTCCCAAAATCCAGTAACACGTTCTCCGTCCTCATCTTCTGACTGTTCTACAACATCTGCCTCTCCTTCCTCAATTCTCTCTAACCTTGGTCTCTAAAGGCACAGTATTAGTTAGCTTGCTTTTCTTATCTTTGTCTCTTTTTCTGACTCTTCTTTGATCTCTTCTGTTTCTCCTCCCTTTCTCCCCACTGCAGCTTCCTATTGCATAGGGGTGACCGCAAAATTACCTTCATTCTGCCTAATAGCACCTCAGTATTGTCATGAACCTTTTTGTCATTAACATATTTTGACGTGGTCTAATTTTCAAATCATCTCTACTATACATATTTATTTGCTCTTTAATCTTTTGCCAGCTGGTGGGTCCAGGTGAGTGTAATAACCATTGGAATTGATTTAAATTCTGTGAGAGACTTACATTCCAAGGGTGAATTCAGTTGTGTGATATCAGAACCTGTTAGACAATTTCCAGTTTTGTTTTTTAAGAATGAGCCATCAACAAACAAAATTCAGTCAGTTATCCAAGGAGTCTCTAGAAGGCCTGTGCAGTGTATGGATAACATCCTAAGAAAGGTTATGCAATCCTAGGTTTCTCCTTTTATGTATTAAGGAAGGAACATAGCTGAATTTAAAGCAGTGCTGTCCAATAGAAATATAGTGCAAGGTACATTTATAATTTAAAATTTGCTAGTAGTCACATTGTAAAGATTTTCCCAGTTTGACTATTTGAAAAGTCTTATTAGATTTCACAGAACATAGTCATATAAGGCCTTTGTCTACAGAGAAAGAATATAGCATGGCAAAAGTGCAGGCAAGCATTTTGGGTCTATGCACTCACAGGGATCTTGATTCACACGGGGGGACCACACTTTCTCTCTGGTTTGAAAGCCATCAAAGCTTAAGGAGAATGCAAAGGAGACCTTCCCAGCTGGGCTGTTAATCTTCTCTGGCCATACAATCAAGCCAGGCTGACTTAGTGGGTTAGGCCAGTTGCAGACCATTAGTAAAGAAGCTGAACCTGGGGATCAGGGGGGCAGTTTCAGATCTTAGACAACTATCATAAATCCCACAGCCCTGATTTTGGCCAAGAGTCAAAAACTCGGCATCCAGATGTCCTTAAGGAAGGAGAGAAGAGTTTTTCCAGTCTAGTGGCTAGTCACTGCTATCTTCCACACACATTAAAATAGGAGAAAAAGTTTAAATGAATTATTATACTATTTTTTATTTAACCCAATCTGTAAAATATTATCAAATGTATAATCAATATAAAAATGGTTAATGAGATATTTTACATTTTTTCATACTTTGTCTTCTAAATCTGGTGCCTATTTTACTGTACAGTTTCATTTTTATGCTAAATTTTCATCAGGAATACTTGATATGTATTTAGGTTCCATAAAATTTACAGTCCTAAAAGTAGATTGACATGCCCAAGTTGTCTGAAACATTAAAATTTTCCATTAACTGAATT
>NW_006921701.1:6008572-6010674 GCF_000298275.1 Orycteropus afer afer | reverse complement strand
GACCCCTCCTTGGGTTTCTGAGGTGGTATCTCTACAGAAGTAGATTGCCCAATCTTCCTTCTGAGGAGTGGCTGGTGGGTTTGAACCACCAGCCTTCTGGTTAGTAGTCAAATGCCTTTGGTGTTGATGGCACATAGGAAATGCTCAATATCAGTTATTGCTGTTAAGGGAAGAGGCACCATGAAGAACTGCTTTTCTCTCTGCTTGCTTAATCCCTGATCTGAACAACTTCCAATTCTTCCTTTTCCCCTATTTAGCTAAACTCTTGGTCCATCTATGTCAAGAGTTTATTGCCCTGTTGCTATTTAAATATCATTTTGAAACATATGCTAATGCTATAAACTTGTGAAAAATGAAATGGTGATGGAAAAACAAAATCAACTTAGAGTTTTCAAAGGTGTTACACTTTGTTTCTTATAAGGTAGAAGATAATTATTTTTATTTCCTGATTAGTTTTCATTTTACTATATCAACACTTAAAGAATATTTTAGATGTACATAGCAATGTCATTTCATTGTTAGAATTCATCGCCATAAAGCTACATTCTTTGTAATTTATTTTTACTGTCTTTTTTCTGCTAATTTTAAACAAAAGTCTAGAGCATATGCTGAAAATATTTGACATCTTCTGCTATTGGTTAGCTTTGCCATTAAACAGGCTATTTAATGACAATAATTATGATAGCTATCATTAATTGAGGAGCTCTGGTAGCGTAGTACCTAAGGCACTTGTGGTAGTTATGTGTGTGTGTCAGCTTGGCTGGACCTGGTTGAGTGGCTGGGCAGGTGGTGGTAGTTATTCCCCACAATGAGACTGGCAATCAACTCCATGGTGGGACCTACCACAAGCAGCTGAGTAGCTGCCGTTGGGATGTGTTCTACTTCCTATATATAAGGAGAAGCCTTGGGGATAGTCTCTAGTTTATGGCACGCTTGGACCCTGCATGTAGCTGTGTCTTTATTGAGCAGCCTGCCATGCTCTGCCAACCTTGGGACTTAAATGGACTTGAATTAATGGCCTGCCGTGTGGTTTGGTAACATCGGGACTGTGCCTTTTTACTCGTCAACCTTGGATTTTTCAGCTTCAGCAGCCAGCAGTTGTCTGAGTGAAGAAACGCCTCTAGTTCCAGTGGGCTGAGAGCAGGAGGCAAAGCTGGACCCCAAGGTTGAGGGGTTTTCATCCAGTCCCTAGAGCCTGGCACTTGAACTTGGACTTAAAGCCTCCAAATTGTAAGAATAAACTCCTGTTTGTTAAGGCCATCCCATATGTGGTATATTCTTGTCAGAGCGACACTAGGTAACCAGAATACCACTTGTCTGCTAATCAGAAGGCTGGTGGTTCAAACCCACCAGCCACTCCTAGGAAGGAAGGTTGAGCAATCTACTTTAGTAGTGATACTGCCTTGGAAACCCAAGGAGGGGTCGCTGAGTTGGGTCCGACTCGATGGCACATAACAACAACAATAACATCATTAACTGAGCACTCATTTTGTGCTGAAAACTAAATAATAAGAACATAAGGACCCCAAAACCAAACCCACTGCCATCGAGTTGAATCTGACTCATAGCGACCCCCGTTGGGTTTCCAAGGCAGTAAATCTTTACAGAAGCAGATTGCCCCATCTTCCTTCCATGGAGTGGCTGGTGGGTTTGAACCACCAGCCTTCTGGTTAGTAGTCAAATGCCTTTGGCACTATACCACCAGAGCTCTTATTGAGGACATAATATCAGGGATTTACTCACAAAAACAGCGTTTAAGCACTTAAAATGTCTGATTCATCAAAAGAAGATGAAATTATATGCACAATACCTATTAGAGAGACTGCTATAATAAAGAATGTATCATTAAAATAAAGGTGTTAGTGTCACTGTGTGTAGTATTTAAGGTTGTGTTGTGTGTCAGCTTGGCTGGGCCATGATTTTGAGTGCCTGGGCAGCTGGATGTAGTTATTCCCCATGATGAGATTATAATAACCTCCATGGTGGAATCTGCTATGAGCAGCTAAATAGTTGCCTTTGGGGTGTGGACTGCTTCCAGTATATAAGGAGAAGTTTTTTTTTGTTTTTTTTTTTTTTTAATTTTATTTTGATTTGGGCGAAGA
>NW_006921701.1:6000723-6002838 GCF_000298275.1 Orycteropus afer afer | reverse complement strand
TGACTCCAACGAATGACGAATCCAAGATCTCCAGGCTGAATGGTGGATTGTTCACTCACAGACAGTTGTAGGCAGCACAACAGAATCCCGATCCACAGAGAATGTCTCCTGTCCCAGGATGTTCACAGATATACTGGAAGCAGGCCACACCCCTAGGGAAACTCCCTTTCAACAGATTGGCCACTCAAAGCATAATCATCTGATCCCATCATGGTAACAACCACACTACAACAGCTCAAACCACACAGAATTGTGGTCCAGCCAAGTTGACACACAGCTTCAATTATTACACATCCATACTGATGAAATGGGTTCATCTTTTTTAAGAAGTATTGATTTGAAAATGTGTAAATCATTATTGGTTTTTATCATGAAAAGTTAAAATTTTCAAATAAATTCTTATATCTGTCTAGCTAGGTCACAAATACATTTTTCCCTTTCTTGGAGCTTGAAATATATGCTATGTGATAGAGGTTAGAAAATGTAAATCACATTGCTATTTTTGCCTTTTCAAATTTACTATATATTTGCTGAAAATTGTCTCCTAATATTGTCCACTCTTGTACTGTTAAAACTTTTTTTTTCTGAAGAAACAACTAGGATTTTTATTTTGTTCTGACTCAATAGCAGTGGCCTCCTTTTGTGAAATTTGTGGCACTGCTTTTTCCAGTCTCTTTTTTTGTTCACTCCAAGTGAAAGACTTTAACAGTCAGGAGTTTAAAAGCAGCTACTCAGTTGCTCATGGCAAAATTCACCAGAGTTAATTGCTAGTCTCTTTATAGGGAATAACTACTACCAGCTGCTCAGCCAAGTTGACATATTTGCATGCTTCCACCCAGTAATCCCGTGGGAGTTACAAAGACTATGGCTAGAAAAGCCATACCATATAATTCACTACACCATAATCATTTTTGAAGGATACTTTTATTTGACATACATATTTCTACATTTACAATCCTTTCTTTAAGTAACTTTAAATATATCTTTTTATTTTGTTTTGTATTATTTCTGATAACAAGTATGCCATCATTTTTATTGCTATTTCTCCAAATGTCTTTTCCTTGGAGGCTTTTTCAATATTTTCACTGTTACTTATTTTTAGAAATTTGATTTGAGTGTGATTTTATATGTAATTTTTCATGCTGAGCTTCTTGGATTTTTTAATTTGTTAGTAGTCCTGAGTTTGTTTCATTGCCCCCACCACCACCACCATGTGCTTGTATATCTCATTAAATTTGAAACATATTCAGCCATTTTAATTATTTCTTATTTACTTTTATTGTGGTGAAAAAATACACACCAAGGCATTCAGCAACATAACAACTTCTACATTTACAACTCAGGGATATTGATGATATTTTTCATGCTATGCCACCATTATTGCTATCCTTTTCCAAAATATTCCACCAACATTAGCATAAACTCAATGTCCCCCAAGCAAAATCTTCCCCTTTTCCCCTCCTTCCTACGCCTGGTAATAACTAATAACATATACATATATATATGTATATGTGTATGTTGTTGTTGTTGTTATGTGCCGTAGAGTCAGACCCGACTCCTAGCGACCCCTCCTTGGGTTTCCGAGGCAATATCACTACGGAAGTAGATTGCCCCATCTTCCTTATACACACACACACACACACACATACACACACATATATGCGAACTCAAACTCACTGTTATCGAGTTGATTCTGACTCATAAAAAGCCCCATAGGTTTTCTGAGGTGGTAAATCTTTACGGAAGTAGAATGTCCCAATTTCCTTCTGTGGAGTGGCTGGTGGGTTTGAACCACCAACCTTCTGGTTAGCAGTCAGATGCCTTAGGCACTGAGCCAACAGAGCTCCATATATATGTGTGTGTGTGTATATATATATATACACGTGTGTGTGTGTATACACACACACATATCTATCAATCAAAAAAAAAAAAAACCAGACTCACTTGCTGTCGAGTTGGATCTGACTCATAGCAACCTCTCCTTGGGTTTCCAAGGTGGTATCACTACAGAAGTAGATTGCCCGGTCTTCCTTCTGAGGAGTGGCTGGTGGGTTTGAACTATTAACCTTCTGGTTAGAAGTCAAATGCCTTAAGCACTGAGCCACCAGAGCTCTG
>NW_006921701.1:5995406-6000013 GCF_000298275.1 Orycteropus afer afer | reverse complement strand
AACCTCCAGCCTTCTGGTTAGCAGTCAAGTGCTTTAGGCATTATGCTACCAGAGCTCCTATATATATATATATATATATATGTTAACCTATCTAGCAATTTTCCCTATCCTCCCCTCCCATCTCTGGTAACCAACAAAGTTTCCTTCTATGTATAAACCTTTCCTTGACTTCTTACAATAGTGGACTAAGACAATATTTGTCCTTGTGTGATTGACTTATTTCATTCAGGATAATGTCTTCCAAGTTCACCCATGTTATGTGGTATTTCATGGATTCTGCATTATTCTTTAGGGTTGCATGGTATTCCATTGCATGTATGTATCACAGTTTGGTTATCCATTCCTTCATTGATGAATATTTAGGTTGTTTCCATCTCTTTGCTATTGTGAACAGTGCTGTGATGAACATGAGTTTGCATATATCTTTTCATGTCCTGCCTCTCACTTCTTTAGGATATATACCTACTAGTGGGATTGCTGGGAGCTCTGGTAGCATAGTGCCTAAAGCACTTGACTGCTAACCAGAAGGCTAGCAGTTCAAACCCACCAGCCACTCCTTGGAAGGTAGATGAGGCAATCTACTTCTGTAGTGGTACTGCCTTGGAAACCCAAGGAGGGGTCGCTATGAGCCGGGTCTGACTCGAGGGTACATAACAACAGCAACAGTGGGATTGCTGGATTAATTGGTTATTTCTACTTCCAGCTTTTTAAGGAATCACCATACTGATTTCCACGATGGCTATATCATTTTGCAGTCCCACCAGCAGTGTATGAGAGTCCCAATCTCCACACACCCTCACCAGCATTTTGTTATTTTCTGTCTTGTTGAACTTTGCTATTAGTACTGGGGTGAGATAGTTTCTCTTTTTGATTTACATCTCTGTAATGACTAACAGTCTTGTGGCATTTGACTGCTAACCAGAAGGCTGACGGTTCAAACTCACCAGCCACTCCTCAGAAGGAAGAATGGACAATCTACTTCTGTAGACATACCACCTCAGAAACCCAAGGAGGGGTCGCTATGATTCAAACCAAGTCAATGGCAGCGAGTTTTTTTTGTTGTTGTTGTTAATGACTAATGCTAGCGAACATTTCTTCATGTGTTTTTTGGCTACCTAAATATCCTCTTTGGTGAAGTATCTATTCATGTCTTCTGGCCATTTTCTAATTGGATTATTTATCTTTTTGCTCTTGAGGTGTTGGGGTTTTGTATAAATTTTAGATATAAGTCCCTTGTCAGATATGTCATTGCTGAATATTTTTTCCCAGTCTTTAGATTCTCTTTTTACTCTTTTGGAGAAGTCTTTTGATGCAAATAAGAATTTAATTTTTTAGAAGGTCTCAATCATCTAGTTTATCTTCTGTCATTTGTACGTTTTGGGTTATGCTTGATAGTCTATTTACCCCATGAGTTAGGGGCCCTAAATTTGCCCTTATTTTTTCTTTGATGAACTTTATAGTTTTAGGTTTCACATTTAAGTCTTTGATCCATCTGGAGTTAGTTGTTGTGTATGATGTGAAGTACAGATCTTGTTTCATTTTTCTGCAAATGGATATTCAGTTTTGCCAACACCATTTGTTAAAGAGACTATCTCTTCCTCATTGAATGGATTTCAGCCCTTTGTCAAAAATTAGCTCACCATAGGTGGATGGATATATTTGTGGGTTCTCAATTCCATTCCAATAGTCTATGTATTTGTCATTGTGCCAGTACCAGGCTGTTTTGACTACTGTGGCTGTATTGCAGGTTTTGAGATCTGGGAGTGTGAGACCTCCTGCTTTGTTCTTTGTCTTCAATAGTGCTTTGCTTATCTGAGATATCTTTCCTTTGCATATAAGTTAGTGATTGGTTTTTCCATGTCCTCAAAGAATGATGATGGAATCTGGATTGGGATTGCATTGAATATATAGTTTGCTTTGGCAGTATTGATATTTTCAGTGTTCAATCTTCCTATCCATGAGCATGTTGCGTGTGGTAGTTAAGGTTGTATGTCAACTTGGCTGGGCCTGGCTGAGTGGCTGGGCAGCTAAATGGAGTTATTCCCTATGGTGAGATTGGTAATTAACTCCATGGTGGAATCTATTGGAGCAGCTGAGTACCTGCTTTAGGCATGTGGGCTGCTTCCAGTATATATGAAGTAACTTTGGCAGCTTTTTGGCACACTTGAACTCTGCATATAGCCAAGTCATTGTCTGGCAGCCTGCCATGTTTCCCTGGCAATCTTGGAACTTTTTCTGGACTTGAATCAATGGCCTGCCTTGTGGTTTGGTAATATTGGGAATGTGCCTTATCCCTTGCTGACCTTGGGTTTGTTGAACCGTCCTTGCATACCTGGTATGATCCTACTTGGTCATGATGTATTGTTTTTTTAATATGTTGTTGGAGTCTATTGTCTAGGTTATTGTTGAAGATCTTTGCATATATTTCATAAGAGATATTAGTTTGTAGTTTTTCCTTTTAGTGATGTCTTCATAAAATTAATTGCTTCATAAAATGAATTTGGGAAGTTTCCATCGTTTTTTATGTTCTGGAATAGTTTGTATAGGATTGGTGTCAGCTCTTCTTTGAATGGTAGAATTCTCCAGTGAAGCCATCTGGGCCAAGATGTTTTTCTGGTAGTTTTTTTTATGACTTGTTCCATTTCTTCTTTTGTTGTGGGCTTCGTCAAATTTTCTACCTCAGTTTGCGTTAGGTTAGGTAAAGAGTTTCTAGAAATCTATCATTTCTTCTCGATTTTCAAGTTTGTTGGAGTACAGTTCTTTATAGTATCCTTATATTATCCTTTTTATTTCAGTTGGTTCTCTTATGATGTCACCCACTTCATTTCTCATTCATGGTTTTTGTATTCTCTCTCTCTTTTCCTTTGTTAAGTTTGCCAGTGGTTTGTCAGTTTTACTAATCTTTTGAAAGAAGTAACTTCTAGTCTTGTTGATTTTTTTTCTATTTTCTTTGTATTTTCTGTTTCACTTATTTCTGCTTGAAGGTTTTTGTTTATTTTCCTCTAGTGACTGTAGGCTTCTTTTTTTGCCGCTCTTTATCTAATTATTGGAGATGTTGTGTTAAGGTGTTGACTTTGGCTCTTTCTTCTTTTTTGATATGTGCATTTATTGCTATGCATTGCCTTCTGATCACTGCTTTTGCTCTGTCCCAAACATTTTGGTATGTTGTTTTCTCATTGTTATTTGATACAATGAATTTTTTTATTTCATTTTTCATTTCTTCTATTACCTAGTATTTTTTAAGGAGGGTGTTATTCAGTTTCCATCTGTTTTCTCTTTTTCCCTTGATCTTCCTGTAGTTGAGTTCTAATTTTATAGCATTGTGATCTCAGAAGATGCTTTGCAATATTTCAGTGTTTTTAAATTTATTGAAGCTTGGCATATTGCCTAACCTATGGTCAATCCTGGAGAGTGTTCCATGTGCACTGGAAAAGAATGTATATTGTACTTTTGTTGGGTGAAGTGCTTTGCAAATGTCTTTAAGATCAAGTTGGTTGATTGTATTATAGTTTCCACTTTTAATGGCTGCAAGTTAATTTACTTACATATCAGCTTGGTCATTTTGAGGATTCTTTTAAGCTTTGTTAGGTTTGTTTAGAGTAGTTTTTTCTCTAAGGAGCTCCGGTGGAGCAGTGCCTAAGGCATTTGACTGCTAACCAGAAGCTTGGCTGTTCAACACATCAGCCACTCTATAGAAGGAAGACGGGAATCTACTCACTTTCGTAAAGATTTATTGCCCCAGAAACCCAATGGTGGGTGCCATGAGTTGGTATTGACTCAATGGCAGTGGATTTTTTTTTTTTTTTTTTTTTTTTTTTTTTTTTGTCTTTGCTCTAGGGCTACATTAACCCTGCTTGTGAGATGTGGCCTTTCTGGGGTCTCTATTTACACTCAAGTTGTTCAATAAGGTCTCTCCTTGCAGTCTGGTTAGAGCTTGAACTTCTCTCAGCACTATGTAAATTCAAGTAGTTCTGCTGACAGCTAGCAATGGTTGTCTTTCTTTGGTGATAGTTATTTCTTAAGTGTTTGTTCTTTGCTGGGTGCCCTAAATTTTGTCCATGGATGTGCACAGCTTAGTATTTAGCTTAAAATCCAAAGGGGTCCCTGTGCATATTTCTAATGCTTTTTTTTTATGCACAGATCTTTCCTTTCTATATTATAAATTCTAGTAGGCCCAAACTCTTGTCTCTGTTTTCTCAGTTCAGAGAGAACATAGTGCTTTGTTCCAGCTTTTGTTTCTGCATTGCATTCTGAAAAGTGCCTCCATTCAAACACTTGAGGCAATTGTATGGATCACCTCATTTTACCCACTTCTCTCAGTGGTTACAGTCTTGCATTGCCTGTTGTCCAGTATTTCATATATTTTGTCCAGTTCTATAATTTTTTTTAAAGACAAGAGGACTGTAAAATCTTGGTCATTTTTTAAAAAAATTGTCAGTCTTCTATTTAAAATTAGTACTTATATATTTGAATGGGAGCTCTGGTAGCATAGTGGGTAAGGCACTTGACTGCTAACCAGAAAGCTGGCGGTTCAAACCCACCAGCCACTCTTCGGAAGGAAGGTTGGGCAATCCTACTTCCATAGTGATACTGCCTCGGAAACCCAA
>NW_006921701.1:5986227-5995306 GCF_000298275.1 Orycteropus afer afer | reverse complement strand
CAATCCTACTTCCATAGTGATACTGCCTCGGAAACCCAAGGAGGGGTCGCTATGAGTCGGGTCCGACTCGACGGCACATAACAACAACAACAACATATTTTGAATAGGCTGCATTCATAAGGTTTAGAATTCTAAAGATATACCAGTTGCCATCAAGGCGAATGGTATATATTTGGAAGCTTTACTTTTCTTCTGCTATCTACCCCATTACCTTCAACTCTTATAAATAGCTACATATATGAGTTCTTATATATCCTGCTAGTATTTCTTTATGCAGATATAAGCAAATGTGAATATGTACTCTTCCCATTCTTATGCAAAGATTAACGTTCTGTATGCACTATTGTCCACTTTGCTTTCTTTACTTAATGTGTGATTCTGGAGACTTGTGTCTATCAATAGCCAAATTTGAACACAAGTCAGTTTAATCTGTGTTTGGGTATCTGTGGGTTTATTTGCTGAATCACAGACTAAAACCTCTTTACTTTTGATAGCGATTGCCAAATTGCTATCTAATGGAATTTCCCGTTAACAGTATTTGAGAATCTTTGTCTTGTTTGTGACACAGCTTTGCCACACAGTGTGTTGTCCAACTTTTGGACTTTTCTAATATAAATAGGGAAACATTGTTTCTTGCTATAGTTTAAATTTTCATTTCTCTTCTTATGAATGAACTTGAGCCTTCTTGTTATGTTTAAGGCTCTTTTGTTTTCATGTTTTGTGAATTGCTTGTTTATTTTTGTTTTATTCTTGATTCGTAGCAACTCTTTTTTATAAAATGGCATGAATGTGTTATGATGTCAGTTGCAAATATTTTTCCAACTTTTAAATTATTTTTGCTTTTGCTATGCACATAAAAACTGAGTTTTTTCTAATCCACAGGTAAATTATGTTACTCCTCTTAATAACTGTTCTTCACCCATTGACCACTTAATTTTTTCATTGAATGTCTTTGTTATTGTCAAAGAAAAGCATACTTTTCTCTCTGGCCCACGTAAAATATATACACATTGGAAATAAATTTCTCCATTTGTTAATTCTATTTATTCATTAACAACCATTTATTAAGATCCTATTATGTAGCAGGAACTGTGCACAGTTTTCTGTAGGTGCAAAGTAAAAGTAAATCTCCCATTCCTAAAAGGCTCAGTGCTATGTGGGAGAGGCATGAAAGACCTGGTGCTGAGGGAACAAGGAGGAAGATGCTATCAAGGTGGGTGAGGGGCAAATGTCAGGGGGCTTTTACACATATTACTTATGCTCAAAAGCTTAATGGAAAACAAAATAAAAACAAAAAATTATCCAAGTTACAAAATTGAATTGCATCATAATTAAGAGCAAGATTTTACCTTTTAAACACATATACTTGAAGTTTTATTTTAGAACTAAATTTCTGTCATCCTGCTTAATTTCTACATAGGACTTGGATATATCTTTGTACCAGCTTTTCTAAAATTATTTCTGCTTCAGGTGGTGTAATATTGGGTGCTGATTACTCTCAACTTGAACTGAGGATCTTGGCTCATTTATCCCATGATCGTCGTCTCATACAAGTATTAAATACTGGAGCTGATGTTTTCAGGAGCATTGCAGCAGAATGGAAAATGATTGAGCCAGAGGCTGTTGGAGATGATCTGAGGCAACAAGCAAAGCAGGTGATCTTTGTGAACAAGCTTACTCTAAATGAAGAAGAATTTTAATGATATAACAAACTTAAAAATTGTCCTGGCTATTTGTGATCGAGGAATGATTTCTCCATCTTTGAATCTTTCAAACCATATTTATCCGACCCTTTCTACTAGAACTTATACTTTCCTTCACGGAAGCAGTAGAAAGAACCTTACAGACTGAGTTCTGACTCCACTTAATGTCAAAAAACAGTACATATTTAAAACCATAATATATCTAGTCATAGTGCCTGGTACACAGTAGATGCTTATTTAGAGGTGGTAGACATTATTGTTGTGGTTGTTGTTGTTGTTTGCTGTCGAGTCGGCCCCGACTCATAGCGACCCCTCCTTGGGTTTCCAAGGCAGTATCACTACGGAAGTAGGATTGCCCAACCTTCCTTCTGAGGAGTGGCTGGTGGGTTGAACCGCCAGCCTTCTGGTGAGCATCAAGTGCCTTAGGCACTATGCTACTAGAGCTCCCAGAGTTGTGGTGGTAGTGGTTGTTATTTATGTGTATATTTAAAAAATCTTTTTATCTTTTTTATCTTTTCCCACAGCATTGAGCCATGATACTTTTTATAGAAGGTACTTTCTAAATACTTGTTCAAAAAATTGTTACTCCTGAACTATGAGTTGTAATCAGTAACTGATAGCTTGTGAGGCCTTTGATTAACTAATCTAACTATACTGTCCTTGAACCTTTGAAATGAGTCCACATTAGTTCCTACTCTAGGCTGCTTCATGGGAATACTCTAAAAAACCTCTCGGTGGGATAAAATGATGATCACTTATTTCTTACGTGCAAATGGGTCAGCTGGGCAGCTCTTCTCCTCTAGCTCAGCTGGGCCTGGCTCCACACTGTAGGTTGATCCAGGTTTGCTCCACAAATCTCTCATCCTCCTTTAACCATTAGGCCCACCAGGGAATGTTCTCCTTATAGCAAATGGAGGCATGCAAAAATGTAAGCCTAATTGCACAAGAATTTTTTTTTCCACCACTTACGAAATGTCTGCTAGTATCCTATTGCTCAAAGCAAATCACAGGAATGAATACAGAGTCAAGGGACGAGAAGATCTACTCCTTTCATGTTTGAGCCAGGAGCAAGAGAAGGTGCAAATATTTTTGAAGTATAGTCTAATCTAGTCTATCTGCCTTTATATTTAGAAATTATTTTCCTTAAAACCTTGGGGTCGAGCATTGTTGCATTAACTATCATTCAAGATTACTTGTTAGAGGGCTTATACCCATGTGATTCCTTTTCCTTTGTAAATAGTCATGTTCTTTCTCGAGAATTTCTTTAATCTTAAGTGTTTTGAAAGTTCACTGTGATTGCTGTGATGTAGATTTTCTTTTAGTTTGGCTTGATATAAAACAAGGTCTTTCAATCTTTAAAGATTTGTGTTCTCAGTTCTGGGAAATTTTTTTATATTATTTGAAAATTTATTTCTTTATTTTCTCTTTTTCAGACATAACTTCAGTTTATCAAATATTGTACCTGTAGAAGTGATGTTCTGTGCCTTTTCTTTTTCTGATTATTCCTACTTCGCATCAACCTAATTTTGTTTTAGGGCTATATTTTCTTCTTGAATGGAGTCATAAGTGCAAGAAATTTGTTTATTTTCTTCACTTCTTTGTCCTTACCACCTAGAACAGATGCTCAATGAGTATTTATTGAATAAATGAATGAGTCACTGAGTCTCCTAATTAGAGGATTAGTTTCAGTTTGTTTTGGATCTTGTACTCTCTCTCTCTTTTGAGATACTATTTTTCTTTAAATTTTATATATTTTGTTGTTATTTAGATTATGCACAGCAAAACATACACCAATTCAACAATTTCTGTATGTACAATTTAGTGACATTGATTGCATTCTTTGAGTTGTTCTATCATTCTCACTGTCCTTTTCTAAGTTGTTCCTCCATCATTAACGTGAACTCATTGTCCCCTAAGGATCCTGTCCAGTCTTTTAAATTGCTGTTGTCACTTTGATCCCATATATATAGATCTTAAAATAGCATAATGCTCGAGGCAGACCATTATCTATTTATTTATTTATTTACTAATTAAGCTCAACAATTGAATTTTAAGAAGACTTCAGAGGATATTTTTGGTTTAAGGTTTAAATGTGAGGGCAATAGTTGCAGAGGTTCATCCACCCTCTACGGCTCCAGAAAGTCTGGAGTCCATGAGAATTTGAAATTCTGTTCTGCATTTTCATCCTTTTGATCAAGATTCTTTTGTGTAATCTTTGATCAAAATGTTCAGTAATGATAGCTGGGCACCATCCAGTTCTTCCAGTCTCATGGTAAAAGAGGCATTTGTTCATGGAGATAATTATTTACACATTCCATATCTTACTATTCCTGACTGAACAGAATCGACAGATCCAAAAGAAATTACCAGACAATATCATTAATATTACATGCAAGTAAAATTTTGCTGAAAATAATTAAGAAGTGGTTGCAGCAGTACATTGACAGAGAACTGATATAAACTCAAGCTGGATTTAGAAGAGGATATGGAATGTAAGTTATCATTGTTGATATCAGATGGATCTTGGTTGAAAGCAAACAATACAAGAAAGATGTTTACCTTTGTTTTATTGACTATGTAAAGGCATTCAGCTGTGTGGATCATAATAAATTATGGATAACATTGTGAAGAATAGGGATTCCAGAACACTTAATTGTGCTCATGTGGAACCTGTACATTGACCAAGAGGCAGTCATTTGAAGAGAACAAGGAGATACTGAATAGTTTACAGTCAGGATAGAGTGTGTCAAAGTTATATCTTTTCACCTTACTTATAAAACCTATATGCTGAGCTAATAATCTAAGAAGCTGGACTATATGCAGAAGAATATGGTATCAGGATTGGAGGAAGACTTATTAGCACCCTGTGATATGCAAATGACATAATCTTTCTTGCTGAAAGCAAAGAGGACTTGAAGCATTTACTGATGAAGATCAAAGACTACAGCCTTCAGTGTGGATTACACCTCAACATAAAGAAAACAAAAATCCTCACAGCTGGATCAATAGGCAACATGATGATAAATGGAGGAAAGATTGAAGTTGTCAAAGATTTCATTTTACTTGACTCCACAATGAATGCCCATGAAAGCAGCAGTCAAGAAATCAAACAATGTATCGTATTGGGAAAATCTACTGCAAAAGACTTCTTTAAAGTGTTAAAAAACAAAGATATTGCTTGGAGGGCAAAGGTACACTTGACCCAAATCACGATGTTTTCCGTAGTCTCATTTGCATGCCACAGCTGCACAGTGAATGTTGTTGTTATGTGCTGTCGAGTCGGACCTGACTCATAGCGACCCCTCCTTGGGTTTCCGAGGTGGTATCACTACAAAAGTAGATTGCCCAACCTTCCTTCCGAGGAGTGGCTGGTGGGTTTGAACTGCCAACCTTCTGGTTAGCAGTCAAGTGCCTTAGGCACTATGCTACCAGAGCTGCTTATGAATAAGGAGGACCAAAGAAGAATTGACATCTTTGAATCATTATGTTGATAAAGAATATTAAGTATTCCAGAAACTGCCAGAAGAACATTCATCCATTCATGCCCCACTCTTTTGTTTTTGTGAATTTATACTTTTCAGAATTTCCTTTACAGCACATCATTTTCATGATGTGTCAGAGTAAAAGAGTATAATCCTGTGTGGTTAGATTGCTTTTTTGAACTGGGAATGGGATTCATTAAAAAATTTTGCAAGTGTAAACATTTCATCCCAAGAACTTTTTTGCTGTGTTCTCATGGTACTTTTCCATTTAATATACACTGTAAATAATAACAGCACTGTAAAAAGAAGTATCCAACAATAATAATGAAAACTTTGCTGAGTGGTTACTGCATGCCACTTTACATATTTTTAAATCTTTGCATTTTTTTTGTATGCATTTAATCCTTGTAATCAAAATGAAATGGGAATTGTTAGCATTATTGCCATTTTATAGAGGAGGGAAGTAAGACACAGAAAGTTGAATACTTCGCTTAAAGTTACACATGACATGGTGGAGTCTTAATTTGAATTTGTTGTTGTTGTTGTTGTTGTTATTTGCCATCAAGTCGGCCCTGATTCATAGCGACCCCTCCTTCTGTTTCCGAGCCAGTTATCACTATGGAAGTAGGATTTCCCAACCTTCCTTCCGAGGAGTGGCTGGTGGGTTTGAACCGCCAGCCTTCTGGTTAGCAGTCAAGTGCCTTAGGTACTATGCTACTAGAGCTCCTAATCATAACCTACACATTTATCCACTGATGATAGTTTCTCTAAAAAGTTCTTGTATGATTTAATAGTGTTTATGCTATACTGTTCTTTTTTTTTTTCTACATGCTTTTCTCTACCACAGCACTAAACCATCAGATGCTTGAGTCTTGCTGAGATCTCAGACAACATTAAACAACAAATGAGTCCAAAAAGGGGTGAGGGGAAGCAAAAAAATCCTCTACCTATCTTATCATATTGAAAGTTTCTTGGAATTCTAACCATTTTTTGCAAGTTATCTTTTTAAATTTAACAAACACTTATCTAGATCTTGCTTTATGACAGATAGTTTTCTAAACACATTAAAAGTAGTAGCTCATTTAATCCTAATCATGACATAAGTATTTTCATCCCCATGTTATGAATGAAGAGATTGAGATGCAAAGAGGTTAGGTAGCTTATGCAAGATATACATTGTATAAATGGTGGGGCCAGGGTTTGAACCAAGGCAATACTTATTAAATCAAATTTTCTTTATTTGCCTGTTTAGAAAATTTTCCTTTCTTGCTCCCAGAATTTACTGAGGAGTATATTTGTTTATTTTTAATCCAAATAAATTCTGTAATTACAGGATTTCAGTTGGTTGTGAGATGAAGATATTGATTTTTCCTGATATCAAATCATTTTGCCTACTCTTCTTGATCATTTTCTCCTATCCTGGTGGTACAATGGTTAAGCACTTGGTTGCTAACTGAAAGGTTAGCATCTGCATGAGTGAAAGACCTGCTGATTTACTTGGTAAAGATTACAGCTAGGAAATTCCATGGGGCAGTTCTGCTCTTCACATGGGGTTGCCCGGAGTCAAAATCCACTATGGCACCTAATAACAACAAACAAGGGCAAGGAGTGGAATGTTAGCAATTCTTCCTTGCCCTGAGTTCTAAGCAAATCTTGAGGTTGAAGTTAATGACACACTGAGGAGCAGAAAGCTACTCTGAAGATAGATGCTGGATAAATGACAGTGTCATAAATACATCTTCACAATCATTAGGGTTATTTTCTTAAAATAAACATACATATCTTAAAAAATACATACACATATATATTTATTCATTCTCTGCCCCCTCCTCAGAAATTAATGGTAAAAGGCAGAAAAAGTATTAACTAGATATCAACCTCTATGGATCTAACCTTCCAACAAAAGCAGATCTAATCATTCTTTTGACTCAAGGTGAAATCATTTACCAAAATGTCAGTCCTAATGAACTCTTTAATATCTGCATTTTATGTAATTATGAACTTTAATTTACTTACTGTGATGACTCCTTTTCACAGATTTGCTATGGAATTATTTATGGAATTGGAGCTAAATCTCTAGGAGAACAGATGGGCATTACAGAAAATGATGCTGCTTGCTATATTGACTCCTTCAAATCCAGATACACAGGTAAAGAGGTTTTGAGTGCTAGGCAGATAACTATCTTCCAGATACCATTCTTTTCTACCATCTTTCCATATTATATTAATTTAAAAAAATGTTATAGAATTTTCTGTTAAAATTTCTATTAATCAAAAATTATAAACAGGTATTGTTAAAGGAAAATAACATTAATCTTACTCATTGTGATTATTTACTAAGATGTACTTTTATCATAAAAATAGGGATGGAGATGGAATAGCAAAATGTAGTTGACATATGTGCTACTGTGTCATTGTGAGTTTCCTGTTAACATCTGGAATTGTCTTGGTCTTTGGGTTTAACCAGCTTTAGTTTGGAAAAGTAACCACTGATCTCTGTAGCAAGAACTCTGAGAGGACAGTTGCTATTATAGAGCAGTTTTAGTATCATTGTCTTAAATTATCACTTCTTTTGCAGTTTATTGAGATACAGTTTACATGCAGTAAAATTCACTCTTTTTAGTATACAGTTCTATGAATTTTGACAAATACATACAATCATATAATCCACACCACAATCTAGACAGAGAAATTTTTCATCACCCCCAAAAGTTCTTTCATACCCCTTTATATTTAGTCCTCTCCTGGATCCCCATTGGTACTGGAGTAACCAAAGCAACACTGCAAGAAAAAAAAAAAAGAAGAAGAAATTTGTCCTTTTTCACACATGACCTGATCTTGTACAGGAAATCATATGGATTCTATGAAAGCAATTACTAGAAAAAATAAGTGAATTTTGCAAGGTCCCACCATGTAAGGTCAGTCTGTAAAAATCACTTGCATTTCTATATACTAAAACCAAAAAACCAAACACACTCAATACCATCGAGTTGGATCCGACTGATAGTGACCCCTCCTTGGGTTTCTGAGGCATTATCACTATGGAAGTAGATTGTCCAACCTTTCTTCCAAGGAGTGGCTGGTGGGTTTGAACTGCCAGCCTTCTGGTTAGCAATCAAATGCCTTAGGCACTACTCCACCAGAGCTCTATATACTAGCAACAAAAAAAAATAGTGAATAAAAAAAATATATACCATTTATAACAACATAATAAAAGCATGAAAAACATGGGATAAATTTAGCTTAATATGTGTAGGACTTATTTATTGAAATCTCCAAAGCAAACCTTATGGTTTTCAAGGCTGTGACCTTTCAGAATCAGATCACTAGGCATGTCTTCTGAAGAACCAGTGAGTAAGTGCAAACCATAGGCTTTTGATTTGCAACCAACAGTGTTAGCCATGTGCATCATGTAGAGACTCCTTGAGCCACATCCATAAAAACAAAATCAAACTCACTGCTATCGAGTAGGATCTAACTCATAGTGACCCCTCCTTGGGTTTCTGAGGCAGTATCACTATGGAAGTAGATTGCCCAATCTTCTTTCTGAGTAGTTGCTGGTGGGTTTGAACCACCAGCCTTCTGGTTAGCAGTCAAATGCCTCAGGCACTGCACCACCCAAGCTCCTTTAAGCCACATTGTTTGCAGTAATTCATTATGGCAGCCTTAGGAAACTAATATGCTCTATAAACTAATACTCCATAAGTATGTGTAACTTAGATTTAAAAGTAATAGCTAAAACTATAAATGTACCAAAATAAAACAAGAAGAGAAACTTTGTGAAATTGAAGATTTCTTAGGACATGTTGTTGTTGTTGTTGTTATGTGCCGTCGAGTCGGCCCCGACTCATAGCGACCCCTCCTTGGGTTTCCGAGGCAGTATCACTACGGAAG
>NW_006921701.1:5966960-5982902 GCF_000298275.1 Orycteropus afer afer | reverse complement strand
AAAAAAAAAAGAACATTGAATTAATCATAAAAGAAAAACATTGATAGAAGACACCATTAAGAAAATGTAAAGACAAGGCAGACACAAGATGGCATCCTGCTAACATACTTTGCCAAATCCATCTACAACAGAGATCCAGAAAATTGAGTGACATATAAATAATGATCCTGTAATTCTGAACATCAAATGAGAAGGTGAAGAATTAGATTGAGCTCTGACTGGAAAAAGAACAGAGCAAGATTAGTGATTGGGCAGAGAGAAGAGGCTGGGACCGTCTGAAGCAGAGACATCTTGAAAAGAGACACAGACACTAATGAGGAGGGGGGAAAATGTCATGGAATCCACACAGAAATAATGACACAGTGTAGGCAGATCGGGAAGGATTCAAGGTGAGCAATAAACACGTGAGAGTTGGAGAGAAAAGTTCAGGGAATTGAGTCAGAGTTACAAGTGGCACAGGCAGCCATGGAAAGGACGGAATGAAAAAGGGAATCAATTCACCACAGCAGAAGCTGGATTGGGGCTGGCAAAAGGCCTATGTTGAGGCACTTGAAGAAACAGGGCTGGGACAGTCTCTTGCTTGATTGAATCTGGGCAAGATGTACAAACATCTGTGCATACCCAGAAGGGCTACACACCTGCACCAGGGAATTGAGACAGGAAGGGTACACTGTCTGATCTGACAAGCACACACCTTCCCTGTGCATAAGGGTAAATACTCTCCACAGCCACAGACTCAGTAAATAGAGAACCCTGCCCTCACCAACCCTGAACCCTGGACATGTCCACCTCTAGCAGACTGAATGAGGGGATGAAATTAAGCTGTTAGTTGCCCAAGAGACTGACATAATTTTTTGACATTGATCCCAAGAGGTACAACTCTGTAGCCTTCTCTCTTGGGGTTCACTTATGCCAGGCACCTTCCACCTATGTGAACTGAGGCCCATGTTGGGGTGATTAGAGAAGATAGTATTAGGGTGGCATTTCACAAGAGTGTGGACCTCTGGACCAAAGCTAAAAAAAAAAAAAAAAACCAACTCACTGCCATTGAGTTGATTTTGACTCATAGCAACCCCTCCTTGGGCTTCCAAGGGGTATCTCTACAGAACTAGATTGCCCAATCTTCCTTCTGAGGAATGGCTGGTGGGTTTGAACCACTAGCCTTCTGGTTAGCAGTCAAATGCCTTAGGTACTATGCCACTAGAGCTCCCAGACAGGAGCTGGATAAACACTGCCTATGCCCAGAAAGGTACCAGACCCATACCAGTGAATCAGACTCATACCAGTGAATCATGGCTGGTGAGCCATACTCTTCACTCCAAAAAGTACAGCTCCCCTGCAGTAAGGACAAAACCTCTCCCTGCCACCACCAAACCAGTGGCAAGGAAATCCCATAGCCACCCGCAGCCACTCCAACAAACTGACCCAGAGACTAAAGTTATCCACCCTCTGTGTATGTCACTGGCTCACTGGCTGAACCTTCCCACTTGTGCCAGGCTTCTTTCACCTCTGTAGGCACACCCCAGTGGATCAGTGCTTTCTGCTGTACTTGCCTGCACCCAGGGCTGGCCATAATTACAAAAGTCCCTCCTCTTCAGTTTCCTTATTTCCCCCTTCCCTCTTTCCCAATTTTTCTTCCTTTTTACCTGTTTATTTCTCCCTCTTTCTCTTTGTCTTCTTACATTTTTGCCAATCTTTTACCTCGACAACCTCCGTTTTTTTCCTCTATTTTTTTATCTTTTATTTTTATTCTATATATTTTCCTTTTCTTCTCCTTGTTTCTTTTCTTTTTTTCTTCCTGCCATATCCAAAAGTAGGAGGATATTAACTCTCAACTAGACAGTCATATCTGCTATACCAACCACTTCACCCAATGGGTGAGCAGCACTATCATTTCCTAAACCACTGGATCAACAACAGACAGTGGACAACACCTGTTCAACCCAACTGCAACTCTTCATCATGTCAAACAGAGACGTGCACCCACATTCATATCATTATCTCACCAATCTGGAGATAGCTGGGGAGCACCTCAGTGCTGTAAAGTTAATAACCAAAGAAGTACACCTGCTCCATTCATCTGGATATGCTGAAACAAAACAAGGGTGAAACAAAACACCAGCACACAATTAATAAATAAAAACAACAAATTCAAAATGTCTTGGAGACAACAGACAACTTAAATTCAAACAAAGAACTCGGACAAGATAGCAGAAGCAAGTGACCAAAATAAAGAACTGGGAAATCTCCCCAAGGAAGAACAGGTAATAGAACTACCTGATAAGGAATTCAAATATATTTCTAAGAGCTCAAGGTCCATAAACAGAAGCAAGGAAAAGACAAACAATACTCTTGAAGAATTTAGGGAAGTCATACAAGAACAAAATGATAAGTATACAATTAGAAATAATAGCAAAACAGCAATTATATATCCAGAAGATGAACACTAAAATTATTGAAATAGATAAGATAGATAATACATTGGAAGGACAAAAGAGTAGAATCAAACTGGCTGAAGAAAACATAACCCAGCTAGAAAACAAATCCCTTGACATCAGCTTTTAAGAGGAAAAATGCAAAAAGAGAATAAAGAGAGGAATGGGTGTGGGGAGAATCTAAGAGTTATTTGGGATGATATCAAAAGACATAATATATGCCTGATTGGAATTCCTGAACAAGAGGAGGGCCCCCTGCCAAAAAAAAAAAAAAAAAAAAAAATCAGAGAAAAGTGTTGAAGACGTGCTAACAGAAAACTTCCCCAATATCATGAAAGACTAAATGATATCCGTCCAAGAAGCTCAGTGAACTGCATAGAGCTCAAGAGAAAGTCACAAAGACATATCATAATCAAAATTTCCAAAACTAAAGACAAAGAAAGAATCTTGAGAGTAGCTTGGGAAGATAGAAATGTTACCTACAAAGGGCAACCAGTAAGACTAAGCTCTGATTTCTCAGCAGAAACCACAAAGGCAAAAAGGCAATGAGATGACATACAAAATCTTGAAGGAAAAAAATTGCCAACCAAGAGTTGTACATCCAGCAAAACTGTCCCTCAAATATGCTGGTGAAATTAGGACAGTCCAAGACAAACAGAAACTAAGGGAATTTGTAAAAACCAGAGAAACTCTACAAGAAATGCTAAAGGGAATCCTTCCAAGAGAAAACTGTCAACAGAAGACAACAACTTAAGATTAAGATGTGATAACATCACCCAAAAACCATGCAGGAAAAGAATTCACAAATCTAAAATAAGTTTACAAAACAGAAAATAGAGAACCAAAGGAGTAAATCTGTAAGTGATACCAGCTACAAAGCAAATAGAGGGAATAAATGGCATAATTATAAAACCTTCATATGGAGAGGAAGTCAGGACGATGTCAATATAGAGCAGACTGTTCCAGACATAAGGAGATAACAATTTGCTACAGGATAACCACAAAGAAAATTAATAAACTTTCTAACCAAAATCTGAAGGGAGAAAATCACAAGGACTTAGTAAACAGGAAAGCAACAATAATGAAGAAAGGGGAAAGAAAACTTGATAACAGAGTGAATTCAGTACAGAAAAATATTTAGAAGAAAGAAAACATAAGCACCACAACAAAAAACACAAAGAATGATGGCAGTAAATTCATGTCTATTATTAACTACATTAAATGATACCAGTCAAGAGAAAGAGAGTGGCAGATTGGATAAGAAACCAAGACCCATCAATATGCTGCCTCCAAGAGATTTACCTTAGACCCAAAATTAAAAATAAATTAAAAATGAAGACATGGAAAAAATACATCAAGCTGATGGCAAACAAAAAAGAGCAGGAGTGGCAATATTAGTTTCTGATAAAATAAACTTCAAGGCAAAATCCAACATAAGGCACAAGGAAGGGCATTATATGATGATAAAAGGGTCAATAGACCAAGAGAACATAATCATAATAAGTATATGCACCCAGTGAAAAAGCTCCAAAATACATAAAGCAAACATTAACTGAATTGAAGGTAGAGATAGACAGTATTAGGAGATCTGGTGCCATATGCCTAAGGCATTTGACTGCTAACTACAAGGCTGGCAGTTCAGACCCACCAGCCACTCCTCGGAAGGAAGGTTGGGCAATCTACTTTTGTAGAGATATCACCTTGGAAACCCAAGGAGGGGTTGCTATGAGTTGGAACTGATTCAATGGTAGTACATTTTTTTTTTTTTATAGACATTATTACAATAGTAGTAGCAGTCTTTAACAGCATTTTCAATGAGGGACAGAATAACTAGAAAAAACTCAGCAAAGATATAGAAGATCTCAACAATACAATCAACTTGAACCTCTTAGACATATACAGAGCATTTCATCCAACAAAAATACAATAAACATTCTTTTCTAGTACATATGGATCATTTTCCAGAATAGACCATGGGTGTGGCCACAAATCAAGCCTCAATAAACTTAAAAACATTGAAATTCTACAGTGCATCTTCTTAGATCACAATACTGCAAAATTAGAAACCAACAATAGGAAAATCAATATATAAAAAAATCAAACACATAGAAATTGAGTAACACACTGCTCCAGAACCACCAGGTAACTGAAGAAATAAAGTATGAAATAATAATAATAATAAATTCCTAGAAAGAAACAGGAATGAAAACACAACATAGCAAAACCTTTGGGACACAGTGAAATCAACACTCAGATGTCAATTTACAGCAATTAATGTACTCATCAAAAAGAAGAAAGAACCAAAATCAACACCTTAACCCAACAACTCTAAAAATTAGAAAAAGAGCATCAAAAGAAGGCTTCAGACTCCAGGAGAAAGGAAATAATAATGATCAGAGCAGAAATAAATGAAGCAGAAAACAGAAAAACAGTAGAAAAAAATCAACAGACTAGAAGCTGGTTCTTGAAAAAGATTAAATTAACAAATCACTGGAAAGTTTAACTAAGGAAAAAAAAGAGAAGATGCAAATAACACAAACAGTAAATAAATGGGTGAACCATTTTTCACAACAGAACCAACTGAAATAAAAAGGATAATATCAGGATACTATGAAGAACTGTACTCCAACAAATTTCAAACCTAGAAGAAATGGACAAATTTCTAGAAACACAAGACCTACCTAAACTAGCACAGACAGAGGTAGAAAATTTGAACAGACCCATAACAGAGGAAGAAACTGAATAGATCGTTAAAAACTCCCCATACAAAAAAGTACTGGCCCAGATGGCTTCACTGGAGGATTCTAACAAACTTTCAGAAAAGAAGTGACACCTATCCTACTAAACCTGTTCCAGAACATAGAAAAGGATGACATTCCCAAATTCGTTCTATGAAACAAGCATAACCCTGATACTGAAACCAGCTAAGTACACCACTAAAAAGGAAAACTACAGACCAATATCTCTCATGAGTATAGACACAGAAATCTTCAACAAAATCCTAGCCCATAGAATCCAACAATACACCATGACCAAGTGAGATTCATACCAGGTATGCAAGAATGGTTCAACATTATAGAAATAATCAATGTAATCCATTATATAAACAAAACAAAGAGAAAAAAAAATGAGCATATCAATCAATGCAGAAAAGGCATTTGATAAAATCCAGCACCCATTCTGATAAAAAATCGTAGCAAAATAGGAATAGAAGGGAAATTCCTTAAAATAATTAAGGGTGTATGTATAAAACCAACAGCCAACATTATTTTCTATGGAAGAAGATTCAAACCATTCCCCTTGTGAACAAGAACCAGACAAGGATGCTCTCTATCACCACTTCTATTCAACGTTGTATTCAAAGTTGAAGGCTGGGCAATAAGGTAGGAAGGAAAGAGAAATAAAAGGCATCCAAATTGTCAAAGAAGAAGTAAAGCAATCTCTGTTTGCAGATGACATGTTCTTATCCATAGGAAACTCAAGAGACTCAGCAAGAAAGCTACTGAAACTAATTGAAAGATTCAGCATAGTAGGAAGATACAAGATCACCACACAAAAATCAGTTAGATTCATCTACATCAATCTCTCTGAAAAGGAAATAAGCATTTACAATAGCTACCAAAAAGATAAAATACTTAGCAATAAATCTTACCGGTATACAAAAGACCTTTTCCAAAAAAAAAAAGAAACCTACAAAACACTGCTATAAGAAACTATAGGAGACCTACATAAATGGAACAATATGCTATGCTCATGTATAGGAAGACTGAACGTTGTGAAAATGTCAGTACTACCCAAAGCAATCTATAGATTTATTGCAATCCCAATCCAAATTCCACCAACCTTCTTTAAGGACATGGAAAAAGTAATCACTAATTTTATGTGAAAAGGAAAGGGAACTCAGATAAGCAAAGCAGTGCTGAAGAGGAAAAACAAAGTAGGAGATCTCACACTCCCCAATCTCAAAACCTACTATACAGCAACAGTAGTCTAAATAGTCTGATATTAGTACAATAATAGACACATGGACCAGTGGAATAGAATTGAGAATTCAGAAATAGATCCATCCACCTATGGACAGCTGATCTTTGACAAAGGGCTAAAACCCATTAAATGGGGAAGAGAGAGTCTCTAACATATGGTGCTGGCAAAACTGGATATCCATTTGCAGACAAATGAAACAAGATCCATACCTCAAACCATACACAAAAATGAACTGAAGATGAATCAAAGATCTAAATGTAAAACCCAAAACTATAAAGTTCATCAAAGATAAAACGGGTAAATTTAGGGGCCCTAATTTATGGCATCATAGACTGTCAAGCATAACCCAAAATGCACAAATAGCAGAAAATAAACTAGATGACTGTGACCTGCTAAAAATTAAATTATGTGCATCAAAAGACTTTTCCAAAAGAGAACCTACAGATTTAAAAAAAAAAAAAAAACAACTTAGCTTTGACATATTGGAAAAAGGACTTATCCCTAAAATGTATAGAAAACCCCAGCACCTCAACAACAAAAAGACAAGCAATCCAATTTTAAAATAGGCAGAAGATATGAACAGACACTTCAGTAAAGAAGATATTCAGGCAACCAACAAAAACAGGAAGGAATGCTTATGATTATAAGCCATTGTTATTGTTGTTATGTGCCATCGAGTCAGACCTGACTGATAGCGACCCCTCCTTGGATTTCTGAGGCAGTATCACTACAGAAGTAGATTGCCCCATCTTCGTTCCGAGGAGTGGTTGGTAGGTTTGAACCACCAGTCTTCTGGTTAGCAGTCAAGTGCCTTAGGCAATATGGTACCAGAGCTCCCCATTGTTGTTGTTGTTGTTATGTGCCGTGGAGTCATGCTTGACTCATAGCGACCCCTCCTTGGGTTTCTGAGGCAGTATCACTACGGAAGTAGATTGCCCCATCTTCCTTCCGAGGAGTGGCTGGTGGGTTTGAACCACCAGCCTTCTGGTTAGCAGTCAAGTGCCTTAGCCACTATGCTACCAGAGCTCCCGAGCTCCCCATTAGAGAGATGCAAATCAAAACAATAATGATATATCATCTCACCACATCAAAAATAGCAAAGTTCAACAAGACAGAAAACAACAGATGCTGGAGAGTGTGTGGAGATATCGGAACTCTCATACGCTGATGATGGGAGTGTAAAATGGTACAATCATTGTGGAAAGTGGTAGTGAGTCCTTAAAAAGTTGGAAATAGAAATACCATTTGATCCAGCAATCTCATTGCTAGGAACATATGCCAAAGAGGTGAGACCAGGGACACGAGTAGAAATATGCACACCTATGTTCCTCACAGCACTATTTACAATATCAAAGAGATAGAAACAATCTAAGTGCCCATCAACAGATGAATGGATAACTAAACTATGGTACATACATACAATGGAATATTTGTTGTTGTTGTTGTTATGTGCCGTCGAGTTGGACCCGACTCATAGCGACCCCTCCTTGGGTTTCTGAGGCAGTATCACTATGGAAGTAGATTGCCCAGCCTACCTTCCTAGGAGTGGCTGGTGGGTTTGAACCGCCAGCCTTCTAGTTAGCAGTCAAGTGCCTTAGGCATTACGCTACCAGAGCTCCCCTATACAACATTAAAGAATAACGCAGAATCCGCAATCAGTTCATAATGTATGAATTTGGAGGATATTATGTTGGGTGAAATAAGTCAATCACAGAAGAACAAATATTATTTGAGTCCATTATAAAAAATCAGGGAAAAGTTTACACAGGGAGGAAATAATCTTTCTTGGTTACCAGAGATAGGAGGAGAGAGGAAGGGAGGGAAAATAGATGGATGATTAAGAAACAGGTTTGACATTGGTGAAAGGAAAAGGAATATAATTTTGTGATATGACCAGCACAATATTACTAAGGAAAAGGAAGACACAGAGATGTGCACAAGAGGTACAGACAATAAAGACAAGTACTATTGCATACATTATACTGCATTATCAGTAACAGCAAACAGTAATCCATAGGTGGATGTATAGGTAGACTGGCAAGAAAATTAGATATGGATAGGTGAATGAGAATATATATATGCTGGGGACCATGATCACAGGGAACATCAAACTTAATTGACACAGCAAAGTATATAAAGATACTGTTCTACACCTTACTTTAGTGATTATAGACTGTGGTCTTAAATAGACTGCCATCTTAAAGGCTGTGAGTGGCCATCTAAGATGCAACTTTTGGTTTCTCTGGAGCAAAGAAGAGTGAAGAAAATCAAAGACATGGAAACAGTTAGTCCAAAGGACTAATGGACCATGAGAACTTTCACCTTCATGACCCTGAGACCAGAAGAAGAACTAGATGATGCCCTGCTACCATTGTCAACCACTTGGAAAGGTTTCAAAATTGAAGATCCTAGATAAAATGGGAGAAGAAAAAAATGTGGAACAAATTTGGAAAACATGTAAAAGACCAGGCTTACTGGTCTGATAGAGACTGGAGAAACCCCAAGACTGTGGTCCCAAGTCACCCTTTGAGCCCATAATTGAACTCACTCCTTGCCTTAACTCTTAGCCAAACAATAGACAGGCCTACTAGCCAAACAACTATAACAGGGAGATGTATTCCTTAGAACAACCAACCATAGGAGATCCAGAAGAGCAGCATTTGCACAGGGAGAAAGGTAGGGAGGCAGGAATACATAGGCAAGAAGGACACAAGGAAAGGGTAACCACAGGGAGGAAGTGGGAGATGAGCTGTTTTACTGTAGGGAATGTCACTAAACAACATGAATATGAACCGTTAAATGTAAAATGAATCTGCTTTGTACAATTTCACCTAAATCACAATAAAATTTTTAAAAAGAAAGTGTAAAGATAAGCCACAGACTGCAAGAAAATATTTACAGTACCTATTATATAACGGTTCAAACCCACAAGCCACTCCTTGCAAGGAAGGTTGGGCAATCTGCTTCGGTAGTGATACTGCCTTGGAAACCCAAGGAGGGGTTGCTATGAGTCGTTTGGACTCGAGGCACATAAGAACAACATTATATAAGAAAGGACTTACATCCAGAATATATATAAATAACTGTTACAACTCAATACTAAGAAAGCAAACAATCTAATAAAATAAAATTCAAAAGATTTGAATGGATACTTCCTAAAAGGAGACATATGAATGGTCACGTTCAATGTTGCCATTATTTATCATCAAGGAAAGGCAAATTAAAACCCGAAAGATATGCCACTGTAGATGTCAGAATGGCTAATATTAAAAAGAATGTTACTTCTTTTACACTGCTGATGGAATTGTTAAATAGTACAATCACTTTAGAAAATAACATGGGTCTTTTATATAAAGTTGCACTTCTTCTATCAGATGTTCACCCAAGAAAAATAACATATGTTCAAAGAAAGCCTTATACATGAATGTTACAGTAGGTTTACTTGTAACAATCAAATATTGGGAACAGTCCCCAAATGTCCATCAGCAAAGAAAAGATAGGCAAATTTTGATGTATGTATGCAATGGAATGCAGGCAGACACTGAATTAGGGCAGGATTCCATTTTGTCATAGGACAGTTCTAATGTAAGTCAAATACCTCATTTCTTCTTCTTCTTTTTTTTTTTTCATTATTATTATTACCTTTTGTTATCAGTATCTTTATAAATCTGATCTTTATTTGTCTTTGGAGCATGGAAACATTACACATATAAATTTACAGATATATTTCGATATACACATATATACATAAATAATACAAAAATCATACAAATTTTCTCTGATGAACTGAATGATGATGGCATTTTGTCAGCTGTGATAATAACTCCATTTGTGGAAGGTTCTCAATCACAAGGATTATCTTTGGGAATGAAGATGGCATCTCTAGTCAGAAAATTAGTGAGAGTTGTCTGTATGATCCTTTTCTTTTTTCCTTCATACATTTCACAGTAATTTCTCATTGCTTTCTAAATCTGGCTATCAACTTTAGCTAAGTGATCAGCATTTGGGTCCACGTTTTAAAGCAACTGAAGCCCCTGATTTAGTTTAGAAAGACTTCAGCTAATCCTTTCACTTTAAAATTACTACTACTAATAATAAAAATAAAAGAGGGTCATTAGTGCAGCTTGATATATCTCAAATACATCATAATATCGTAAGTTGAGAACTACCTGTATTCCTGATGAAGGAAAGGAACTAAATACTGGTATTCACTATGATATTGATGATTGTTGAAAATGTTTTTCTTAGAAAAGAAGGCAGAGGAAAATAAGTACATACAGTATGTGTTAGACTGGGTTCTCTAGAGAAACAAAACCAGTAAAGCTTATATTCAGAGAGAAAGAGAGATTTATCTTAGGAAAATGGTTCACACACTTATAGAAGCTGGCAAGTCCGAAGTTCTTGGATCAAATGTCAAACTGGAGGCTTTTCCCGACTCACCCTGCTGCAGGGGCTGAGGAGCTCAAGGTTGGCAGGCAATATACTGGCTGCTGACTCTAACGAATGATGAATCCAAGATCTCCAGGCCAAATGGTGGATTGTTCACTCACGGACAATGTAGGCAGCACAACAGAATCCCAATCCACAGAAGAGTGTCTCCTTTCCCAGGATGTTCACAAATATACTGGAAGCAGGCCACACCCCTAGGGAAATTCCCTTTCAACAGATTGGCTGCTCAAAACACACATCTGATCCCATCATGGGAATAACCACATCACAACTGCTTAAACAACACAGAATTGTGATCCTGCCAAGTTGACCCATAGCTCCAACTATCACACGGTATAGTTGAATTTTTATGAAATTCAAGAACATGAAAACTTAAATATTTAGTGTCATAAAGCAGACCAGTGAATGTCTGAGGCTGATAATGGGGGGCTGACTGTAGAAGAGGCACAAGGGAACTTGTGCAAGTGATGACAGGGTTTCGTATCTTGTAGCGGTAGGGGTGCATCCATTTGTTAAAATGCTTCACAGTATTCACAGGAACTAGATGCCTTTTACTGTAAGTAAATTACATGTCATAATTAATTTTTTTAAAAAATAATGCTTGCAATTTCTGAATATTTGAATGCCTTTTACAAGAATTAGGTAAGAGAATTTGCAGAGATGCAATCTCTTAGATCTCATCCTTTTGGTTCTTCAACTAACAGTATCACAGTAATCCTAAAGGGAAAAAGATGAAATCCTAATTGCTTTCTAAAATGCTTGGGCTTATGGTCAAATATTACCAACAGCTTCACTTGGCAGGGTGTTCTCCCCTCCCTTTACTCACCATCTCTCCAAGTGTCTTTCCTGTGTCAGCTATACAACAGCCTCAAATGAGGGGTCCAGATGGAAGCCTCTGGAGCTTAGTGCCTAAGGCACTTGACTGCTAACCAGAAGGCTGGTGGTTCAAACCCACCAGCCACTCCTCAGAGGGAAGATGGGGCAATCTACTTCCGTAGTGATACTGCCTTGGAAACCCAAGGAGGGGTTTTCTATGAGTTGGGTCTGACTCGACGGCACATAACAACAACAAAAAGATGGAAGCCATAAGTGTTTATTAGGGTGGAGGAGCAGAGCTATGAGAAAGCAGAGATTGTACACATGAATAAAGAGAGATCAGCACAGATTGTACACCTGATTTTGTTTTAAAGAGTATAGAGAATGAATGTTCCAGGAGAGAAGAACCTCTTGAGTGCAGAGATAGGAATGAGCAATGGAGAGACTGACCCTCCTGAAGCAGAGAATTAATTCCTCATGGAGATCCATAACATATAATAATGGACCTAGATTGCAAAGGATTGCTAGTCTAGGGAATATAAACGTGTTTGAATATTATACATTGTCTTTGAATTTTAAGACATGCACCAAATATGTTCCTAACACAATATGTTACACCTCATGCATGAGTTTCAGTAAGATACTATTGAGGTCATAACATAGATGCATAGATTATAACAAGTAGTCACTGGAATTTGTTAAGCCTGGAAATGATAAGATCAAAGAATAATTGAGGATTAATATAATCAAAGAAAAGAAACCTATAGTAGCTTGGAATAGTCTTAAGATCCTGGAATAAAAAAGCTAGGTTTTAGAACCTGTTCTATTCTGTAATTTTGTTTCTTTTTCTTTTTAATTTTTTCAAAAAGTTTTTGAAAAACTTTTTTTTAAAGATAGGGTTATATTATATCATTTCTGAAGTCCTTTTCTGTTTCTAACTTTCTGAATCTACAAAAAATGAGTGAAACTTTGTATGTATAATTATGATGATGTGATATTAATGATAAGTAATCATAGAGGGGTTTTGGTATATTTCACTGCATTGAAACAGGGAATGAGATTAAGGATGGAATTTGTAAATAAATCTTTCCATATTTTCTTGTAGGGATTAATAATTTCATGAAAGAGACAGTGAAGAATTGTAGAAGAGATGGGTTTGTTCAGACCATTTTGGGAAGGCGCAGATATTTGCCAGGAATTAAAGACAACAACCCTTACCATAAAGCTCACGTATGTTGAAATTTCTCTGGGTTTTTAACCTAACATTATAATGACATGTACTTTTTCAAAGACTAAACACTGTTAATATCCCTTTCAGGGACCACTAGCATATTAATTGGATTTTCTGTTTAAAGCCAACCACTGGCTTCATTAAGGTTTTCTGAAGTGATGGCACATGTGGTATCTATAGAACACAGCTTTTGAGAGACTAATATAAACATGGGTTTCTTTTTTTCCCTAAATTTTATATATTTAGTTGTTATTGTTGAGAATATACACAGCAAAACAGATACCAATTCAATGGTTTCTGTATGTACAATTTAATGACATGGATTATTTACTTTGAACCGGGCAACTGTTCTCACCCTCCTTTTCTAAGTTGTTCCTCCATCATTAACATAAACTCACAGCCCTCTGGTTTCTGTCCAATCTTTTGAGTTGCTGTTGTCACTTTGATAGATCTTAAAAGTACATAATACTCAAGGCAGATCTTTTTTCACTAGTTAAGCTAAATAAACTATTGTTCGGTTTTAAGACTTCAGAGGATTCTTTTTGGTTTACGGTTGAAAGATTATCTTAGGGCAATAGTTTCAGAGATTCATCCACCCTCCATGGCTCCAGAAAGTCTGGAGTCCATGAGCATATGGAATTCTGTTCTGTAGTTTTCCTCTTTTGATCAGAATTCTTCTATGGAACCTTTGATCAAAATGTTCAGTAATGGTAGTCAGGCACCATCCAGTTTTTCTGGCCTTAAGGCAAAGGAGGCAGTTGTTCATGAAGGCAATTGGCCACACATTCTAGTCGGTCCAACTTGATGGCACATAACAACAACAACAACAAGCTAAAGAAATTCTAGTTCAATAAGCTAGTTATTTATTAACTTTGTTTTAAGTTGTAAATAATTTAAGTCTTAGGAGCTCTGGTAGCATAGTGCCTAAGGCACTTGACTGCTAACCAGAAGGCTGGCGGTTCAAACCCGCCAGCCACTCCTCGGAAGGAAGTTGGGAAATCTACTACCATAGTGATACCGCCTTGGGATCCCAAGGAGGGGTCTCTATGAGTTGGATCCTACCTGACGGCATGTAACAACAACACCAATTTAAGTTTTGCATTTGCTAATTGTTCTTTGTTTCACATACCATATATATGAATACATGTCCTATCATTCAGATTGCTCATGTTCCTCAGAGATTAGCAATTCATTAAATTATGATTTTTTAAAAAAATTCATTCTACTTTTGTAATTATTTTAAAAGCACTGTCTAAGAGTTATTAGGATACCTAATTAAACAGAGTTATTTTTAGGAGCTCTGGTAGCGTAGTGCCTAAGGCATTTGACTGCTAACCAGAAGGCTGGCAGTGCAAACCCACCAGCCACTCCTAGGAAGGAAGATTGGGCAATCTACTTCTGAGGTGATACCACCTTGGAACCCCAGGAAGGGTCACTATGAGTCAGATCCAACTCAACAGCAGTGAGTTTGGTTTCTTTTAACATCATTTTAAAGATTTATTGATGATATTTGCTTTAAATTGTGATTAAAATAATTTCTGAAATCATAGAGATTCATGTAAGTATTCCATGTATCTGAATATTCAAGCTTCTATTACAGTCCAAATAGTCCTATTTTAACCAGTGGTATTCTCTCCTTTCCCCTCATAATTTTGCATGTCAGTGCCTAGTACACATGGTATGTAATGAAAATACTCAGCCCCAATACCCTTAAACTTCTATCTGGAAACAAGATGCTTTCAGAGCACTGATACCCTTAGTTACCACGGAGGATTAGTTGGTTTTTTGTTATTTCTTCACTCTCTAGGCTCCCCTATACCCACATGCAGATATTAATCAGGCTTTTGCCAGATCGCTAAGGGAACTAGCCAGTAGTTGATGCACTAGGAAAAATACATCTTTATAATACTTATAAAAATATATTAAAAAAAAATAACACCACACACACACACACTAAGTTAAGGAGCCCTGGTGGCACAGTGGTTAAAGGCTTGGCTGCTAACTGAAAGGTCAGAGGTTGGAACCTACTAGCTGTTCGTGGGAGAAAGATGTGGCAGTCTACTTCCGTTCTTCTGTGTCCCATAGGGTCACTGAGTCAGAATTGACTTAATGGCAGTGAATTTATGTACTCAATTGTTTAACCTTCAGGAGGAGATAGATCTTGAACAGATTCTTGAAGATGATTTAAAGTTTAGATTGTCAGGAAAGAGAAACAGACAATCATAAGTGGATAAATGTTTAAGTGGGGATTAGAAGTCAACCTGGTAGGAATGGAGAGGCTGAGTTGTCCCTTAGTAGGCGATAGTTTTCTACAAGCCAGATGGAGCCAGCTAGTGGAAGGATGAGGAATGAGAACTTGCTCTTACGGGAATTAATTATGTTTCTTGGGATTTATATGATGAAAAATGGAGGATAGAAATATTAATGTAAATACACAATAGCATCTTGTGAAAACAAATGTTTTTATACCTAAAGATGTGAAAGTAATACCTTTTCATGCAAAATCCTTAAGAATTAAAGTTCTACCTAATTCATTACGTTATTATTTTTTTCTTTTTTTATTTAATTTATTTTGTTATTTTTTATTGTGATTTGGGTGAAGATTTACAGAGCAAATTCACTTTCTATACAGCAGTTTACATATACTTTGTCTCATAACAATTACCATCGTTTACCACAATGAAACAGCTCCCCTCCCCCTTCCTCCCCATAGTTAACTCTTCCCAGTGTCTATCCCTCCATTCACTCCTGCCCCCTGAGCTGTCTCCCTGTGCATAGGTAGCCCTTCTTTCTCAATGATTGTTCTCTCTAAGGAGTGTATCTACCTTAGGTAAATGTTCAGCTCATATGCCTGTCTTTTGTTTGGCTGGAAACCACAGGTGTGGGTTCAATTCCAGACCGGAAGGGCAGCTAGGGGCCATAGTCTCAGTGGTTCCACTAGGCTCTATCAGACCACCAAACCTGGTCCCCCCCCCTTTTTTTTTCTCCAAATGATTTTGAGTTTTGTTCCACATTGTTCTCACTCTT
>NW_006921701.1:5957673-5963170 GCF_000298275.1 Orycteropus afer afer | reverse complement strand
TGTCTGTGCTGTCAGGGTATCTCAGGATCACTGCCAGACTGCAGCTCCGTATGTCTCCTTTTTTGGTATTTTCACGCAAATTCTTCTGCTAGTTGGGTTTTAGTCCACTTCTATATCCTTCCCTTCAAGGCTCAGGGATCCAAGATTATCTTCTGTGTCTGTGTTAATTGGTTTCCCTTTTCTTTGATGGAGAGGGTCTGTGCAGTCTTTCTGCCTAGTCCCCCATCTTGCCGGAACCGAGCTTAGTTTCTTGCCTGATATATTATTCCCCCAAAATTGTTTCCCAATCTGTAGATTCTCTTTTTAATCTTTTGGTGAAGTCATTTGATGCATATAACTATTTAATTTATTGGAAGTGCAAGTGTAGTTGGTCTTCTGCTCTTTGTGCATTTTTACTTATTGTTGATAGTGTATTTATACCATGTATTAGAGCCTCTAAATTTGTCCCTATTTTTCCTTTTGTGACCTTTATGGTTTTAGGTTGTACATTTAGATCTTTAGTTAGATCTTGAGTTAGTTTTTTTGTGTGGTGAGAGATATGGATTGTGTGGTGAGAGATTTTCTGCAAATGTGTATCAAGTTTTGCCCACACCATTTGTATAAGAGACTCTCTCTTCCCCATTTAATGGGTTTTGGCCCTTTGTCAAAGATCAGCTGTCTATAGGTGGTTGGATTTACTTCTGGGTTCTCAATTCTGTTCCATTGGTCTATGTGTCTGTCATTGTACCAATCCAGGCTTTTTGAGAACTGTAGCCTTGTAGTCAGTTTTTTTTTTTTTTTTCCCTTGAAGAATACTTGGGGTTTATTGATTTTTAAACTGCAAATAGTCGTTACAAAAATTTTTTTTTTCTTTTACATAAATTCACACAAAGAAAAAGAAATAGAAAGCGACGGTAGTGAACAGCACAAGGAATAATAATTACATTCATCTTAATGTGTGTATGCCAGTTCTGTTTACATTAACCTTGGAAAACTCCACTCCTGCAATCCAGAGCCTCAAATCTGTGATCTGATCAGAATGTCTTTCTGAGATGGGCACATGGAAATCAAAGGGTTTCTTTCTTTCTTTTTTTTTTTTTTCCCTTTTAGAAGCTATACATAAAAAGAAGTTGTTTTCCTTCTGTAATGTCACAGAACTTTCACATACATTCTGAGTCCTAGTTGTGAAAGGCCTAAAGAGAAAGAAACTCAATTTGCAGTCCAACACAAAGGGGGAATTTCTAAAGTAAATAATTCAACAGTTTTTTGCATTTTTTTAAAATAAAATAACCAAAAAAGTGTAAAGTTACAAAAAATGTTGTTGAAGAATAATGTATTAAAACTGTGGAAAAAAGGAAAGACACATCACAAAATTTTAAGATTATGAAGATCATAATTTAACATAAAAGAATATATTCTATGGATTTATAATTCCGAGAAATATGAACAAAATTAACAACAAAAAAATCATAGTTTGGCAATAAATACGTTTTGATAAGTTAAATAAGCTTTTTTATATTTATTTGCAGTAACAAGCAAAATTTTTGCTCTCCAATTTCTGTAAGTTATATGAAGTTTAAAACCCAGGGAAAAAAGCATGGCATGAGTGCTCTAAGGATAGACCTACAGTATTCTAGAGCAAAAACCATTAAAGCTACTTGTACAGGAAATTGTTTTACACAGATATTGTATGTGGAAGGAATACCATTAACTGCTCACCCTTCACATGTTTAGATTTTCTCTCATGTCACATATAAATTGGGGAACTTTAGCACCAAAATCAAGTCTCTCATAGTCCATCTAGCTTCCCCTTCCTCCCCACTTAAAAAAGAAAATAAATAAATCACAAAGTCCCACTTATGTCACAATCTTCATCCACTTTTTCAGCCTTTCTTCCTACAGACCTATACACAACCAGGCAAGATGTGTCAACTGGGGTGTGAGGGTTCAGGTCGGGAAGGAAAAGGTTTTGAATGTCAAGACAGGTTTCTCCAAAAACCCAAGTCTGCCAACAAGTCTCCTAGGGGTGGGCGGACAGGCACTGGGAAGAAGAGGAGGAAGTGTGCGGAAGATTGAAGTGAGGGAAGGTGCAGTCGAGTCAAGTCGCCAGCGGAGGGAGCTGATGGTTCTGGGTCTCCTCCCCTACCCCATGGGCAAGCTCCGGGAGGCCCACAGGTGCCCTCTGTCGCTGAAGAGGTAATGTAGTCACAGTGACAAAGAGATTACAAGTCACTGAATTGCTTCTATGGGAAGAAAGATGGGGCAATCTACTTCCATAGTGATGTTGTTGTTGTTGGAAACCCAAGGAGGCTTAAGCCAGAAAAAGGCATCTACTGACAAATACGGCACTTGTCTGTTATGCATGGTAAGTGGGCTATAAAATTGATAGGAGGGGTTTCAAGCCAGAGGAAACTACTGACAAATTGACTTGTCCTTATGTTAAGAGGGGTAACAAGGTGGGGAGGAGAGGAAGGGGGTACTCCAAGTTTCAAGAGAAAAGGGTTGAGCTTAATCTTGTTAATGTAGGAGTTGTCAGGAATTGGTTGGGGAAGAGGTAAGGGTGGTGGTGTGTGGGTGTGGGTGTGGGGCAGAGTAGGCAGGGGGTCCCTCTCTACTCTGTTTTAGTCTTCTGAGATGGAAAGTCTGCTGAAAATGGGCAGGCGTCTTGAGTTGTCCAAGGTGGGGGGGTCTGAGCCACTGTGGCTGCTGCTGGAGCTGCTCAGGTAACCCTCCTGGTCCGAGAGAGAATCCTGAGGGCTGGGGGGAGAGTCAAACATGTGAGGGCACATACGGGCCGGAAGAGGAAGGTGGTCAGGGAGCCACCCCCGGGCAGCCCCATGCTAGGGGCAAAGAGGCTCGCCAGCTCCTGGCTGGAGAAGGCGAAGGGGTCACTGGTGCCATCAGGCAGGGTGGGTGAACCCACGAGGACATCAGCACTCAAAATGAGGGATGGGGTGATGGACGTGGGGCTGTCCAGCAGCCCTATGGCAGCGGTGGTGGCAGTGGTGCTGGGAAACCCAGCAAAGCTAAAGCTATTCTGGATGCGGGGACGGTCAATGGAGAGGTCTCGGCCCGGCCAGGGCGCGGCGCATTGTGGATGAAGTGGCAGCGGGACCGTAGGGGCAGAAGCCAATGGTGTGGAAGGTGCAGCACAGCTCCGTCTTGTAGCGGCTCGAGTTGACCTGACCGCTGCCTGGCTGCTTCTGGGTGGGCAACAGCCGCTCGCCTTCCTCCAAAAAAGAACGGTCGCGGAAGCGGCTGTCCCGCGAGCTCAGGGCTGGAGCCGGCTCACCCTTGAGGCTGCTGAGGAGCTGGTTCCGGTGGAACTTGGAGCTGGGCAGGGTGACTGAGTGCCTCCGAGGGAAGCCCCCGCCGGCAGGGGTGCCCACCGCCTTCCTGTCCAGCAGGCAGCCCCCAGCACTGGGAGTACTGTAGTTGAGCATTTTGTGACCTTTGCATAAAACTTCGCTCAAGTCGAAGAAGGTGGCGGACACGAGGGTGGTGGTCATCCTGGGACCTCGGACCGGGCAGGGCAAGGATCTGGTGTGCAGCGAAGGTCCCGGTGCAGGGAAGGCGCAGCCTCCGGCTCTGGAGTCCCACTCACCTGCTCCCAGCGCCCCTCGCCTCTCTCTCTTCTTTGTAGTCAGTTTTGAGATCAGGGACTGTGTGACCTACTTACTTCTTCTTTAGTAGTAGTGCTTTGTATATCCAGGGTCTCTCCTTTACATATAAAGTTGGTAGCTAGTTTTTCCATCTCTTTAAAGAATAGAAAACCTAAAAACTCATTGCTGTCAAGTCAGATCCAATTCATAGTGACCACTCCTTGGGTTTCTGAGGCAGTATCCAGACAGATTACCCAACCTTCCTTCCTCGGAAGGTTAGCAGTCAAATGCCTTAGGCACTACAGCATCAGACCTCCCTCTTTAAAGAATGATGATTTAAATAATCTGGATTCTTTAAAGTATCTGAGTTGGGATTGCATTAAATCTGTAGATTGCTTTGAGTAGTTATTTTAATGCATTTTATTGAAATATAATTTATGTACAGTGAAATACACAAAACTAAAGTGACATGGGTCAATGCATTTTTTTTTTTTTTTTTTGCATTATTCCCTCCCTTCCCCTCCCCTCCCACCCCTGGCAACCAACAAAGAAAGTTTCCTTCCATATATAAACCTTCCCTTGACCCTCCACAACAACGAACTAAATTATTTGTCCTTCTGTGATTGACTTATTTCACTTAGCATAACGTCCTCCAAGTTCATCCATATTATGCAGTGTTTTGCAGACTACATTATTCTTTTGTGCTGCATAGCATTCCAGTATGTGTATGTACCATAGTTTGGTCATCCACTCTTCTGCTGATGGGCACATAGGTTGTTTCCGTCTTTTTGCTATTGTAAATAGTGCTCTGATGAACATGAGCCTGCATGTATCTGTTCCTGTCCTGGCTCTCACCTGTCTAGGATATATACCTAGTAATGGAATTGCTGGGTCAAATGTTATCTCCAATTCCAACTTTCTAAGGAATCACCATATTGCTTTCCACAGTGGTTGTGTCACTTCACAGTCACACAAGCAGTGTATGAGAGTCCCAATCTCTCCACATGTCCACCAGCATTTGTTATTTTCTATCTCAGTGAATGCCGCCATCAGTGCTGGGGTGAGATGGTATATCTCATTGTTGTTTTGATTTACAGCTCTCTGATGGCCAATGATTGTGAGCATCTTTTCATGTATTAGCTGACCACCTGAATATCCTCCTGGTGAAGTGTCTGTTCATGTCTTCTGCCCATTTTACAATTGGATTGTTAATTCCTTTGGTATTGAGGCGTTGGAGTTTTCCATCTATCTTAGAGATAAGTCCCTTGCCAGATATGTAATTATCAGCAAATATGAATTTGTTGCTGTCATTTTTGTTATGTGTTTTTTCATTGTGTCAATTTCTTTGTTCCATATAATTTTCTGTGCTGAGCTCATTTTGTTTATGAGCCATGTTATCACTTCGTTCATTGCTATTGTTTTAGTATTTGCTGAATATTTATGCTGGTCCTCTTTTTTATTTTGATGTGAAGGTTTATCATTTTTCTTTGAGGTTACCCTGTGATCTATAGTTTTCTTCCCAAGTTTAGAACAGACTTGTAGTTTAGAACTACCTAGTTTAGAACTATCTGGTAGTTGTCTTGACTTCCCTACCATCTAGAAGTTCTGTAATGACACAGATTTTTTTCCTTCTTTTTGGTTTGTAGTTGTCCTCATTTGTCAATTGATGCCTTTGGTTTCCTGTTTACAATCTTGTAGGCTTATTTACTATGGATACTTCCATAGCTGGGTTGGTTTCTGGATGTGTGTTAATGGCCAGTTGCTGTTGGTTCTCTGTCCAAAGGGCTCCCTTTAGCATCTCTTGTAAGATTGGTCTGGTTTGAACAAATTCCCTTAATTTCTGCTTATCTGGAAATGTCCTAATTTCACCATCATATCTGAGGGACAATTTTGCTGGGTACATAATTATTGGTTGG
>NW_006921701.1:5950289-5956288 GCF_000298275.1 Orycteropus afer afer | reverse complement strand
TAGCCACTATGCTACCAGAGCTCCCGGTTTTTCCACTAGTTGGTGCCTAATCCACTTATTTATGGTTCCTTTCAAAGCTCAGGGTTCCAGGATTATCTTCTGTATCTCTGTCAATTGGTTTTTCTTTTCTTTGTTGAAGAGGGTCTGTGTTGCTTGTCTGCCTATTCCTCCATCTTACCAGAAGTGCTTTGAGTAGTTTTGACGTTTTCACAATGTTAAGTATTCCTATCCATGAGCATGGTATATTCTTCCATGTATGTAGGTCTTTTTGGTTTCTTGTAACAGGTTTTGTATTTTCATTAGGTCTTCTGTATTTCTCATTATATTTATTCCTAAGTTCTTTTGTCTTTTGAGTAGCGATTATAAATGGTATTGTTTTCCTGATTTTCTTTTCAAGGTTCTCTTAATTAGTGTATAGGAATCCAACTGATTTTTGTGTGTTGATGTGCACGCTGCCACTTTGCTGAATCCTCCTATTAGTTCCAATAGTTTTTCTGTTGAATCTTTAGGATTTTGTATGTATAGGATAATACAGTTCTATTTTTCCAATTTGGGTGCCTTTTATTTCCCTTTTTTGCCTTGTTGCTTTGGCTAGGACTTCAAATACAATGTTGAAAAGAAATGATGATAAAGAGCATCCTTGTCTGGTTCCCATTCACAAGGGACATACTTCAGTCTGTTCAGAATAATGTTGGCCATTGTTTAGGTGTATATGCCTTTAATTACATTGAGAAGTTTCCCTTCTTTGAATATTTTGCTGAGTGTTTTTATGGTGTTGGAAATTGTCAAATGCCTTTTGTGCATTTATTGACATGATCATATGGTTCTTTTATTTTATGTATGTGGTGGATTACATTGATTGATTTTTTGATGTTGAACTATTCTTGCATACCTAGTATGAGTCCCACTTGGTCATGATGTATTATTATAACTACTTTTGATATGTTGTTGGATTCTATTGGCTAAGATTTTGTTGAGAATTTTTGTGCCTGTGTTCATGGATATTGGTCCTTTTAAGTGATGTCTTTGTTTTTTGTTTCAGGGTTATGCTTGCTTCATAGAATAACTTTGATAGCATTCCATCCTTTTCTATGTTCTGGATAGTTAAGTTGAATTGACATCAGCTTTCCTCTTAATGTTTGGTAGAATTCACCAATGAAGCCATCTGTGGTAGTCAAAGTTGTATGTCAACTTGGTTGGGCTTGGCTGAGTGGCTGGGCAGCTGGTGGTAGTATTCCCCATGATGAGACTGGTAATCAACTCCATGGTGGAATCTACAGTGAGCAGCTGAGTAGCTGCCTTAGGGATGTGGTCTGCTTCCTGTATATAAGGAGAAATCTTGGGGAACAGTCTCTAGCTTATAGCACACTTGAACCCTGCACATAGCCATGTTGTTGTTCAGCAACCTGCTATGCTCTGCTGACCTTGGGACTTTCAATGGACTTGAATGAATGGCCTGCCATGCAGTTTGGTAACATCGGGACTGTGCCTTCTTGTCAACCTTGGGTTTTTCAGTCTCAGCAACCAGCAGCTGTCTGAGTGAAGAAAAGCCTCTAGCTCCAGTGGGCTGGGAGCAGGAGGCAGAGCTGAACCCCAAGGTTGAGGGGCTTTCACTCAGTCCCTAGAGCCTGGCACTTTGAACTTGGACTTCTAGCCTCCAAACTGTAAGAGAATAAACTCTTATTTGTTAAGGCCACTTCTGTCAGAGTGGCATTAGGTAACCAGAAAACCATCTGTGCCAGAACTTTTTTCTGTTGGGAGCTTTTTAATAATCTGTTCGATTTCTTCTTTTGTGATGTGTCTGTTCAACTTTTCTACCTCAGATTGTGTTAGTTTGGGTATCTTTCCAGAAATTTGTTCATTTCCCCATAGGTTTTCAAATTTTGGGGAGTATGGTTCTTGACAGTATTCTGTTTTAATCTTTCTGTTTCAGTTATTTTGTTATGACATTACCTGTTTCATTTCTTATTTGTGTTATTTGCATCTTCTTCTTTTCCTTTGTTAGTTTTGCCACTGGTTTGTCAATTTTATTAATCCATTCAAAGAAACAGCTTCTAATCTTGTTGATTCCTCCTGCTGGTTTTCTGTTTTCTGTTGCTCTTTTTTTTCTGCTCTTCTTTTTAAAATTTTTGGAGCTATTGAGTTAAGGTGTTGATCTTGGTTCTTATTTTTCTTTCTTTTTTTTAATGTGTGCATTTATTCCTACAAATTGTCCTCTGAGTACTGCTTTTACTGTCACAAGGATTTTGATATGTTATGTTTTCTTTCTCATTTGATTTAAAGAATTATTTTTATTTCTTTCACTGACCAATAGTTTTTGGGCAGGGTTGTTATTCAGTGTCCAGGTATTTGATTTTTTGCCCTTGATCTTCCTATTGTTGATTTCTAATTTTATAATGTTGTGATCTGAGAAGATGGTCTGTAGTATTTCGATGCTTTTTAATTCACTGAGACTTCCTTTGTGGCCTAACATTTGCCCTTTTCTGGAGAATGTTCCATGTGCACCAGAAAAGAATGTATATTGTGCTGTTGTTGGCTGGAGTGTTCTATATATGTCTATGAGGATAATTTGGTTGATTGTTTAGATTTTGTTAGTTTTATTGAGTTTCTTTTTAGTTATTCTGTCTGTCTTTGAAACATTTCCTACCATTATTGTGGAGGAGAGCTCTGGTAGCATAGTGCCTAAGGCACTTGACTGCTAACCAGAAGGCTGTCAGTTCAAACCCACCAGCCACTCCTCGGAAGGAAGGTTGGGCAATCTACTTCTGTAGTGATACTGCCTCGGAAACCCAAGGAAGGGTCGTTATGAGTAGTGTACGACTCGATGGCACATAACAACACCACCACTACCATTATTGTGGAGTTGTCACTTTCTCTGTTCAGTTCTGTTAAAGTTTCATTTATGAATTTTTGGACTCTTTCATTGTTTGCATGGATACTTATTATGGTTATATCCCCTTGTTAGATTGATCCTTTAATCATTATATAATGTCCTTCCTTGTCTCTTTTGCTGTTTTTTCCCCCTTAACCTCTATTTTATCAGAAATTAATGTTACCACTCTTGCTCTTTTTTTTGTTGCCATTTGTTTGATTGATACATATTTTTCCATCCTTTGATTTTTTTTTTTTTAAGCTTCTTTTTGTTTTTGTGTCTAAGGCATATCTCTTGTAGACAGTAAATTTTAGGCCATATTAGCTTATCCATTCTGCTATTCTCGCTCCCTTTTTTTTTAAGGAGTGTATCTACCTCAGGTTCAACTCATATGCCTGTCTTTTGTTTGGCTGGAAGCCAGAAGTGTGGGTTCAATTCCAGACCTGAAGGGCAAGTAGGGGCCATAGTCTCAGTGGTTCCACTAGACTCCATCAGACTAGCAAACCTGGTCCCCCCCACCTTTTCTTTTTCCCCAAATGATTTTGAGTTTTGTTCCACATTGCTCTCCTTCTTCAGGATCTCCTACATCGATCCCCCTCTGAGTGGTTGACAGTGGTAGCTGGGCATCATCTAGTTCTTCTGGTCTCATAGTCATATAGGCTGCAGATCTCATGGTGTACCAGTCAATAAGACTAATTGGTTCTGTGAATCTTTGGTTTTCTTCATACTTCTTTGTTATGGATGAGGATAGACCCATTGTTGCATCTAGATGGCTGCTTACAAGCTTTTAAGATCCCAGTAGCTACTTGCCAAACCAGGAGGTGGAACAATGTTTTGTGTAGTATGTTATGCCAATTGAGCTTGATGTCCCCTGTGATTACAGTCCCAAGCCCACAGGTTCAATTACTTGCTCCCTCTGGGTAGCTGACTGTGGCCAAGAAGTGACTACAACCTTGTCCCTTGTCAGCTCTACTATACGCCTGGGAATTCAGATCATACAAATACACTTACAGGAATTCTTACAAAACATACAAATAAACTTGTAGAACCATTGTCTGCCAATCCTATACATGGTCTTGGGTACACTCTCTGCTACATAGACATACCTAATAGTTCAGCCTGTCCACCTATCTATCTACCCGTATACCTATGTTTGCCTTCACGACAATACAGTACTGTATGTGCAAAAGGGTTCATCTTTGTTGCCTGTACCTCCCATGTCTTCCTCTTCACCAATGCCACCATGTTGATCACTCATATTTGGTATGTTGCCCTTCTCTTCACCCAAATCAATACTTATCTCTACCTATCTAACTGTATTCCCTACCCTCCCTTCCCATCCCTGGTAACCAATAAAGAAAATTTCCTTCTAGATATAACCTTTTCTTGACTTTTACATTATAGACTAATACAATATTTGTCCTTCTGTGACTGACTTATTTCTCTCAGCATAACGTCCTCCAAGTTCCTCCACGATATGTGGTGTTTTGCAGATTCTGCGTTATTCTTTAGGGTTGCATAGTGTTCCATTGTGTGTATGTACCATAGTTTGGTTATCCATTCCTCAGTTGATGGACACCTAGGTTGTTTCCATCTTTTTGCTATTGTAAATAGTGCTGTGATGAACGTGGGTGTGCACATATCTGTTCTTGTCATGGCTCTCACTTCTTTAGGGTATATACCTAGTAATGAAATGGCTGGGTCAAATGGTATTTCTAATTCCAACTTTTTAAGGAATCGCCTTACTGCTTTCCACAGTGATTGCACAATTTTACAATCCAACCAGCAGTGTATGAGAATCCCATTCTCTCCACATCCTCACCAGCATTTGTTATTTCCTGTCTTGTTGAACTTTGCTACTAATGTTGGTGCAAGATGGTACCTCATTGTTTTGATTTGCATCTCTCTAATGGCTAATGATCATGAGCATTTCTTCATATGTTTGTTGGCCTCCTGAAATCCTCCTTGGTGAAGTGTCTATTCATGTCTTCTACCCATTTTTTAATTGGATTATTTATCTTTTTGTTATTGAGGTGTTGGAGTTTTCTATAAATTCTAGAGATAAGTCCCTTATCAGATATGTCATTGACAAATATTTTTTCCCAATCTGCAGGTCCCTTTTGACTATTGGAGAAGTCTTTGGAAGCACATAAAAATTTAATTTTTAGAAGGTCCCATTCATCTAGTTTCTCTTCTGCTGTTAGTGCATTTTGGGTTATGCTTGATAGTCCATTTATGCCATATATTAGGGCCCCTAAATTTGCCCCTAGTTTTTCCTTGAGGAACTCTATAGTTTTAGTTTCACATTAAAGTCTTTGATCCATCTGGAGGTAGTTTTTGTGTATGGTGTGAGATACAGATCTTGTTTCATTTTTCTGCAAATGGATCTCCAATTTTGCTAGCACCATTTATTAAACAAACATTCTCTTCCCCATTTAATGAATTTTGGCCCTTTGTCAAAGATCAGCTGACCATAGGTGGATGGATCTAATTTTTGGTTCTCAATTCTATTCCATTGATCTATGTGTCTGTCATTGTACCAGTACCAAGCAGTTTTGACTACTGTGGCTGTATAGTAGGTTTTGAGATCCACCTGTGTGAGACCTCCTACTTTGTTCTTCTTCAATAGTGCTTTGCTTATCCGAGGTCTCTTTCCTTTCCATATAAAGTTAGTGTTTGGTTTTTCCATATCTTTAAAAAATATTGATGGGATCTGGATTGGGATTGCATTGAATGTATAGATTGCTTTGGGTAGAATTGACATTTTCTCAATGTTCAATCTTCCTATCCATGAGCATGGGATGTTCTTCCATTTCTGCACATCTCTCATGTTTTCTTGAAGTAAGTTTGCATAGTTTTCTTTGTATAGGTCTTTTGTGTCCCTGGTAATATTTATTCCCAAGTAGTTTATTTTTTTGGTAGCTATTGTAAGTGGGATTGATTTCCTTATTTCTTTTTCAGCAATCTCTTTCCTGGTGTGGAGGAATCCAACTGATTTTTGGATGTTGATCTTGTATCCTGCCACAATACTAAATCTCTCAATTAGTTCCAGTAGATTTTTGACTGAGTCTCTTGAGTTTTTCACTTATAGCATCATATCATCAGCAAATAGGGATAGTTTGACTTC
>NW_006921701.1:5946330-5948284 GCF_000298275.1 Orycteropus afer afer | reverse complement strand
GTTGTTCAGTTTCCATGTGTTTACTCTTTTTCTGTTGAACTTTCTATTGTTGATTTCTAAATTGATAGCATTATGATCTGAGAAGATGCTTTGCAGTATTTTGATGTTTTTAAATTTATGAAGGCTTGTTTTATGGCCTAACATATGGTCTATCCTGGAGAATATTCCATGTGCACTGGAAAAGAATGTATATTGTGCTGTTGTTGGCTAAGTGGTCTGTAGATGTCTATAAGGTCAAGTTGGTGGATTGTGTTGGTTAGCTCTTCTGCATCTTTGTTGAGTTTCTTTCCAGTTGTTTTATCTTTCAAAGAAAGTGGTGTATTAAAGAAGTCTCCCACTATGACTGTGGGGCCATCTATTTGTCTTTTCAACTCCCTTAAAGTCTGATTCATGTATTTTGGGGGCTCTTTCATTGGGTCCATAGATATTTATTATGGCTATATCTTTTTGTTCAATTGATCCTTTAATCATCACATAATGTCCTTCCTTGTCTCATGTGGAAGTTTTTGTCATAAAGTCAATTTGATCAGAAATTAATATTGTCCTATACTTTTATGGTTGCCATTTGCTTGATAAATCTTTCTCCCACCTTTGATTTTTAGTCTATTTTTGTCTTGGTCTCTAAGGTGTGTCTCTTGTAAACAGTGTATTGATGAGTTTTGTTTTGTTATCCTATCTGCAACTCTCGGTCTCTTGAGTGGTGCATTTAATCCATTAACATTCAGTGTAATTATTGACAAGTGTGAATTGGTTGCTGTCATTTTGTTATGTGTTTTTTCATAACCAGGTGTCCCTGATTTCTTTGTTCCATATTATTTTCTGTGCTGAGCTCATTATGTTTATGAATCGTGCTATCATTTCCTTTGTTGCTGTTGTTTTAGTAATTGCTGACTATTTGTGCCTATCCTCTTTTATATTGTGATGTGAAGGTTTATCATTTTTCTTTGAGGTTACTGTGTGACTTATAATTTTCTCCACAAGTTTAGAACAGTCCATTCTATCTTGCAACTCTCTTAACTTCCTCATCATTTAGAAGTTCTGTAACTACACAGTATTTTCCCTTTTTTTTGGTTTGTAGTTGTCCTTGCTTGCCAATTGATGTCTCTGGTTCCCTGTTTACAATCTTGTAAGCTTATTTTACTTTGGATATGTCCATAGCTGTGGTTTCTGGGTATGTCATCCTGTGTATTAGTGATCTGTTGTTGTTTGCTATTTTTGGTTCTGTTTTCGAAGAACTCCCTTTAGTATCTCTTTTAAGGTTGGTCTGGTTTTAACAAATTCCTTTAATTTCTGCTTTTCTGGAAATCTCCTAATTTTATCATCATATTTGAGAGGCAATTTTGCTGGGTATATAATTCTTGGTTGAAAAGTTTTCTCTTTCAGAGTTTTATGTATACCATCCCATTGCCTTCTTGCTTGCATGGTTTCTGCTGAGAAATCAGAGCTTATTCTTATTGGTTGTCCTTTGTAAGTAACTTTTTGTTTTTCCCATGCTGCTTTCTTGATTCTTTCTTTGTCTTTGGTTTTGATTAGTTTGATGATGATATGTCTTGGTGATCTTTTGGGGTCTATCCTGTTTGGAGTTTGTTGGATTTCCTTAATGGATATGTTCTCATCTTTCATCATATCAGGAAAGTTCTCTTCCAACAAATCGTGGACAATTTTCTCAGTGGTTTTATTTTTCTCTTCCTGTCCTGGAATTCCAATGACACATAGGTTATTCCTTTTTATGGTATCTGAACCTTAAGGTTTCTTCATTTGTTTTGATCTTTCTTCTGATTGACCCCTTTCCAAAGAAGTATTCAAGTATTTGTCTTCAATCTTATTAATTCTGTCTTCCATTGCATCAATTCTACTCCTTTGCCCTTTCATTGTGTTATCTATTTCTGACAATTTAGTATTAATCTTCTGGATTTCTACCTGTAGATTTAAAATTATTTCTAATTTTTCATTT
>NW_006921701.1:5930133-5945180 GCF_000298275.1 Orycteropus afer afer | reverse complement strand
CCTCCAGACAGGCAAAAATCCACAGCTCAGTCCGCTTTCCTCTTCGCTACTTCCCCTTTTATACACCAGCCACCAGAGCAGACCTCCATACAGTCCCTGACTAGCAGGGCTGATTTTTAGGTTAATTTTTAGGTCCTACCACCACTTGGCAATATCCAAGCTGGCTATGCCGTCAGGGTTGCTGTGAGACCACAGCTCCGTATGTCTCCTTTTTTGGTGTTTTCATGCAAATTCTTCTGCAAATTGGAATTTAGTCTACTTCTATATCCTTCCCTTCAGAGCCTAGGTGTCCAGGAGTATCTTCTGTATCTGTGTTAATTGGTTCCCTTTTTCTTTGTTGAAGAGGGTCTATGCAGTCTTTCTGCCTATTCCACCATCTTCCTGGAACCTTATTCTCTGTCTCTTGACTGGTGCATTCATCCATTTGCTTTTGGTGTAGTTATTGATGGGTATGAATTTATTGCCATCATTTTGCTGTGGCTTAGTGTATGTATGTATGTATATGTGCGTGTGTGTTTATGTGTGATGGTGATGGTTTCTTTGTTCCATATGTTCTTCTGTGCTGAGTTCATTTTGTTTATGGATTTTCTTATCATTTCCTTCATTGCTGTTGTTTTAATACTTACTGAATCTCTAAGATTTTCTTCTTTTGGTGAGAAGGTTTATTAATTTTTTTTGAAGTTACCCTATAATGTATTATTATTTTCCCAAGTTTAGGATAGTCTGTTCTATCTAGATATCATCTTGACTTCCTCTCCATTTGGAAGTTCTTTAACTATACCATTTATTCACTCTTTGCTTTGTAATTGTCATCACTTACAAATTGATCCCTCTGGTTCCCCATTTTCAGTCCTGTAGTTTTATTTTATTTTTGATACTTCTAGATCTGGGTTGATTTCTGGCTCATGTTGCCATGTGCCATAATCTCAGGTATTGTCTGATGTTGTTGGTACTATGTCCTAGGGACTTCCTTTGGCATTGCTGGTAAGATTGGTCTGATTTTTACAAATTCCCTTAATTTCTATTTATCTGGAAATGTCATGATTTCACCATGACATTTGAGGGATAATTTGCTGTATATATAATTATTGGTTGGTAATATTTTTCTTTCAGGGTTTTATATATGTCATTCTGTTGCCTTCTTGCCTCATGGTTTCTGTTGAGAAAGCAAGGCTTAGTCTTATTGGTTCTCCTTTATAGGTACTATTCGTTTTTCCCAAGCTGCTTTCAGGATGCTTTGTCTTTGGTTTTAGAAAGATTAATTATATTTTGGTGATTTAGGGGGGAGTGTATATTATTTGGTATTTGTTTAGCTTCTTGAATGCATATATTCTCGTTTTCCATAATATTATGGAAGTTTTCTTCCAACAAATATTTGACAATTTCCTTGTTGCTTTTTTTTTTGTGTGTGTGTGTCCTTCTGTTCTGGAATTCCAATCATATATGTTATTCCTCCTCATGAAGTCCCACATAATTCTTAGCTTTCTTCATTTTTTTTCATTCTTTTTTCTGATTGTTCCTCTAACAGATTAATATTAAGAGATTTGTCTCCAATTTCATGAATTCTGTCTCCCATTGATTCAGTCCTACTCCTTTGCCCTTCTAATCCAGAAGATTGTCTGGCCCTATATTTCAGTAACTTGTTTGAGCCATCTTTTCCTGGTGTGTGCGTTTGTGTGTGTGTGTGTGTGTGAGTATGTGTGTGATTTGAAGTTGTCTGTTGTTGCCAAGACATTGTGGTGTTATTGTATTAATTTATTGATTGTATGTTGGTTTACTCCACCCTGATTTTTTGTTTTATTATGTCTGGGCAACCAGGAGGGCACGCTATTCTGGTCACTAGTTTAACAGCACCGGGGTGCTCATCACCTGTCTCCAGGTGAGTTTGGTTGCAGTTGAGAGTGTGAGTATGAATCTCGAATCACTGGTTGTGTACGGTAGCTGAGGGAAGGCTGAGTATGTGTTAATTGCTGTCTGTCATCTAGCCAGTTGTGCTGGAGTGGGTGGTAGCACTCTCCCAGTGGGTGGGATTGCAGATATGTTGAGTATAGTTGGGAAGGGTCACTGGCCACTGAGTGATAGGAAAAAAAGCAGGGGCGGGGGGAAGTAGAGGGAGAAGAAGGAAAAAAAGAAAAGAAAAAAAGGGCCAATAAGGGAGGAACTAGGAAGAAAGAAAAAGGTAAAAATAGTGGCACAATACTGGCAGTGACAGTGGGGTTTGAACAGCTCCTGGGTGTGTGTGTGTGGAAGGGACTGTACCTCTAGTCACTGGGAGGTTGTACAGTATAGAGGGGAGATCACACCTCTCTGGTTGTTAATCACTGATGTGGGTGCCAGTGCAGTCCTGGCTGAACAGAGCCCTGATTAGAACACTACTTGTAATAACTCAAAATGGCCATGGTGTGCCAACCCTGTTGGCAATTCACTGCTCTGTATGCCTCTTTGTTCACTGTTTTTGTTCAATCTCTTTCAGTAATCAGTATTTGGTCTACTTCTTTATCATTTCCTTTTAAGCTCTGGGTTCCAATGTCATCTCTATCCATGTCACTTGTCTTCTCAGGTCTTTGTTGTAGAGGGTCTGGATAGTCTACTATCTTGGCCCCCATCCCAAATCTTCAATTTGTAAAAAACACAGTGCCTGAAAAGCACAATAAAACAAGGTATGCCTGTACATGCTTTTGGATAGTCTGTCTATACGATTATAATCTGGAAAAAAAATTACAACAGCCTTTCTAAACCTTATTCTATTCCTTCCTTCCTTCCTTCCTTCCTTCCTTCCCTCCCTCCCTCCCTCCCTTCCTCCCTCCCTGGCTGGGACCTCTAGTTCAATGTGGAGTTGAAGTAGTGATAGTAAGCATCTTTGCCTCTTTTCAGGTCTTGGAAGAAAAGTTTCAAACATTTTACCAATAAGTAGAACTTTGCTTTAGGTTTTTATTAGTTCTTATATCAGGTTGGAGTCCTTGGGTGGCACTAATGGTTAAGCCTTCAGCTATTGTATGTTGGCTATTCAAATCCACCCAGAGATACCTCAGAAGAAAGTCCTGATGATCTGCTTCTGAAAGATCATGGCCATTTAAACTCCATGGAGTGCGGTTATACCCTGACACACATTAGGTCACTGTCAGTAGGCGTAGACTTGACAGCAACTGCTTTTTTTTGTTGTTGCTGCTATTACTTTAATCGATAAGATAACAATGGAAGTATCGTGATGGTTTCAAGATCCATTAGGATGGCAATCTGCAGTTGTTTTTTGTTGTTGCTTTATACATAATTATATTAGTTAATTATGTTTTAATATTCTTTACCTTTACTCTTTTTTTTGGCTATTTCTATCACCTGTTGAGAGAAGTGTGTTAAAAATTCTCTTCCTGTGACTGTTCTTCCTCATAATTTTATCAAATTTTGATTGTTGTACTTTGAGGCTATTATGAATATATCATTTTTTTCATTGTGGTAAATATATATATGTAACAAAATAGTTGACATCTCAATATTTTTATATGTACAATATCTACAACTGAACAATTAAATTCATCTCATGTTGTTCAACAATTACCACTATTTGTTTTCAGATTTTTCCTTCTCCCTTAACAGCAGCTCAGTGTCCCCTAAACAATGTACCCCCCTTTCCTGGGTGTAAAAATTTATAACTAGTATGTCTTTTTGGTAAATTGAACTCTTACTCATTATGAAGCAGTTCCTTCTTTATCTCTGATAATGTTTCTTAAAGTACACTTTGTTGTTAATATATTTAACACCAGTTCTTTTTGTTATTGTTTATATAATACATCTTTTTACATATTTTGCTTTCAACTTTTCTACAACCTTATCTTTTATATTTGGTACATGTAAGCTGCATATAGTTGGTCTGTTTTTCCTTCAGTCTTAAAATCTTTTGTCTTTCAGGGTCTTTCGTTTAGTCTTTTTACATTTGAGGTAATAACTGCTATTTTTGGATTTGAATCTCCCTCCTTACTATTTGCCTTTTACATGTCGGACCATTTCTGTATTTACTTTCTTTCTAGGCGTTACCTTAGAAACCGTTTTCATTTCTCATTATTGCTTTCTGTGTTTCTGGCCACCCATCTAGTATTATTTTCTTCTGTCTGAAAGGTTTACTTCAGTATTTTCTGTATTACAACTCTGCTGCTGATGAATATTTTTTAGCTGTTTTTTTTTTTTTTCCCCCTGAATATATAACTTCAAGGTTATTTACTCTAGAATTCTAGGGTGCCAGTTATTTTCTTGCAGCACCTTTGAAGATTTTAGCATGTTGACCTCTGATTGGTATTATTTCAGTTGAGAAGTCAATTCAAGATTCCACTTACTTTTTTGGTGAAAAATCCGAGTTAAATAATTCCTGCTTATGGGACCCTGGGCCACTGTCACAATTATTCAACTCTGATGTTATAGTGCAAAAACAGTCATAGAAATATGTGCATATGAGAGTATGGTCGTTTTCTAATAAAACTTTATTTAGAGAAACTGGAGGAGTGCTGGATTTGGCCCACAGGCTGTAGTTTGCTGACCTTTGGTCTAATTGTTGCTCCTTTCCATGTAATTTACTCTTTTTCTCTGTTTTCAATACAGTATTTTTCTTTCTGTCTAGTTTCCAGCAGATTTTCTGTGATGTGCCTAAGTATGTGTTTAATTGATTTTTCTTGAGGGTATTTAGACTTCTTGAATCTGTGGTTTGATGTCTTTTGTTGACTTGGGAAAATTCTTAGCTATTACTCTTTGTTACATTCTTAGCTATTGCTTTGTTACATTCTCCTCTCTTGGGACTCTGATTATAAATTTATAACCTCTTTCTTCATATCCCTTATATTTCATATACTCCCATCTGTATTTTCCATGTTATTATTTCTTTATTCTGAATATTTTCTTCTAAGTTGTGTTCCAGTTTGCTGATTTGGTCTTTACTTTGCTATTACAACTAATCATTAGGTTTTTAAATTCTGTTTTTATTTTTCAGTCTTAGGGTTTCCATTTTGTATTTTAGAATATTTAGTTCTCTGCTGAAATACTCAATTTTGTCTTTTATTTTCTTGAATTTATTAAGCGTAGTTATTTTATAGTTTAATAAGATTGATAAAAGCCCATAGTCAGAATAACCTTGTGTTTTGCATCACTATGACTTTTTGTCTTTTATTTTTTTTAGTTTTCTACAAAGACAGTTATATTGTCTTAATTCCTTGTTGTCTTGCTTATTATTTTTTCATTGTGTGTCAAACATTGTATATATCTGATTGTGGAAATAATCTGAAACCTATATAATACTGCTTTTATTCAAAGAAGATTTGCATTTTCTTTTGGTGAGGGACTAGAATGGCCATCAAATAGGATCAGGGGTAGAGATGATTTAAAGCAAGACTGTTAGGACCAGTCTATTTCCAGTTTATCTTTTTTTCCTAGGGTATTGGTTTATGAGTCAAAATCTCATGGTTTAAGAGGCATGGTTTGATAGTCTTTTTGGCCCTGAACCCAAATGTTTGTTCCCCAGACCTCTCAAGGCCTTCAGAAACTGAGCTCAGCTTCTGAGCCTCTCAGCTGCCTCGTCTGGAATCTCTTGATTTCCTTTGGGAGAAATGGCTGTATCAGTGCCAGGGTCACCTCCCTTGTTTTCCTTTCTCTCTTTGATATCTCTTAGGTCTTAACATCCTTTCCTTCCTTTTTAGCTGTCTGATTCATTCAAAGAGGCATTTTTATTTACTGTCCAGCTTTTCCAGTTGTTGTCAGTGGAAGAGTTACTCCTAATGGCCTAGTCTTCCATTACTAGAAGCCATTATAACCTTTTCACATAAAAGAGATAGTCCTGATGACCAATGGGCTTTGCTTTATGAGACATAAAGCAAAACTGCCCATGCTTTCCTAACATGGAAGACAATCAAGGAAGTACAATATCATGAGAATGAATTTTCTATTAGTAATATTTTTGCTTGCTTATGTCACAGTCAAAACAACCCCAGAATTTCAATGGTATATGATAAGAAGCTTCATTTCTCACTCATGTTACAGTTTGGTTCCAGGTTGACTGTGAATCTCTTACATATTGCCTTCATAATGGATTTCAGAATGAAGGAAAAGCCCCATCTGGGGTATACCTTTTTTGTGGCAGTGTTGGATAAAACTTCTTAGATGGACTGTATACAGGTCTTCAAACTGGTTATCCAGCTCAGTCATGGCTGAGAAAGTGAAACCTGGACAGACCTGGATTTTTAAATTTTGGGTGAACAAAAAGATAACCAGAATGAGAAAATTACAAGTGGTAGCCCTACTAGGAACTTAACATCCCTCTTAGAAAACAAGGGTAATGGATGCATTGCACAGAAACCAAATCTCTTGCTGACAGATTTGGAGCAGGGTCGAAACTAAGATGGTGACCGACCATGTCATTATGAGTGTGTGTCACTGTCCACAGTTCTGCCAATAATCTAATCTTACACATCAGGCTCCTTGAAGGGCTCATTACACCTCTTCTGAGTCTCCCATGCCAGAGCTTTGACCCATAATTTTTCCAGTCCCCATTATCATTCCATGTCACCCTAATTAAAAAAAAAATTGGAGTCTATTCCAGTTTCACTTTTTCAGCCTGTCTGAACTGGTTCAAACTGTTTGAAGACCTCGCTCTATATCAGTTTTACTAACATGTCATTAACCAAAGCAAATCAAGGTCATCCTTTTACAAAGACCAACATTTCATATCACATGGTAATGGGTGGGTCTACATTATTTCCCAGAAAAAGGCAACAATAGGAACAATAATGCAATCTACTACACAAAGAAATACGATCAGTACAACTCTGAAATTCAGTCACTGCTTAAACAGACAGCAGAGTGAGTTTAGAAGTCATCAGCATTCAACAAAGCAACAGTTAATGAAAAGACTATCTCTTTATCAGGTATTTAATGGACTAGAAGTTGGGTGTAGCCTAGGTGACAGAGAACCCGAGAACACTCCTCAAATTGCATAGAACCCTCCCTTGAGTAGACTCTTTCCATTTTCTTAGGAATTTTTGGGCACCAGAAGTGATATTCATAGGTCATACCTTGTATTTTAATCTAGGCCCCCACAGCTATTCTCCCACTCTGCCAGGTGGATTACTTTTAGCAGCCATGGTTGTCTGCCAAGAAGCTCGTGGCAGCAAAGGTTACAGGGAAGTTCTAACTTAATACCCAGGGATCTGGGATCAAGATTTTAACTACCAGCAATGACTAGCTCTGGCAGTCCAGAAAAGGTTTTGATATATAACAGAGGGCTTAAGGCCTGCTGGGGCCAAACTCTACCTGGTACCAATAGGCCATTGGTAGGGGGGTATGCTTGAAACATTCTAGCTCATGTCACAAAGAATGCTACTCTACTTACATCTATGTAGGATTAGTATTTTGAAGAATGGATCCTTTACAGTGAAGTTTACAACAGCTAGAACACTAATAGTAGATGTTTGTAACATAATTTTGAGCTACTAAATACATTCTAATTGCAATGCAGTTTTTGGTTCCTAACTGAGTGTTTAATATTTCTAAATTGACCTTCGTATATTTAGTCTGTCTTCATGTATGTGGCTCAGAGCCTAGAGTTCCAGATTATTATTGTTTTTATTCTTAGGATGCAGCCTAATTGTGGAAGTCATGGAGAAGTCTTGGTCCAGAGCTCCATTCTGGGTACACATGTAAGCACTGCTCTGTGGACACTAAGAGCAGTTATGAAACCATATCCATGTCCTGATGGAATACCTGTTATTGTTTTTCATAGGCTGAGCGTCAGGCTATCAACACAACAGTCCAAGGATCGGCTGCTGATATTGTCAAAATAGCCACAGTTAACATTCAAAAGAAGTTGGAGACCTTCCACTCAACCTTCAAATCCCATGGCCATCGGGAAGGAATGCTCCAGAGTGACAGAAGAGGTTTGTTCACCAATGAGACCCCCACTTTAACATAGTGAAAAATAATTGTCTCCAAAAAATATTTTGTATTTTATTTCTCTAACACAGCCATTCTCAAAAGTTTTGGTTTCATGGTGTCTTTACACTCTATAAAATTATTGAGAATTCCAAAGAGCTTCTGTTCATGTGAGTTATATCTACTAAACTGATCATATTCAAAATTAAAATGGAGAGAACTTAAAAATATTATTTATATTTAAAAATAATAATAAACACATTATGTTTTACCATAAATAATACATTGTTATGAAAATACAGTTTCCAAAACAAAAGAAAATTAGTGGTAAGAGTGGCTTTGCTTTTTATTTTTGCAAATTTCTTTAATGTCTGGCTTAGAAGAAGACAGCTTAATTCTCTTATATGTTTCTTCATTCAACGTCTTGTGATAATATACACCCTATAACTTCTGGGGAAAAAAAAAAAAGGCCCATACACTCCAGGGTAATAACTGTCCAGGGACTGAGGATCAGTCATGTGGGATGTGGGACTTTTAGTGCTAAATCTAAAACAGTTGGTCACCGTAATGCACGCTTACAAGAGAATGAGAGTAAAATGGGAAAATAACCTCATAGTTCTATTACGAGAATAGTTTTGTAGATGCCTTGAAAGGGCTTCAGGGATCCTCTGTGATCTTCAGACTACACTTTAAGGAACTCTGTTCTAACATGTCGATTTTTTCTGTTCATGATCCACAGTGTTCTCTGAAGTCAGGGAATAAACTCTAAGTTGACCTCCTTGTCACCAACATTACTTTGCCATCCTTTTTTCTGTTCTTTCTTTCATAAATATTTTTTTCCTAAGTTGTCTTGCTTGGATAGATCATTTCTTGTCCTAACAAGTGCACAGAGATTTCCCTTCTCCCCTGTCCATCAAACGTCCTAACTTCCTCTCTAAAAACTGTTTCACTGTCACTGATAATTGTTGTCAGACCCTGACTACAGCATATTTTAAATTTTACAGGGAAGAGTTAGGAAGGTTTGAGGCATAAAAGAGAATAAACAGCTAGAAATGGGGCAGAAAAGGTAGATATCAGCTATTGGGTACGGGGTTTGTTTTTTCCAGGAGACGTATACATATAGGTTAGAGAATTAACTAGTTAGAGAATAACAGCTAGTTACAGGGATATAAAGATGTTCACTCATACACAAAAATGCATAGATACAAAAGCCTATTTGTCTGTTAAATAACGATTGCTAATTATATTGTCTTCAATCCTGAAAAGAAATATTTGAGAACACATAGGGTCGCTATGAGTTGGAAGCAAATTAATGGCAATAGTTTTGATTTAACTTTGTTCAACATTTTTTATGTGGGATTATGTGTGTATATGTATATACACATATGTACTTATATTTAGAGAGAGAGTGTGTATGATCAAACTTACTTAGGGAATAGCATTGTGCTGTGTACTTTGGTGGATTTAGCAGTAAAAACATCAACCAATGTTTAAATTTAACATCTGCTAAGGAAAAAAAGGGAAAATATGATACCTGACTCTGAAATATTTACCTAAATTTTCACAGCAGCGTGATGCAGTGTCAAAATGACGATACAGACAGTAACCATCTTAAGAGTGAGTTGAGGGTGATTCAGATCCATCATTGAGGGTGATTTCATGGTGTCATGCCAGGTTAAAAGTAGCAGCAGATCAGTGGGACTAAAGGGAGGTAGACCTGAGGAAGCAAACCACACAAGGAACAGGAGGATCAAGGCATTCTGGGCCCGAATCTAGGTCCCCAAGGGACTCAAAGGCCCAAAGCGTGATAATCAGAAGGCAGAAAACCTAGAGCATTCAAACCGTCAATGAGGTGAGCTAAGTGGGACCAGTGGGGCATATCTCAGCCAAGGATGTACAGCCTTTGCAGCCCTGTTTGAACACAGCTTGCCCCAGCCTCAGCTGTCTTTATTCTCTTACCTTGTGAAAGCCAGATCTGAGCCAACATGGGCTTCATTCAGTGACAGTTAAAACACTTCTCTCTGAGGGAAGCACCAGATACTGAGTGAGCTAATACTCACGGTGGATCTGAAGGGTAGGTAAGGAGATTGGAGGGCAGAAAAGAAGAACTGCTATGAGTCAGGGGTAAACAAGTTAAAAAAAGACACTCAAAACTGGCTTGAACTTTATCATTCAGGTTGAACTCTATCTTAGTGATCAGAGGGGCATTGTGGTAGTTAATGTTATGTGTCAACTTGGATTGGCCTCATTGAGTGGCTGGGCAGCTGGTGGTTGTTATTACCCAAGATGTGACTGGCAATCAGCTCCATGGTGGAATCTACTGTGAAGAGCTGAATAGCTGCTGTAGGGATGTGGTCTGCTTCCCATATATAAGAAGAAGCTTTGGGAATGTTCTGCAGCTTTTTGGCACACTTGGACCCTATATGTAGCAGAGTCTTCATTCAGCAGCCTGCCATGCCCTGCCTGTCTTGGGACTTTTTCTAGACTTGAACTAGTGGCCTGCCATGTTGTTTGATAATATTGGGACTGTGCTTTTTTACTTGTCAACCTTGGGTTTGCCAGCCTCAGCAGCCAGCAGCTGCCTGAGTTAAGACAAGCCTCCAGCTTCAGTTGGCTGGGAGCAGGAGGTAGAGCTGAAGCCCAAGGTTGAGGGGCTTTCATCCAACCCTGAGAGCCTGGAACTTTGAACTCGTATTTCTAGCCTCCAAAACTGTAAGAGAATAAACTCCTATTTGTTAAAGTCACCCATTTGTGGTATTTTCTGTCAAGAGCACCACAAAGTCACCAAAACAGGCATAATCTGTCCACTAGGTCCAGCTGGTTAGGAAATGGTGTACGTTACAGTGGTTCTGTTAAGAATTTACTGAAGGCATGGATCATCTCCACAGGAAAAATGTGCACACATACACTCTTACATATACTTTCAAGGAATTCACTCTCTAGCATCTTCATTTTGGAACCTAGATTTAGAATTACTTGTTTTGAGTGAATGGTCCAATTGGGGAAACACAAAATTGCACCAACACTTCTCATAATAAAACAACAGCAGCAAGAGTCCCCCTTGTAAAATATGTCTAATGACATACTTTAGTTAAGGTTATATGTCAACTTGGCTGGGCCACTTTCCTGGACTGAGAATCAGGCCCTATGGTACCCCTCTGCTATTACTCAGACAGAGGTAGGGGGACTGCATAGAAAGAGAAGGTAAGATGCTGGCGACTTTTGAGGCATCAAATAGGCTAGAGTTTGGAGCAGAATTCTTTACACTCCATTTACTGACTCCTTTATGGGAGGAAATTGATGAGGATTTGAGTCCTGATGGATAGGCTTTGTAGCAGCAAGTAAATAGTTATTTTGTGTTATTATTATTATGTGTTTAATCTCAAAGTTAAAATGTACCAGAGTTTCTCAGAATCCCTAAAAACTCCTGCGCAAGAGTGACCTACTGATCAGTTTTGCTACTTTTCTGTGCGGTAGGATTGTTACCAAAGAGAAGACTGCAGGGGATGTTCTGCCCAATCCGAGGAGGCTTCTTCATCCTTCAACTTCATGATGAACTCTTATATGAAGTGGCAGAAGAGGATGTTGTTCAGGTATTGTTGCAGTGTGTGTCCATTCCATAGGAAGCTAAAACATTGTGAGCCAAGCAAACAGCTTTTTATCCCATGCATGAAGCTTGTAGAACCCTACCCTAGCCCCAGGGTGGTTATATGACTCTTGAGTCTTTACAGGTAGAGAGGAGCTAAGAGTTCCATGCTCATCCTTAAACTAAAGAAATCGCTGATGCCAGAGATACTTTTGCCTGGGAGAAGTTAGATGGGAATTGGGAATTATGACCTAAGACTTTCAATGCTCTGAGCATTCTAGCTAAAACTGTAAGAAACTCCTGCCCATCAATAAAGACCAGAATTTGGGATCTCTGGCTCTCTTCTGATTTTAAGTATGATGAGGTGACAAGCTCCAGTCTGGTTTGTGACCTTCTCAGTGGGTGGGTTGGGAAGCATTCTTCTTTGATTGGACAGAGGGTTTGTTAACCTTATTGTTATTATTTTGTAGGTAGCTCAGATTGTCAAGTCTGAAATGGAAAGTGCCATCAAACTTTCTGTGAAACTGAAAGTGAAAGTAAAAATAGGTGCCAGCTGGGGAGAGCTGAAGGACTTTGATGTATAATTGCGCCCTTGAGTCAGTCTTCCCAGGGAAGCTGGTGGGTATAGTCCCATGGAAAGAATAGAGACCATCCTTTAATGTACTTTGTGAAAACAAAAACCATCAAATCTTGATGGATTTAGGATGTTAATTTTAAAATGATAATTTCAAAATATGTGTCGGGGTCCACTCTCTGTAGTGTTAAAAAAAAACTTTTATTTTTCTTGAGGCAAAATATCAAGTTTAGTGATTATACTCATTCTGAAAGAGTATCTGGGAAATTACCTTTTGTAGTTGACTGTGGCTTTAAGTACGCTGAGAACACAAGCTTGAAATACGCACTTAGCACTTTGAGTCCTCACCTGTCAGGGTTGAACATGAAGAAAATAGAGCTGCTGCCCCAGGGCATTTTTAGGCCCATATCTACCTCTCCACCAGGATTCTGACACCCAACATATAAACACCAACAGGAGCCATAGGCAGTAAGAATTTTGTTTGACTAACTCCACAAGGGCCAGGCATTATGTGATTTTTCTCCAATGTCAATTTAAAACTACTGAAGTAGTATTTTTAAATAGCACTGGCTAATAAATTATGAATCCTATGAAATGGTAAGATTTGAAATGATGGAATCTCAGGATGAATATTCATGAAATGCTGTTGTTTCTTTTTACTTTTCCCTTCCCAGTTCATACAGTGAATGCATTTGTAATACATATCATAAAATAAGCTTTTTATCATAATAAGATGATTTTATTTTATAAAATAAGCTTTTATAAGATAAAATTTCTGTAAGATCAGAGGTTTTAATTGCAGTTTAATATATACAGCCAGAGAAAGAAAGCCCCTGTTATCAGTCCATGGTTTGTCTATTTATATTTGCGGCATGACAAGAACACCCATGCTGAAAAGATTGTGCTTTATAATCCTGGTCACAGGTGGAAACTGATCTTTTTACTGTTGAAATAAAATGAATTTCTGAGAAAATCAACATTAACAGTTCATTTTTTTTCTTTATTTTTATTGTGTTTGGTCTTAGAGTATCAGAAACATACACTGCCTATTTATTCTGCAAATTGCTGAAAAATGTCTGAGCACATAGAAGGTACATATCTTATTCATAATCCGTTATCAGAAGAACTCTTATGTTTATTAATTAGAATAAAGAAAAGACTTGCTTTATAAATAAAGTGTAATATACTGTCAGTAGTTGAGTATTAGTGCACAAGACACTCAGCACATAGCTTTTTGTTCTGTTTCTTGTTTTTTTGTTGGGCAGATAACAGGTAGGAGGGAAATTATAACATCATTCTGTGAGTTTTTACCATATTCACTATTATCGTTCTTCTCAAAGAGAAGAGCTGTAGTGATGTCAGTATTTGGGGCACTTGAGATCTAGCACAAGAGGAAACTCAGTATGTGAGTGTGCTGCAAATCTGAAGGACAACATACAGGTTATTTCCACCTCATTTTCTGCAGCTGTGGCCCTGCATGTGTAGTCACATGCATTTTCTCATCTTTTTTGACCTATCATCTGGAATTAAAACAAGCAGTCCTCAAGTTCCATGATTCAGATGTGCACAAATTCCAATTACCTTGTTTTAGTTAAGTAACACCAGTCCCCAACAAGACAATTCCAATTTCAGTTACCATGTGTGATGCTTAACTTTATGTGTCAACTTGGCCAAATTGTGGTGCCCGGTTGTTTGTTAAATATTTTGCAGATGTGAGATGCAGAGATTATGCCAGATTCTCTGGGGTTCCGATGTAATCACAAGGGTCCTTGTAAGAGGGAGGCAAGAGGGTCAGAAACCGAGATTCAATGATGCTACGCTGTTGGCTTTGATGTTGGAAGGGGCCGTGAACAAGAAGTGCAGACCGCCTCTAGGAGCTGGAAAAGGCAAGGAAGGGGCTGTCTCCTGGAGCCTCCATGAGGAACACAGCCCTGCCAACACTTTGATCTTAGCCTGGTGAGAAATTTTGGACTTTTGAACATAAATTATGTCACAGAAAAAATAGCTGCCCATGGGAATGTTGGCACTGCTACCAGTTGCGATATTCTACATATGGAACCTGAAAAGCATAGTGAAGTCAAAATTAATATAAATCAGGAAAATTGTTGTGATGAAAAAGGATAAAGATGTTGCAGAGGAAGTGATTCCAGCAAAAAAAAAAAAAAACCCTCAATCTATTACCTGTTATCCATAATTTTCCTGTATTATATATTGTCCATTGATCTATAAGCAAGTTTCAGAGCCTCTTCTGACATCCATTGTGGTTTTTTCTTCCTTTCCTGTCTTTTTAATGACCTTTTGCTTTCTTCATGGATGATGTTCTTGATGTCATCCCATGATTTTTCTGATTTTCAGTCATTGGTGTTCAATGCATCAAATCTATTTTTCAGATGATCTCTAAGTTCAGGCAGGTTATGATCAAGGTCATATTTTGGCTCTCATGGACTTGTTTTAATTGTCTTCAACTTCAACTTCAACTTACTTATGAGCAATTGATGGTTTGTTCCACAGTCAACTCCTGGCCTTGTTTTGGCTGATGTAGTCAGTTTGATTCCTGTGTATTTCATCTGGTGAATTCTTTGCAAATTTTATATTCAAATACCAGTAATAATCAACACATCTTGATTGCATGTTTAGTCAATTTCAGACTGCAGAAGTTGGTAAAAATCTTTAATCTCTTCATCTTTGGCTTTAGTGGTTGGGAAGTAAATTTGTATAATAGTATTAACTAGGCTTCTTTGTGGGCATAAAAAGCAAAAGGTCATTAGAAAGACAGGAAAGGAAGAAAAGACCAAAATGGATGTCGGAAGAGAGTCTAAAACTTGCCCTTGCCCTTTCTAAAGCAAATGGAAGAAATAATAAGATAAAAGAGCTGAACAGGGACCAGACAAGGATGCCCGCTATCACCACTTCTATTCAACATTGTACTGGAAGTCCTAGCCAGGGCCATAAGGCAAGAAAGGGAAATCAAAGGCATCCAAA
>NW_006921701.1:5905015-5929031 GCF_000298275.1 Orycteropus afer afer | reverse complement strand
AAGACAAATAATCCAATTAAAAAATGGGTAGAAGACATGAATAGACACTTCACCAAGGAGGATATTCAGGCTGCCAACAAACATATGAAGAAATGCTCATGATCATTAGCCATTGTTGTTGTTGTTGTACCATCGAGTTGGACCCGACTTAAGTGACTCCTCCTTGGGTTTCCGAGGCAGTATCACTACGGAAGTAGATTGCCCCATCTTCCTTCCTTAACTTCTGGTTAGCAGTCAAGTGCCTTAGGCACTAGGCTACCAAAGCAAATCAAAACAACAATGATATACCATCTTGCCCCAGCACTAGCAGCAAAGTTCAACAAGACAGAAAATAACAAATGCTGGTGAGAATGTGGAAAAATTGGGACTCTCATAGACTGCTGGTGGGACTGTAAAATGGTACAACCACTGTGGAAAGCAGTATAGCAATTCCTTAAAAAGTTGGAAATAGAAATACCATTTGATCCAGCCATTCCATTACTAGGTATATATCCTATAGAAGTGAGAGCCATGACAAGAACAGACATATGCATACCCATGTTCATCACAGCACTATTTACAATAGCAAAAAGTTGGAAACAATCTAGGTGTCCATCAGCTGAGGAATGGATAACCAAACTGTGGTACATCCACACAATGGAATACTATGCAACTCTAAAGAATAATGTAGAATCTGCAAAATGTGGATGAACTTGGAGGACATTATGCTGAGTGAAATAAATCAATCACTGAAGAACAAATATTGTATTAGTCCATTATTGTAAAAGTGAAAGAATGGTTTATATATGGAAGGAAATTTTCTTTGTTGGTTATGAGGGATGGGAGGGTAGGGTAGGGAACACTGTTAGATAGGTAGAGATAAGTATTGACTTGGGTGAAGAGAAGGGCATCATACCAAATGTGAGTGATCGACATGGTGTCATTGAGGAAGAGGAAAACAGAGAAAGGTACATGGGAGGTGCAGACAACAAAGATGAACCCTTTTGCACATACAGTACTGCATTGCCAGTGAAGGCAAACATGGGTATACGGGTGGATAGATGGGTCGGCAGGCTGAACTATTAGGTATGTCTATGCAGCAGGGAGTGTACCCAAGACTATGTATGGGGTTAGCAGACAGTGGTTCTACAAGTGTTTTTGTATGTTCTGTAGGAATTCCCAAGGGTATAATAGAGCTGACAAGGGACAAGGTTGTAGTCACTTCTTGGTCACACCCAGCTACCCAGAGGGACTGACTAGTTGAACCTGTGGGCTTGGGACCATGGTTGTGGGGGACATCAAGCTCAATTGGCATAACATACTACACAAAACATTGCTCCACCTCCTACTTTAGTGAGTACCGACTGGGATCTTAAAAACTTGCAAATAGACATCTAGATGCAATGATGGGTCTCTCCTTGTCTAGAGCAAGGAAAAATGAAGAAAACCAAAGATTCATGGAAACAATTAGTCCTCATGACTGGTACACCATGCAGTCCTCAGTCTATACAACTAAGAGACCAGAAGAAGTAGATGGTGCCTGGCTACCACTGTTGGCCACTCGAAGGAGGATCTTCTATGTAGGAGATCCTGGATAGAGAGGAAGAACAATGTGGAACAAAACTCAAAATCATTTGGAAAGGAAAAAAAAGGAGGGACCAGGTTTGCTGGTCTGATATAGTCTGGTGGAACCACTGAGACTATGGTCCCTAGCTGCCCTTCAGGATGGGAATTGAACGAACACCTGTGGCTTCCAGACAAAAGACAAGCATAAGAGTTGAACATCTACCTGAAGTAGATACACTCCTTGGAGAGAGCAATCATGGAAGAAGGAAGGGCTGTTTGTATGCAGGGAGATAGCTCAGGGAGCAGGAGTACATGGAGGGATGGACAGAGGAAAGAGGTAACAATCGGGAGGAAGTGGGAGGGGAGCTGTTGCATTGGGGTGAATTGTGGTCAGTGTCATGAGACACCACTTTCACTGTGTCCCAAAAGTTTTGGTAAGGTGTATCTTCATTCTTGTTTGTTTCTAGGAATTTTTTTTTTTTTATTTCACACTTTATTTCTTCTGTTACCCAGTAGCTTTTGAGCAGTGTATTACAGTTTCCACATATTTGATTTTTTTCCCCCTTAATCTTCCTATTATTGATTTCTAATTTTATAGCATTGTGATCCAAGAAGATGCTTTGTAGTATTTCAATGGTTTTGAATTTATTGAGGTTTGTTTTGTTTCCTAACATCTGGTCTATTCTGGAGAATGATCCATGTGCACTGGAGAGGAATGTGTATTATGCTTTTGTTGGGTGGAGAGCTCTGCATATGTCTATGAGGTCATGTTATTTGATTGTGTTGTTGAGTTCTTCTGTATCTTTGTTGAGTTCCTTCTTAATTGTTCTGTCCCTCATTGAAAATGGTGTGTTAAAATCTTCTACTAGGATTGTAGAGTTGTGTATCATTCCTTTCAATTCAGTTAATATTTGCTTTGTGTATTTTGGAGCTCTTTCATTGGGTGCAGAGATATTTATTATGGTAATGTCCCTTTGGTCAATTGACACTTTTAACATCATATAGTATCCTTCTTCGTCCCTTATGCTGTTTCTCACCTTGAAGTCTATTTTAGTGGAAGTTAACATTGCTACTTCTACTCTTTTTTGGTTGTCATTAGCTTGATAATAGCTTTTCCACTCCTTAGTTTTTCATTTAAAAATGTCTAAGGTGGGTCTCTTGTAGGTGTATTGATAGGTCTTATTTTCTTGTCCAATCTGCCACTCTCTCTTGACTGGTGCATTTAGTCCATTTGCTTTGAGTGTAATTTTTGATAGATAGGAATTTATTGCTATCATTCTTTGTGTTTTTTGTTGTGCTTTTGGTGAATTCCTTGTTCCAAATATTTTTCTGTGCTGAGTTCATTTTGTTATCAAGTGCTTTTTGTCTTTTCTTCATTATTGTTGGTTTTGTGCTTACTAATCCCTTGTTTGTTTGTTTTTTTCCTTCTTCCTGAGTTTACTTATAAGGATTGTTAATTTTCTTTGTGGTTACCCTGAAGTAAACTCTTATCTCCCTAAGTTTGGAACAGTCTGTTCTATAAAGACATTGTCCTGTCCTCTCCATTTGGAAATTTTGCCATTAAAACTTATTCCCTCTATTTGCTTTGTTGCTGGTGTCATCTGCAGATTGACTCCTTTATTTCTCTATATACATTTCTTATGAGCTTATTTTGAGAATCTTTTCCTGATTTGGTTTCCAGGTGGTGGTGTCAAGTGTCTTGATTTTAATTTGTTGTTCTCTGTTGTGGCTTCTCTTTTGGAAGCACTCCTTTTGGCATTTCTTGTAGGTTGGTCTGTTTTTCACAAATTCTCTTAATTTCTGTTTGTCTGAGAATGTCTTGATTTCACCCTCAATACTTGAGGGACAGTTTGGCAGGATATATAATTCTTGGTTGGCAATTATTTTTCTTCAAGACTTTATATATCCCATCCCATTGCCTGCATGGTTTGTGCTGAGATATCAGAACTTAGTCTTATTGGTTGTCCTTTTTAGGTGACAGTTTGTTTTTCCCTAGCTGCTCACAAGATTCTTTGTCTGTGGTTTGGGAAAGATTGATTATTATATGTCTTGGTGACTTTCTCTTGGGATCAATCCTGTATGGGGGTTCATTGAGCTTCTTGGATGGATATCTTTTCTTCCTTCATGATATGAGGGAAATTTTCTGTTAGCAAGTCTTCCACTTTTTTTTTTTTTTTTTTTTGGTCTCCTTTTGTTCCGGTATTCCATTCAGGCATATGTTTCTTTTCATGTCATCCCACGTAACTCTGAGGTTCTCTTCATTTCTTTTAAATCTTTGTTCTTATTTTTCTTCATACAGGCTGACATCAAGGGATTTGTCTTGTAGCTGGGAAATATGTTCTTCAGCTAGTTCTAGTCTATACTTTTGTTCTTTCACTGTGTTATCTGTCTCCATAATTTTAGTGTTCATCTTCTGGATTTTTAATTGCTGTTTTTGTATGAGTTCTAATTGTGTATTTGTTTTGTTATTTTGTTCTTGAATGATTTTCCTGAATTCATCCAGAGTACTTTCTGTCTTCTCATTGTTTCTGTTTATAGTTTCTTTGAGCTCTTGGAGGATCCTCTAGATATACCATCTGAATTCCTTCTCAGATACTTCTATTGCTTGTTCTTCCTCTAAGATACATAATTCTTTACTCTGGGCTTTTGTTTCTATTTTCTTGTCCTTTTTTTTTTTTTTTTTTTTTTTATTTGAGGTTGTCTATTGTTTCCTAGATATTCTGAAGTTGTCTTTAATTGTTAGGTATGTATTGATTCATTTCACCCTGATTTTATGTTTTACTGTATCTGGAAGTGAGCTGTACTTCTTTGGTTATTAATTTGGCTTTACTGGGTCACTCTTTAGCTCTCTCTGTGTTGGTGGAATCACTGGTGGGGGTGTGGGTGAAGGTCTCTGTTTGTCATGAAGGGGATTTGAAGTTGGGACAAACAGGTGTTATCCATCATCTGTCATTGATACTGTGGCACAGGAGCTATTAGTTTTACCAGTCTGTTGGGTGAAGTGTTCAGTGTAGTAGCTATGGTTGCCTAGTGGAAGTTTAATATGTTTCTCCTATTGGATGAGGGAGGGGAGAAAAGGAAAACAAACAAACAAACAAAAAACCACAAGAAGCGACCCCAGGATGGAAAGCCAGAAGGAGTTTCCCATGTTTAAACATACTGCCATTGAGTCAGATCTGACACGTAGTGACCATTCCTTGGGTTTCTGAGGTGGTATTACTATGGAAGTAGATTGTCCAACCTTCCTTCCGAGGAGTGGCTGGTGGGTTTGAACCACCAGCCTTCTGATTAGCAGTCAAGTGCCTTAGGCACTATGCATAATTCAGTCAGTGATGCAGGCATGGGCAGGGCAGCCTGTTTCCTTCTTGGGCCTTCCGCTGAAGATGTTACCCAGCTGTCAGGCAAAGTCCTGTGGCTCAAATCTGAGAGTAGCTCCAAAAGACAAAGGTCTACTCCTTTCTGGGTGAATCAGCAAGTCACAAAATCTCAGTACGCAGATCCAGTCTGAGCCAAAAAGTGTTGCTTAGAGTTGGATCCGAGCCCATTGAGTGCACTCTGGGGTTCCCCCTACTTGGCAGGAGCTTCTCCCTTTCTCCCACTCCCTTTTGGACTCCTTGGCAGCCCAAGCCAAGGGGGGTTCTTGATCCATTTCCCAGTAAGATCTTCACTCCCCCTCGAAGTATCAGCTCACCTTGAAAAACTCCCAGCATGGCTATTCTTAGTCTCCCATACCTGTGGGTTCCATTATTATTATTATTATTCCCCCTCTTTCTTACCTTCTCCTTGAACTCTTTTGTGTTTCTAATGATTCCTCACCATCTCTTTCTCCTGGCTGGGCAGGCCTCCCTATTTTTTCCAGTTGTTAAACCTCTCTTTCTTCACCTTCACTGAATCTAATATTTTTATCTTCTTATTTGCTCATAACTTCAGTATCATTATTTGTATCTGCTTTGGTGGCATAGTGCCTAAGGCAGTTGACTGCTAACCAGAAGGCTGGTGATTCAAACCCATCAGCCACTCCTCGGAAGGAAGGTTGGGGAATCTGCTTCCGTAGTGATAATGCCTTGGAAACCCAAGGAGGGGTTGCTATGAGTTGAATCTGACTCGATGGCAGTGCGTTTTTTTTTTTTTTTTTCTAGTTACTCAAAGTCTCAGTTGGAAGAGGGATTGAATGTGCAGATTATCTGTATGATGCCATCTTCCTTCTCCCAGATATATTTTACAGCAAAGCTTCTGCAAAAGACCTCTTTAAAGTGTTGAGGAGCAAATATGTCACTTTGAAGACTAAGGTGCACCTAACCCAAGCCATAGTGTTTTTAATGCCCTATGTTGTTGTTATTGTTATGTGCCGTTGAGTCAGACCCGATTCATAGCGACCCCTCCTTGGGTTTCCGAGGCAGTATCACTACGGAAGTAGGATTGCCCAACCTTCCTTCCGAGGAGTGGCTGGTGGGTTTGAACCGCCAGCCTTCTGGTGAGCAGTCAAGTGCCTTAAGCACTATGCTACCAGAGCCCCCTAATAGCCTATATGGATTCAAAAGTTTTGACAATGAATAAGGAAGACCAAAGAAGAGTCAATGCCTTTGAATTGTAGTATTGGCAAAGAATAGTGAAAATACCATGGACTGCCAGAAAAATGAACAGATCTGTCCTGGAAGAAATGCAGCTGGAATTCTTCTTAGAAGTGAGAATGGTCAGACTTCATCTCACCCACCTTTGTCATGTAAGGACCATTCCCTGGAGAAGGATATCATGCTTGATAAAATAGAGGGTCAGAGAAAAAGGGGAAGACTCTCAATAAGATGAATAGACAAAGTGGCTTGCAATGACAGGGTCAAGCACAACAACAATTGTGAGGATGGCACAGGACTGGGCAGTGTTTCATTTTGCTGTGAGTTGGAGCTGACTCGACCCCACCTAACAACAGCAGCAACAACAACATTAATCTATAAATTCACTGTCATTCCAAAGTCTCAATAGGATTTCTTTTTTGAAAGAGAGATAACATCTTAAGCTTAACTTAGAGAAAAAAAAATCTGTCTATACCTATTATCTATATCAGGGAGCTCTGGTAGTGTAGTGCCTAAGGTACTTGACTGCTAACCAGAAGGTCAGAAGTTCAAACCCACAGCCACTCCTTGGAAGGAAGATGGGGCAATCTACTTCTGTAGTGATACCGCTTCAGAAACCTAAGGAGGTCACTATGAGTCGGGTCAGACTCGATGGCACATAACAATACCAACAACATTAGGCATACAAGGTGTTCTGGTGGTGCAGTGGTTAAAGTTCTTGACTGCTAACTAAAAGGTTGGGAGTTCAAACCACCATCTACTCCATGGGAGAAAGATGTGTCAGTCTACTTCCATAAGGATTTACAGCCTTGGAAACTCTATGGGGCAGTTCTACTTTGGAACTCACTCTATGGCAGTGGATTTGGTTTGTTTTTATTATCCTTACAATACAGTTTTCTTCCAAGACAGATTTGATTGTTCTTCTTCTAGCAGTTGATGTTATAGTCAGTATTCTTCACCAACACCATAATTCATACACATGGATTTCTCAGTCTTCCTTGTCTATTTTGGAAGAAGAAAAGCCATTCAGCCACTATGGCTTCAGGAAGTGGGAGACACAAATGCACCTTGGGGAAAGGAAGATGAGACATGGGGGATGTCTGGGAGACAGGAAGAGGAAGTAAAAGGAAATCCTTGAATTCAGTAAAAGAGCGTGGTGAGACTTATTTTTTCTAGAATTTCTTCCCTGTGGTTCTATCTCAGAGGGGGATGGTGAATGTTAGTTTGAGGAGGAAATCAAAGTAGTCCTCCTCTCTAGTTGGAACTCTGGGAAGAGTGTCTGCCAAAGAATGAAAATGGGGGTTTGGCAGAGAGAGGACCAAGGTTCTCCTGAGCCATTCTCAGCTCCTGTGTAGCATGGAAGCACTTACTGATGAAGATAAAAAATTATATCCTTTGGTATGGATTATGCCTAAACATCAAGAAAATAAAAGCCCTCACAACTGGACCAATAAGCAGCATTCATGATAAACAGAAAAAAGATTGAAGTTGTCAAGGATTTCATCTTACTTGGATTCACAATCAATGCCCATGGAAGCAGGAGCCAAGAAATCAAATGATGTATTTATTGTATTGGAAAAATCTGCTGCAAAAGACCTCTTTAAAGTGATAAGTAAAGATGTCACTTTGAAGATGAAGGCGTGCCTGACCCAAGCCATGGTGTTTTCAATAACCTCACATGCATCTGGTGGTGGTTCACATCCACCAGCCACTCATCCGAAGGAAGACTGGGCAATCTACTTCTGTAGAGCTAGAACCTCAGAAACCCAAGGAGGGGTTGCTATGAGTCAAATTGACTCAACAGCAGTGAGTTCATATGTGAGAGCTGGATAATGAACAAAGAAGACTGAAAAAGAATTGATGTATTTGAATTGTGGAAATTATTGAACCATATAATTAATATCACACGCAAACAAAATCTTACTGAAGGTAATTCAAAAATGGTTGCAGCTGTATGTTGACAAGGAACTTCCAGAGGTGCAAGCTGGATTCAGAAGAGGATGTGGAACAAGATATCATTGCTGATGTCAGATGGATCTTGGCTCAAATCAAAGAATACCAGAAAGATGTTTACCTGTGTTTTATTGATTATGCAAAAGCATTTGATTGTGTAGATCATAACAAACTGTGGATAACATTGAGAAGAATCGGAATTCCAGAACACTTAATTGTACTCATGAGGAACCTGTACATAGACAGGGAGGCTGTCATTCAAACAGAACAAGGGGATACTGCATGGTTTAAAATCAAGAAGGGAGTGCATCAAAGTTGCATCCTTTCCCCATACTTATGCAATCTGTATGCTGAGCAAATAATCCAAGAAGCTGGACTATATGAAGAAGAACGTGGCATCAGGATTGGAGGAAGACTCATTAACAACCTGTGATATGATGATGACACAGCTTTGGTTGCTGAAAGTGAGGATGATTTGAACCACTTACTGATGAAGATTGAAGACTACAGTCTGTAGTATGGATTATATCTCAATGTAAAGAAAACAAAAATCTTCTCAACTGGCCCAATAAGCAGCATCACAATAAATGGAGAAAAGATTGAAGTTGTCAAAGACTTCATATTACTTGGTTCTACAATCAACACCAATGGAAGCAGCAGTTAAGATATCAGACGTTGTATAGCATTGAGCAAATCTGCTGCAAAAGACCACTTTCAAGTGCTGAAGAGTAAAGATATCTCCTTGAAGACTATGGTGCAACTGACACAAACCATGGTATTTTCAATCACCTCCTATACACATGAGAGCTGGACGATGAATAAGGAAGACCAAAGAAGAGTTGATGCTTTTGAGTTGTGGTGTTATTGAAGAACTCTGAAAGTACTATGGGCTTCCAAAAGAACTAATAAATCTGTCCTGGAAAAAATGCAGCTGGAATGCTCCTTGGAGGTGAGAATGGCCAGAATTCGTCTTACCTACTTGGTCATGTTGTAAGAAGGGACCATTCCCTGGAGAAGGATATCATGCTTGGTAAAGGGGAGGGTCAATGAAAAAGGGGAAGGCCCTCAACAAGATGGATTGACACAGTGGCTGCAATGGGGTGCAGGTATAGTACAGATCTTGGGGCTGGCACAGGAACAGGCCGTGTTCTGCTGTACATGGGGTTGCTGTGAGTTGCAGATGACTTGACAGCACCTAACAACAACAATACCAGAAGAATGAACAATCTGTCTTGAAGGAAGTACAGCCAGAATGCTCCTCATGAGCAAGGATGGCAGGACTTCATCTCATATACTTTGGACATGTTACTGGGAGGGACCTGTCCCTGAAGAAGGACAACATGCTTGGTAAAGGTTAGCAACAAAAAGGAAGACCGTCAATGAGATGGACTGACACAGTGGTTGCACCACTTAGCAACAATTGTGAAAACGATGTAGGACCTGGAATTCTTTGGTTCTGTTACACAGGACCACTATAAACCAGAGCTGATTGGATACCTAATAACAATGTGTGGCATGGAGGGTATGTATCCAGAAGCTACCCCAGCCCCATGGGAAACGTAGATGTAGTCAGTACCTAAGAGCCAGTGGATTTATACCACAGGGCCATGGGCCTAAGCAGCAGCTGAGGGTGAAAGTGGGGAGCATGCTATAAAGGCTGTGGGATGAACAGTCTAACCTAGGGGCCAAGGCAAAATAGAGATTCCAAAAGAGATCTACAGCCAAGGTGAGGCAAGTTCACAAGTGAGGACCACAGGGCGCTGTCCAGAACAAGAGAGCACTCTTACCAATTACACTTGAGCACCTATCAGGGAAGGATGCTCAAGGGTCAAAACAGACCAGCCACTGGCATAGAGGAACTCATAGCAGACACCACAGCAGTACAAGACCTCTCTCCCCTTGCCTTGAGGTCATATAAACCTTCCTCTTTCAGAAGCTGTCTTTCAGAGCAAGAGGGAGAGGACTCAAAAGCAAGGAAAAATAACTTACAGAAAATAAATAACCTACATCAATTTCCAGAATTATCATAAAATTCAGTGAGTGGATAAATATCCTTTAGTAAAGGGTCTGATTCCATTTCTTCTCCTTCTGCCTCACATCTGGGCAAGCTGATAAGAAAGTGTGGGTGTCCCCTCATTTGCTGTTGGCAGGAGGTTCAAACCATGCAAGCTCCTTCCGCATGAGGGCTCCTTCACCCCCAGCCCCACACCCCGGCCACAGAAAAACCCCAAGCCAGTCTCTTTTCCTTTTCTCTCAAGCCATTTTAGGACCAGCTAAGGGACCACCCTGCTCTCTCCAGAAAGACCCATGAGGAATAAACCTTTTCACACCTTCTCAATGGGTGTGTGGTGTCCTCAGTCTCAACATCTGAAGCAAGTTTCAGGTGGGGTCCAGGTTGCTTCTACAAGGTACCATAGAACACAACTCTTCAGAAAACTAGCCAAGAGTTATAAGCAAGTCACAGAAGAGGAAATGAGTGTCCAATATAAAATGTAAAATGATGTCCAATTTCAATAGTAATTGGGAAAATTCCAATAAAAATAATAAGATGCCATTTTCACCTTCAGATTGTGAAAAGTAAAAGAAAAAAAATACTGAATACAGGCGAGAATTCTACACTGAGGGAATAACAGTTTAATCGACCATTTGAATATTATCTATTTAAAAGGTTAGAATGAGCATGCCCTTTGGCTCAGCATTTCCTCTTAATATCTTTGCAAGGGAAACCCTTGCACACATTATGCAAAAGGCATATACAATAATGTTCACTGAAGTCTTGTTTACAATATCAAATGAGGAAAATATCTACAGGCTTACCAATAGGATAATGGTTTAAACAGATTACCTTTATTGACACCATGGAATCATGTAAATGAATTAAAAATGATGATTTATAAATACTGACAGAAAGATCTCTAAGACATTTGGTAAATGCATAAGCAATTTCAGCATAGAAAAATGTTTAAAAGGAAATGTATCTAATACTTGATGATAGAGAAGGGTAGGAGGTGACCAAGGGAAACTCACTTATTTTGTCTAAATATTTTATTGTTTGGTTTGATTACAAATATGCGTTCATATATTATTTGCGTAACTAAAAAGTTAATGTTTTTAATTACAGTTGGATTCCCAAGCCAAATCACAAAAACATTGTTTAACCCATAAAGCAGCTGACCATTTGCTAGGTTAGATAGAAGACAGTGTCACTGAAATGCAAGTAATTCAACAAAATTGAAACAATATATTTTTATTCTGAAACGCTTTCAAACTTAAAAGTTTCAACAATAGTACAAAGAACCCCACTCCGCTGGGAAACCACACTCAAATTGCACTGATTGCTCCGATGATGTCATTTAGAACAAAAGACTCCAATCCATGAGCACATTGTTCACCCAGTTGTGTTTCTCTCTATTCTCCTTAAATCTGCAACATCCATCTTTCCTTGATTTTCATGATCTTGAAAAATTTGAAGAATACTGGACCATCATTTTATAGAGCATCTGTCAATCTGGTTTTGTCCAAATTGTTCAATTTTTCTCATGGTAAACACAGATTATGCATTTTTTTTTTCAGGAATATCACGGAAGAAATGTCTGTGCTGTCATTACATCCTGTCAGGTGGCACATAACATTGGTTTGCCCTCTTATTGGTGGTGTTAACCTTGATCACTTGATTAAGATGGTGTCTGCTGGGTTACTCTAGTGTAAAACTGTATTTTTTTCTTTATTATTAACAAGTATTTTTTTGTGAAGATACTTTGAGACTACATAAATGCCCGGTTCCTCCAACCCACTTCAACCCTTCTGCCCTGCTCCAATGCCTAGCTCACATAGGCCACCATTACTGACTGCCTAAGGGCTACACTTGCCACCCCACTCCAACTCCATCCTCCTATGGCCTGGCCCTCTCACCTGCTCCAAGGCAGTCCTTATATGGAGCTGCCATTACCAACCTGCTCAGATGTGCCAGTGACTTTTGGATGGAACATAAAGAAGGGAGGAGAAAGGAAAGGACAGAGGGAGGAAGGGAATTGTGAAGAGAAGAACCGGGCATTGGGTATTTAAAGGATCTGTCTTTGTATCTGTACATTTAATTGAGAAACATGTTGTCACCTAGGGTTGGTTAGTTTTGTTTAATTTTTATAAAGAACCAAAATGAGGCGGGAAACTGTGAGTGGTGGGTATGGGGGGAAAATGCTCCTGAGATAATTAGGATTTGGAAGAATAAGGTTAGTTGGTTAAGGCCATGGTGTAGGTAAATATAAGGAAAGGGTGGAGAAAAAAGCTATGTTGACAAAAAGCCAGAGTAGCTGGAGAGCACGTTCTTTCTGGAGACTTTTTGGAGGTGTGGGGTTAGTGGATGTTCACCAGAACCACTAGGTGGTGGTATCAACCCATATTAGCGTAACCCTGCCTGGTTGGAGAGTGAGGCTGGATCTGACAAGGTATGAGGAAGTGAAGTCTGTTAAATTTGTAGGAACATCTTACTCAACCTCAACTTCTTATGCAAAACTCTCACTAAATTTATTTTTATTTGTCCTTCACCAAAGGTAAAAATCCATCAGCATCCTTAAAAAAGTTACCTTCAAAATCTTCCAAGAAAAATTTGGCCACATCCCCAATGTGCTGGACATTTTGAATGGCTCAATATTTCAAGCCTTTTAAATAAACGAAATCTAGTAAACTCTAAAAGAGCCCTGGTGGTGCAATGGTTAAGCACTCAGATGCTAACTGGACTGCCAGTGGCTTGACCCTCCCGCTGGCTCTGGGGGACAGACCTGGTGACCTGCTCCTACGAAGATTACAGCCTTGGGAATCCTATGGATCCTACCCCATCCTGGAGGATCACTATGAGTCAGAATCGGTTCGATGACACCCAACAACAACAGCAAGATCTGAGTTTTGAGAATTTGTTTAATTTTTTTTCCTTTTTTTTTAGTTCAAATATGATGTACATTGTTCCCCCACCCCACACCCCACCTTTGTTTTTTAAATTACACTTTGAAAAATCATAGTTCTCAATGTTGCAAATGAAGGCCTTACCTCTGTCCATATTTAACCTTGACAAAAATCATCAGTAGTGCATGACATCATGACATAAGAGAGCATCTATGTACAAACATATACAATTTTATTGATATTTCTACAGACTACAAGAATTTTGTTAAGTATAGTCACAATTGCTGATGCAACAGAAAAATAGTAATCTGTCATTTTCTGAAAAGATGCAAAAATTCTGAAGATGAAAGATACATTAATGATGTCATCTGTTTCTTATTTCCTAGAATAAAACATCACATAATTACTTACTAAAAAATTTAAGTTATTAGAGATTTTGATCCTGTGTACAATTGTCCAAAACCACCAACTAGTTTATTTTTTGGTTTTGCAGTTGAGAAAGGTGGGTCATTACCAGAAGGGAAGTAGTACGAGAGGCGATAACTCCCTGAATTGTTTTCTCATTGGGTATCATAGCCTTTGATAGGCTGGACTCTCCCCTTTAGGCGTTGTAAGCACTCTTAGGACACTGAAGGTCAGACAGTGAGTTACAGGCATTCTTTTTCCTTTAAACACATGTCCAATAATTAAGAAAATAAATTCAAGTGGCCTTGGGAGCTAAGACAACAATCAAAAAAGAAAGCTTGTTTTCCCTTCTTGCGAAGACTAAGTCCAACAAAATATACCTATATCAGAATAGGTACCTGGTACTCATGTGTCCTCCAAAAGAAGAATGAATAATAAATTTGGACCAGATTTAGTAAATACTTGTTTTGAGAATTACCACTGTTCAACTATTGGGAATCCCGCTTAGCTTTACATGCTGTTGAATTTGTTGGGATATTTCTGGTATCTTGTGATATCACATGTGCAAGATACTAAAAACCTAGATGTCTGAGTTGGAGTAACGAATGAGCAAGTTACATAGGAGATTATCACAAAGACAAAGTTATTGAGTTAACGTGACACTGCCTGGGCAGAAATTCACACACACTTTTGTTCTTTGTGAAACACAGAGCAAATAACCAACTCAAGACATGTCCCCTCCATCTTGCCTTCCCTTCCCTCTAAGAGGTAGGGCTGGGGCACCAGCCAAGGTAGGCAAGAGGTCTTTTTTTTCAAGAGGTCTTTGATAGCATGGCTATCAACCTTGTCTGGACTGGAACCAGATTGGGGACCTAGAAAAATAAGGTTTCCATTGCATCAGGTTTCCACTGCAAAGGACTTTGATATAATTGGGAATTTTAAAACCTCTTCAGGTGATTCTTATATATGGCCAAGGCTGAGAATCATTCCCCTAGGTAAAATACAAATAAAGGCAGCCAATTCTGCTTCCGGTTCATCATGAATGCCTCTTCCAGTTTACTCTGGCTCCCGTGTCCCGCCTCACCCTCACCTTCTTGCACCTAACTGACATTTACTTCTCCTTTCCCAAGTCACACCTTCCCTCTGCATCTCATCCTCTCAGGGCTAGGTTCTGTGCAAACATACACACTAAACTTGCTATGTTGACAACCATACTTCCTGGAACAGTATATAGTAAAGATAATGCTCAACCCAAGCACCTAACTTATTGACAAGCATTTCTGTTCCCAGGCAGCGTGCACGTGAAACAGTACCTAAAATGTGATTGGGGCTGAGAAGGACAGAGGTGAAGCTTTGGAGGCTACCACTTTTCTTGCGACACAAAGGGCAAGGCCTGATACAAATGTCTCAACTCCACTTGGCATTGCCTTCTCTGAACTATGTTCTTTTTTCCCACGAGGACAGACTGACCGCACAGATATATTCCTAAGTTGTCCCAGTGATTCTAAGCCAAAATTTTAGCTTCCTTTCCAGACCTGCTTCATTTTCCCTTCTGCCCAAATTGTAATCAGTTCTCAAGGAGCCTATCTTAATCTTCTTCAACCACTCTTACTCATATATATATATATATATTTTTTTTTTTTCTCTCAAAGCCATGGTGATCCCTTAATGTGGATAACAAACAGATCCTGTACATTGGGATCCCATGATGAAAAGGGGACTCCAACAATAAACTTTCCTCAAAATCCCTTAAGAATTTGAGAGATAGAGACCTGGATTTGGATTAAGAATCACTCAAAGACTATGTAAGAGATCTGAAAAACTGTCCTTGTGACTGAATCACTGGACACATCTCAGTTCTGTCACTGTCCTTCAAAGTTGCAGTCAGACGACGAGCTTGATGATGGGTGGGCACTAAGTCTGGAGATGAATGAAGTTGTGAGAAGCAACGTCAGCATCACTGCTTTCGTAGGGGTTTTGGTAAATGATAAATCAGTCATCCCCCTCACCCCAAGATTAATGAACGTTCTCATGGCAGGGATTATTGCTCATGTGATTAGAACCAGAAAACAAATACTTCTAGCTTCTCACTGATGAACGGAATGAAAAGGCCCATATTCTACTGAAACGTTAAGAGGGGCTTATCTCTTGTAGTCACAGGGAGATGAGGTCCACTTGTAGACATTATAGTTTGCAGGCCTTATCTTCTCATGACACCTTAGGAAATTTAATATAATTTTTATGAAAAATAAGGCTCTGAGTCATTTTCTCTCTCACTGTTTTTCTAGGACTGTTTTTCTTATATTTCAAGATAGGGGGAAGACATTTAAATCTTAAAGATGAAAGATGCAAAGAATTATATGGATTAACAGTACTCATTTTCCAAAGATGATGATGATGGTGGTAGTGGTGGTGGTGATGGTGGTGGTAAGGTGTGTGTTGGGTGTTTACGTGTATATGCTAAGGTCAGTACATTAGAATGGAAATGTTCAAAGAGAAAAAGCACATCTACATTAGATTCTTGTTATTGCTATCTCTTTGAATTATAAAAATAATTTTGATACAGTAAAACCTCATTAATTTAGATTCCATTAATCAGGGGTTTATGGGATGACGTTGCCCTTATATTAAGAAAGGGTTTATAAAAACAATGTTGCAGTACGTATTTAAACTACTTTAAAGGATGTATTCTTTTCAAGCATGTCAGAAGCACCTGTTACTTTCAATTGATGTGCTTGTTATAAACATTTGATCTATTCATTGAAGATAGAACTTTAAGTACTTCTACTGTTAAATACTACATTGTCCTTTTTGGTATTTTATGTGTATGCTTTAAAATATCCTGCAATTGTTATTTTTCACTGGTTCATATAGGCTTTCTCCAGAATTATTTTTTATTGCATATGAAACACACATATAATTTTTGGGTAAAATTATTTATCCTGTTAAGACACTGTGCATGTGTGATGTACACTTTTATACAAGGCATATATTACATATTCACACTCAATCTGTCTCCTAAAGGATGTAGAACAGTGTCTCCCAACTGGGCACAATTTTGGCAATACTGGAGACACTTCTGATTGTCACTCCTAGGGGGTGCTGCTGGCATCTAGAGGACAGAGGCCAAGGATGTTACTAAACATTCCGCAGTGCCCAGGCCAGTTCTCATGACAAAGACCTATCTGGCAACTGTGCTCCTGTTGAAAAACTCTTATGTAAAACAAGTTAAAGCAAATCTTACATGGAGGCTTTAGAGATACTCATTGACTTTGATATCATTTTAGATGGAATTTCATTCTCCTAAAATCAGTTAATATTTCACTCTTTTGTTTTTTTTAAATATAGAAATGATAACATATTTGTTTAGAAAGTCAGAAGATTAGGTCCTTGAAACTGATGGTAGTAATAATGCAATTCAGCTGCTGCTGTTTTCTAAATTTTCATTTCAAGTTCCCTTTTTATTATATAATTTTATGTCTCATGTCCATATTCCCAAGCCAAGCTGTTACCCTAAGGCTGTTCACAGGAGTCTGGAAGATTCCTGGAAAGGATCTTTTCAGAAATCAGGAGAACTCAAGGACTCTGAGAAATGCTATCCTGGCATACAGTTTTTAGCTCCTTCAATCATCTTTACTCTTCTCACACTTACAAAGAACATTATAAAGGATGTGCCATTTCAAAAAAATAAAAAGAAACAAAAAAACACCATCTAAAGAAACAGAATACTATTTTTTGGCCATTAAGATAATCTGGATTTCAGAAAAATGGAGAATTCTTTAAAAACATAAATAAAAAGCCAGTAATACTTTGATAAACCAAAATTCAATAAGCAAAAATGCTTAACTTAAAAAAAAAAAAAAAAAAACAAGCAAAAAACAGATGCACTTTGAAGAAACAGAGTATTTCAGCACGGGTCTTGCATATATTTACTGCTATGACTTGACTTCCAGAATCACATTAAATAACGACAGCAGGGTCTTTATTTTGCTTTACCTTTAGTGCTTCCTGTAGAGTCTGTATTTTGTTTTGCCTTTTGAGTTATGACAGAGATATATATTTTTAACATGGTAAGTACATATATATTTTTTTATTCATTTTTAAAAGAATTTTTATCAAGGAATGGGTATTTCGTATGTCAACATAGGCCAATTAATAAAAGCCATTGACTTCCACAGCTTTTATTAATTGGCCTAATAAGTGATAAAATAATTGATTTTGTATCATTAAATTTCCCATGCATTTCTATTGTCATAATGACTGATGCCAAGATAGCTAAAAACACCACAACTTTTTATAAAGATTTTCAATATCAAGTATTGAACTGAAAAGTATTTTCTAATGAAAGCCCTTGTTAATAAAAAATGTAATAAATCAGAATCTCTTTCCCAAAACATGAACCAGGGTTTTACCGGATCATTCTAAAGAGAATGGCCAGTTTGCTCTGTGACTGTCAGGCTGCTAGGAGCACCTTTGGAGTGAAGAACCACTGGGTCTGAACAGTAACATACTGTGGAATTGGCAGACAAAGACACAAATGGAGCTTTACAAACATACCGCTTTTGAACCTGAAACTCTAGCGTGAGGGAGATTTCACTTTACGTGAAATCAATTCTCAAAACGAACTGCATTTTTCCTGTATTGTGGTTTCCCCAACACATCATCCACTCCCCTGCGGAGGACAACTCAGGATGAGACGTGCTTCGAGGCGAGACCCAAATCTATGGCTTTTGTCTAAAAATAGCAATCCACTGAAGGTGACAAAAATGGAAATAATTGTATTGGGAATAGTTTACTCTACTGGCAATACTTGCTTATGATCGAGAACCGGGAATGATATGAAATATAACGGAGAGAAAAGAACGTTAATCACACTCCTGCCATAAGACTGATCATGTGCTAGTCTTCTGTGTAAGGAAAGTTACAGACGATGAGAACAAAACTCTGGGCTTATTTTGTTTTGTTTTCTTTTTCTGTTGGGTATGGCAAATATATTTGAAATGCACTGATATCTTCTAATGCAGATTTTTAAGTTGTAGGGTGTAGCCCAATTTATAAAAATATTTACCATAAATCTTTTTTCTTCTGTCACACATGCTTTTTTTTCTTTTCCTCTTGAGATGTTAATTTATCATGCAAAGTTTTTTTTTTTTTTTTTTCATTAAGTGCATTAATGCTTTTGTTTATACAGGGTTGGTTTTTTTTTTTTCCCAAACTAGAAGGATTCCCATAGTTCCTAAATGTAAATCCTTAGCAAACAACGTGCCAAGATGATAGCCCTGTCCCACATAGGAAAAGGCAAACTCAGCCATATCTTGGGATTTTGATCACGGTTCCAGCCTCTGGGTTGCACAATGTCTCTGGTAAGTCTTCCTTATGATGACTTCAGATGGATTGTAATGGAACATTTTGTAGAAGAAACTGGCTTCTAGCAGTTGAATAGTGATGCTGGGAACAATTTGGTTTCCCTGAATAATGGTTTCTCAAAGCAGTCACAGCGTCTTTAGAAGTTTAGAATTGGTACCATTTCTTATCCTTATATTTGAGCATTAACTGCAAAGAAAAAAAGTCATCATAAGATGTTTAAATTTTTTTAAAGTGCTAATCAAAGCAAGCTCATAATAAGTTAATCATGCATATCTAACTAAATTCCAAAACTTATAAAAATTGTATGGGATTCTTTATTCTGGTAATAAAGTGCAGATGAGAAAGATATATATATATATATATGTTTTTAAAATCCAAGCTATAAAGACTGAAAGGAAATGACTTTTAACGATTGAGACAAAATGGAGTATGTGGATCCTAGCCTCCGCTGCCCCTTATACCTTCTTGGGAAGATCACATAATCTACCTACATGCCTCTTAAGCAGCTGATATACAATATAGAGCCAATGTATCAGACACACTAGATAATTTTCATTTAATTATGCCCTAAAATAAAAAAAATCAATATATTACAGTATTTAAAATACCTTTAGGCCCCAAATATTGGGGTAATTATAATCCTTATAATAAGATCCAGGGTATTCTGGCTCTCACCCAGGATTATTTACTGTGGCCGCTCTGTGTGAGCTTTCTTGTGGGGAATATAAAAGTTGAAAGTTTCTACCATACGGAGGTGCCTATATTTACTTAGGTACTATACCTCATGGGCATGTTTGGAGAATGCTTCTGCGCTGGTCATCATGCCTGCAGTTTTCTCTTCCAGCTCCCCTAGCCTCTGTCCTCTCTCATCGAGTGCGATCCGTGCGCGGGTCAGCTCTCCCATCACCCCTCCCGCGGCGCCTTTCATCCCCTCTATACTGCCTGGTCCGGGGATGTGCTGGGCAAGGCTTCGAGATGCTTTTCCTGCAGAAGCCTCCCCAACTGAGAATTCAAGCCATAGAAAATTAAAGCGTTTTGTCAGAAATTCATATAATCATTCAAGTCTGTCAACAAAACAAAGTATTTATATTAAATTCTTTTGTCATAATTCTTATTAAAAGAGAAATGTATTTGGTCCTATTATGTCTATGTGTTTGTCCATGTAAAGGAAAGATGTTTGATACATGCTACAACATGGTTGAACCTTAAAAACATCATACTAAGAAAAAGAATACAGAGTCCAATTATATGAAATACCTAGCATAGGCAAATCCATAGAGATAGGAAATAGATTGGTGGTTGCTGGGAGCTAGAGTAAGTGTGTGTTAGCACTTAGGAAAATACCTAAGAAAGAGACTGCAGGAGACATTGTTACCATATATGCTACATGAGCTTCTGGATTTTTTTAATGGATTACATAAAATATGGTGTAACTGCACATCATATCAAACCTCATACAAATCAAAAACCAAACCAAACTCACTGCCATTAAGTCTGTTCTGACCCATGGAGCCTGTGCTGTAGACTAGAACCGTGCTCCGTAGGTTTCAAGGCTGTGTCTTTTGTGAAGTGAAATCACCAGGACTGTGCTCCGAGGGGCCGCTGGGTGAGTTCAAACCACAACTTTTTGGTTAGTAGTTGAGTGCTTAACCATTTGTACCACTAGGCCTCCCACATGGCCTCCTGCATATCTATATTACTGTCTGTTCCAATCTCAGTCCTGATCTTTAACTGAAACTTTTGCCCACATCTTCATTATAACATTTCTCTCTTCATTTTGATATTGGTCTTTGTAGGCCTCAACTTTTCTTCAGTTTTTTTTTTTTTTTTTGGTGGGGGGGGTCCTTCTCTCTCTTTATAAAAGATCTCTCTCTCTCTCTCTCTCTCTGTCTCTCTGTAAATATTATGGGATGGGATAGATGCATGATGAACATTACTGAACGTATGTTAAAAATTTGTGCTTTATGAAAGACTAAAGTTTTTCTCCACTTACAAAGCTCAGTTTTGTTTAATTCTAATGAAGTAAAAAAGATTATTGAAAGAAAGCCATCTTGGAAGAAATTTAGTGGGCATTCCCAAGAGCAGAACATTAAGGATGGAACCTAGATGTTCTTCCAATAGCAGTTTTATTGAGATTTAATCACATACTAGACAATTCATCCTTTTATGCTTTATTGATTTTTACTGAATTCAGATTTGTACAGCCATAACTACTACATGATTTTAGAACATATTTATCACCCCAAGAAGAAGCCCTCATTCCCCACTTGTAGCTCCTGGCAACCACTAATGGACTTCCTGTCTGTATGGATTTCCCCATTCTAGATACTTCACATAAATGGAAACATATAATATGTGGCTTTCTGTGCCTGGATTCTTTCACTGTGCATGATGTTTTTAAGGTTCAGCCATGTTGTAGCATGTATCAAGCATCTTTCCTTTATGTGACCAAATATACTCTATTGTACGGAGGCACCTAGATCTTTCACATAGTTAAAAGTTCAAGAGATAAGAGTTTTGGTTTTGAAGACCAACTGGTGGTGGAAGAGCCTGGAAAATACATTCTTGTCATCTCTCTGAAAATGTTCCCTAGTATCTCACTACTGCTTTTCCATTATTGTACTTGAGAGTCTCACTGGTAGAACTTGAGAGTAATTTATTTTGTAGTGTTGATAAGCTTTGTACTCTGAATAAAGAAACTGCTTTCTAGCAATGGTAAAAGGCAAGTAGATTCAATTTTTTTTTTCAAGCTTTAATAATTGAATATCACCATTCTCCCCTAAAGGTATGATCTAGCAGCCAGTGACACATCCATTAGCTTGCTCAACATTTGTATGAGTTATATGTACCATTTTTGTTAAACTATTTCCAAACATGAAGTGACCAATTTTATTCACATCTGATAAGCAGGGATGATTTTCATGTCATAAAAGAAGATAGATAATCAAACTTTAAGATACAGGCAAAAAGAACCTAGTCTAGAATTTGAGATCTCATTAAGTTACACACACACACAGGTTTTCTAAATTTACTCACAGAGCTCTTCTCTGTCAAATGTTTGTCCACTTCCACCAAACAGTCCCTTGAGAAAGCCTCTGTTTTGAGCTTCTGGTGTCTCTATGGGAGTAAACAAATCTCCTAGCATGTCCTATAGCAAATTTAAAGCAAAAGGCAATTAAAAATAAATTAATAGCTAAATAAATTAAAAGTTAAACTGTGGTACATCAAAGCACATTGTGAAGGGACAGCCTGCCACCCATATCCATATCCCGTCCCGGTGTTCTTTGATTTGCTCTTGGTTCTATCTCTGGCAGTTCTTTCTGCATCTCCTTTTACTTCCTTCCCCTAGTAATTTACATCCTATAATTTTCATTTTTTTCCATCCTTTTCTCCCTCTACAATTAAAAAACATGGGAAGCTAGTGTGTTTACCCTAGCATCAACTTCCACCTATGTTCAGGGATTTCCAATCTTGGTCTCTGATCTTTTATTCATTATCATAGCCTCTTTCCTATCTGGTTTCCTTCCCTGAAGCAAACAGGTACTACCTATGAAACAGGAAGCCCTTGATGGTATACAAAAGAAAGTTGGTTCTGTTTTTCTACCAAGTACAAAATGATGAAATGGCTCAAGATAATTTAAATGATTCAATACAGGCACACTACATAATGGAGTGCCAAAGTTTTCAGTATTTGCTGTGCCTTAGAATGATAGAAATGTAGATGCCCAGGCTGCATCCCACACACTAAGTCAGATCTACACAGGTGTGCTCTGGTGACCTGTAGTTTCAGCTTGGTTTCCAGGTCCTCCTAAAGCTGACCAAGGCCTGAGAATGGGATGGGAGAGAGAATTTATATCAAGAATCAGATTTGTGACTATTATCTGCTTGTCTATGAATTTCCAAGGAGCTCTGGTACCATAGCGCCTAAGGCACTTGACTGCAAACCAGAAGGCTGGCCGTTCAAACCCCCCAGCCACTCCTCGGAAGGAAGGTTGGGCAATCTACTTCTGTAGAGATACTGCCTCGGAAATCCAAGGAGGGGTCGCTATGAGTTGGATCCGACTCGACAGCAGTGAGTTTGGTTTTTGGTATGAACTTGCAGTATGACCTTAACTTCATCCTCTGCCCTCATCTCTGTTCACCAGACCTGTGCTCTGCCTTCTGAATTCCTTGTCTTTGGAAATGGCCTCACCATTCATTTAGTTCCCTAAGCCAGAAAGCAAAGGATAGTTAATTCCTTTCTTTCCTTCACTTCTACTTCTAATAACCCCTATATCCAAATGATTGCACTTACCTTACAGCAATTGAGTCTACTAACTTTTCTCCATTCTCACTGCCGGCACCCCTATTTCACACCCATTGCCCTCCAGCTAATTCCGACCTGTAGTGATCCTATAGGACAGAGTAGAACTGCCTCAGAGGGTTTCCAAGGCTGCCCACCTTTACAGAAGCAGACTGCCAAATCTCTCTCCTACAGAGCAGCTGGTGGGTTCAAATCATGGACCTTCTGGTTAGCAGCTGAGCCCTTTAACCACTGTGCCACCAGGGCTCCTTCCCTATTTTAAGCCAATGTTATTTTTGACTTTAATTATTAATTAAAAAAAAAACACCACCACAAAAAACCCTTCATAATTGTTCTCTCTTCAGTCGCGCTTCCTGAAAACTAATTGCCATACTGCAGCCAGGATATTTATTTCAATAAACAAACCTGCTAAAACTTTTCAATGACTTCCTATTGCCCTTGGGATAAATGCCACATTCCTTAAGGATTTTCAAGGTGCTTCAGGGTCTTTCTTGACTAACTAATTCTCCAGCATCATCCCTTTATTCTCTTCACATGACTAACTCTTCTTTCCTGGCAGTTTCCTGAACTCCTGGGTTTTCACCTGCCTCTGCTTCAGTCCAGAGTATTTGTGCTTTTCCATCCCAGCCATCCAACATTTGAATAACTCCTACTTGCCTCCACAAGTCACATCTGCCCACAGTTCTTCTCTAACTGTCCTCTCCCTTCTGCTCCATCACCTGGGTGCCCCCTTATTTGTGTCCACAGCACCAACACAGCCGTATGTATAATTTTTCAGAGTATTGTGGTTATCTCTTTACTGATCTCTTTCTCCACACTTGTTGTTGTTATGTACCATCGAGCCATCTCTAACTCATAGCAACCTCTACACTAGCAGGTATGGATTTGCATCTTATTTATTATTATATTTTATATATAATAGTATATTTTAGAACATAGACAAGGACTAGATAAATAGGAAAAACTCAACAAA
>NW_006921701.1:5902358-5903975 GCF_000298275.1 Orycteropus afer afer | reverse complement strand
TTTACCCAGCCCCTAGAGCCTGGTACTTTGAACTTGGACTTAAAGCCTCCAAATTGTAAGAATAAACTCCTGTTTGTTAAGGCCATCCCTTTTGTGGTATATTCTTGTCAGAGCGGCACTAGGTAACCAGAACAGTAACCTTCACATTCTTTCCCTCTTTCTTTTTTATTTTTTCTCTGCATTCCTAGTAACATGCTAGAAATTTGGTAAGGTCACAATGAAGAACGTATATTCAAAACATATTCCAGAAAAGGCATATTTGTTGTCTGACTCATTATTGTTAGCTTTTAGATATCTTTCTCTTTTTAGAACCAGATACAGTGATAGATAGATAGATAGATATAGATATAGATATATATTATAGTATATTTTATTTTTTATTATATATTTATTTTATTACATATATATCTATATAAATGTGCATGACCTACCTGTAGATTATCACACATTTCTTGGCTGTATGTTAATCGCTGAATTTCAGTAGGAGAGACAAGGTATAATGCCTGTCCTTCATTGGTAAAACAAAATGTCCGTGCTATCCTCATGTCTGTCAGTGGTAAATAATTAACATCCAACACTGGGCGAAGACTAGGCAGGCTGAATGGAAAAAGGAAAATCCACGTTTCATATTTGATTTGTTAAAAGTTTTAATTGGTGTGTATGTAATTTGCAGATCCTTACATAGGTTACATAGAACCAGTACATTTCTTTTTAACCACTATCTTACTATTTCTTTTATTCCCCTGAAGTCTCAGTGGTAGTAAGCTAGAATTTCATATAAAATCATATATCCATATAAAAAATTGTGGCCCCAGTTCTCTCTTAAGCCACAGACATTTAGCCAATGTCCTGGAAGGAAGGAATGCAGTGTCATCAATCTCAGGCTCTGTGCGGCACTTCACAGCCGCCTCTAACACTTTACAGCCTTTGGTGAGGGCAGGAACACCCAAGTACAGAGTCTGCATATTTACTCTATTGTTTCTTTTTAAGGCAAAACTCCCTCGTCTGAGGAGGTTATGCACTGACAGAGCGTGGAGTGAGCCAGTTCACTGTGGCTGGGTATGGAAAGGCTTTACTCCCCATATCTTTGCTCCCTCTATACACAGGAAATGAAAATTACCTATAACTTAGGGTGCATGCATTGAAGGCATGATTAAAAAATATGATGGAGACTGTCAGGGAATAAGGATAAGTTATAAATAATACTTCAGAATGTGCACATCTAGATGAATAGCACTGTTGAACTGGCTTACACAGTGGCTATATTTGAATCCTAATGTTGTAGTGAATAATTTTGTTTAAATAGTCACTAGAATGTTCCTTTGGATACTGTCATTAGATTAGTATTAGTTTTATAAACCACTGAAAAAAACTTGTCATATTCTTTCTTAATCATATCTGTGTTGTTGTTGTGGTTAAGTGCCGTCGAGTCGTTTCCGACTCATAGCGACCCCATGCACAGCAGAACGAAACACTGCCCGACCCTGCGCCAGCCCCACAATCCCTGCTATACTCGAGCCCATCATTGCAGCCACCATGTCAATCCATCTCGTTGAAGGCCTCCCCCTCTTTCGTCGACCCTCCACCCTACCAAGCATGACATCCTTCTCCAGGGAA
>NW_006921701.1:5880000-5901468 GCF_000298275.1 Orycteropus afer afer | reverse complement strand
GTCCTCTTCTGAATCCAGCTTGAACCTCTGGAAGTTCTCTGTCAATATACTGCTGCAAACGTTTCTGAATTATCTTCAGTAAGATCTTACTTGCATGCGATATTAATGATATTGTTCTATAATTTTCACATTTTCATATCTGTAATGCCAATAAAAATCTATAGCTAAATCTCAAGTTTTGAAACCATCCTACTGATGCCAACCATACACAATAATGTTAAATTATTCCAGATCATAAAATTAGCACCTGTTTGATCTTCAGACAAAACGTATTTATCTTATAACAATAGTTTGTAAATACACTTTGAGCTCTAGAACCTTCCTTTATAAAATGAGACCTGAAATCTGTGCCATTGGCAAAGGATTCTCATGAGGTTCCAATAGCACTGTGCTCTCACTGTCAGCCACTGGCCACATGTGGCTAACTGCTACTGAGCAGTAGGAATGTGGCTACTTCACACTGAGATGGACTGTAAGTATATAAATAAGGAGCTCTGGTGGCACAGTGCCTAAGGCATTTGACTGTAACTAGAAGGTTAGCAGTTCAAACCCACCAGCCACTCTGAAGAAGGAAGACTGGGTAATCTACTTCCATAAAGATTTACTGCCTCAGAAACCCAAAGACAGTCACCATGAGTCAGAATCAACTTGATGGCAGTGAGTTTGGCTTTTTTTTTTTTTTTTTTGGTAAGTATAAATTAAACAACAGATTTTTAAAGAGTTAGTATGGAAAAAAATGTAAACTATCTCTAATATTTTTTTAATTATTGACATATTGAAATATTTTATATACATTGAATTAACTAAATATAATCCTAACATTAATTTCATCTGTTCATTTTTAGTTTTTTTTTTAATTTGGCTACTTAGTAGAAAATTTAAAATTACCTATATGACCCATATTGTGGTTCACTTTACATTGTTATTGGATAGCCCTGTTATATAGCACTTTGGCTTATCAAGTTCCTTAGGATATGAATTTAAAACAAACCCAGTTAAGCAGACTTCCAAGATGGATTTAGTCAAATTAATAGGTCAGGGGAGTGGGGACATTCCAACTGACTTTCTTTATTGACTTTACCTCTTTAGTATGATAAATGTAATCCAAGTTGGGGAGGGCAAGAAAAAATATAATCACTTCAGGTAGAAAAGAAAGAAACAAGTCAATTGCTAAGGGTTAGAGAGATTGGTAGTTAGTCAGTGGCTGTGGAGAAAGACTTGGTAATCTGCTTCCATAAAGGTCACTGAAAAAAATAAAACAAAGCAAACCCACTGCCATTGACTAGATTCTGACTCAGTGATCCCTCCTTGGGCTTCCAATGTGGTAAATCTTTATGGAAGTAGATTGCCCCATTCCTTCTGTGGAGTGGTGGTGGGATTGAACCATCAACCTTCTGGTTAGCAGTCAAATGCCTCAGGCACTTCACCACCACAGCTCTCCCTGTGGTAGAGTAGAACTGCCCCATAGGCAGCTATAGGCAATAAAACCCTATGAGGCAGTTCTACTCTGTCACAGGGAGTTGCTATGAGTTGGAATTGATTTGACAGCACTCAACAACAACATGAAACAATTATTCTTACAACTGAGGAAAAAAAAAAGATTTAAAACTCTGTATTCATGGACACTTTTACAAAGAAATTGTGTCAGGTTACTAAAGGTTGTTGTTGTTGTTGTTTGCCATCGAGTCGGCCCCGACTCATAGCGACCCCTCCTTGGGTTTCCGAGGCAGTATCACTATGGAAGTAGGATTGCCCAACCTTCCTACCGAGGAGTGGCTGGTGGGTTTGAACCACCAGCCTTCTGGTTAGCAGTCAAGTGCCTCAGCCACTATGCTAAAGGTAGTTCTCACTAAAAATGGCTCTTTCAGCAGGAGTGGCAATATTAATCACTGATAAAATCGACTTTAGGGCAAAGTCCACTGCAAAAGACAATCAATGATTAAGGGTGAATTCACCAAGAAAGCAACCAAAATAAATGTTTATGCACCCAATGACAGAACTCCAAAATACATAAATTCTAACAGTGTTGGGAGGAGAAATGGAGAGTTCCACAACAATAGTAGGAGACTTTAACACACCAATTTGAATGAAGGACAGAACTAGAAAGAAAGACCTAAACATCACAATCAACCAACTTGACCTCATAGACACATATAGAACACTCCACTTAGCAGCAGCACAGTACACATTGTTCTCTAATACATATGACTCATTCTCCAGAAGAGACCATATTTTAGGACACTAAGCAAGCTTGATAAATTAAAAAAACATTACAATAGTACAAAGTACCTTCTCTGATCACAATGATATAAAACTAGAAATCAACAACAGGTAGAACAAGGAAAACAATCACATACATGGAAATGAAATAATATCTTGCTTAAAAATACTAGGTAACTGAAAAAATTAAAAGTGAAATATGAAACCTTTTAGATTCAAACAAAAAAGAAAGCACAATATGCCAAAATCTGCGGGTCACAGCAAAAGCATATTCATTGGTCAATTTATAGCAGTGAAGATACTTATCAAAAAACAGGACTAATGGAGCATGTGAAACCCAGCCTCTGTGACCCTGAGAAACATAACTAGATGGTGCCCAGCTACCACTGTTTGCTATTCTGAAGAGGATCACAGTAAAAGGTCCATGAGAGAGGCGGGGGTGGGGGGAAATGTGGAACAAAACTCAAAATCATAAAAAAGACCAGGCTTACTTGTCCAACGAAGACTGGTGGAAACCCTGACACTATGGCCCTTAAATACTCTGAACTTAACCCCCATAACTCAACTCTCAGGCCTATAAATTGAACAGTAATAGCAGTAGGCTATGCACTTATTAGAACAGTCAAGTATATGAGAGCAAGAGGACATTTGCACATGGATAGCGCTAGGAAGGTGGCAGCAGACAGGAAGGAGAGACAAAGGGAAGGGGTGGGTGCAGAGAGGAAGTGGGAAGTATGCTGTTATAGTGTGGCAGTTGCAGTAAATGTCACAAAACAGAATATGTATGGATTGTTGAATGGAAAATCAATTTTCTTTGTAAACATTCACCCAAATCACAACTGAAAAAAGCAAAAATTAAAAAAAAGAAAACTAACGAGGGCCAAAATCAGTTCCTTAATCCTACAGCTCAAACAAATAGAAAAAGAGCAGTAAAAGAAGCCAGAAGAAAAGAAAGAAAAAAGATTAGAGCAGAAATAAATGAATCAGAAAATAGAACAATAGTAGAAAGAATCAACAGGACTTTGATTTTCTGGGTTCTTTGAAAAGATCAATAAAATTGAGAAACCAATGGCCAACTTGACAAAAGAAGAAAAAGATGTAAATTACCCAAATAAGAAAGAGATGGGTAACATTACAACAGAACTTGTGAAATAAAAAAGATCATACCAGAATATTATGAAAAATTATTATGCCAACAAATTTAAAAATGTGTAAGACATTGACAACTTTCTTGAAACATACTACCTACCTAAACTAACAGAAACTGACACAGAAAATCTGAATAGACCCATAAGAAGAAAAGAAATTGAAGAGGTCATAAAAAAACTCTCAACAACAACAACAAGCCCTGGCCCAGATGACTTCACTGGAGAATTCTACCAGGTATTCAGAGAAGAACTGACACCAATACTACTCAAACTATTCCAGAACATAGAGAAGGTAGGAGTACTCCTGAATTCATTCTACAAACCCTGATACCAAAGCCAGGCAAAGACATTACTAAAGTAGAAAGTTATAGACCAATATCCCTCATGAATACAGGGACAAAAACTCTCAAAAAATTATAGCCAATAGAATGCAGTAGCATACCAAAAAATACAGCACAACCAAGAGAGCTTCATACCAAGTATACAAGGATGATTCAACATGAGAAAATCAATCAATATAGTTCACCACATAAGTAAAACAAAGGAAAAGAACCACATGATCATCTCAACTGATGCAGAAAAGATATTTGATAAAGTCCAACACCCATTCCGGATAAAAACTCTCAGCAAAGCAGGAATAGAAGGGAAATTCTTCAACATAATTAAGAGCATATATGCAAAGCCAACAGCCAACATTATACTCAACAGAGAGAGACTAAAAGCATTCGCCTTGAGAGCAGGAACAACACAAGGATACCCTTTATTCCCACTTTTATTCAATATTGTACTACAAGTCCTAGTTAGAGCAATAAGAGAAGAAAGGAAGTAAAGGCATAGAAATTAGTCAGGAAGAAGTAAAGCTATTCACTGTTAGCAGATGGCATGGTTATAAACATAGAAAGTCCCAGAGACTCCATAAGAAAGCTACTGGAACTAATAGAATATTTCAGCAAAGTAGAAGGATACAAGATCAACATACAAAAATCAGTTGGATTCTTCCACACTAACAAAGCTAACTCTGAATATCGGGGAAATAATATCATATACAACGTTGCTCAAAAAGGTAAATGGTTAGAAAGAAATCTAACTAGGGACATAAAAGACTTATACAAAGACAACTATAAAACACTACTGCAAGAAAGTAAAAGAAATGCACATAAATAGAAAAGCCTACCATGCTCATGGATAGGAAGATTTAACATTGTGAAAATGTCATTAATTTCCAAAGTGATCTACAAATATAATAAAATCCTGATCCAAATTCCAACAACATTATTTGAAGAGATGGAAAAACTAATCACCAACTTTTAGGGAAAGGAAAGAGACCCCATATGATCAAAGTATTACTGAAGAAGGGCAAGGTAGGAGGCCTCACATTCCCTGATCTCAGAACCTACTACAAAGCCATAGTAATCAAAACAGCCTGCTACTGGTACTATGATAGACACATAGACTAATGGTACAGAATTGAGAATCTAGAAGCAAAACTATCTGCCTATTGCCAGCTGATCTTCAACAGAGTGTCAAAGTCCACTAAACTGAGAAGAGAAAGTCTCTGTAACAAATAGTGTTGGCAAAACTGGGTAGCCACATGCAGGAAAATCAGGCAAGAGCCATACCTCCTACCACAAAAAAAAATCTAACTCAAAATGAATCAAAACCCTAAACGTAAAACTACAACTATGAAGATTATAGAAGAAAAAATAAGGACAACACCAGGGGCCCTGTCACCAGTATGAATATAATACCAAACATAGGTAATAAAACACAAGCAGTAGAAGATGAATTAGATAACTGGGGTTCCCTAAAAATTAAACATCTATGCTCACCCAAAAGAGTAAAAAGAGAACATACACACTGGGAAGAAATTTTGACTACAACATAACTGACAAAGCTTTAATCTCCAAAGTTCATGGAAAACTTCAACATCTCAACAACCAAAAGACAAACAATCCAATTTTTAAAAGGGTGAAGGTCATAGGCACTTCACCAAAGAAGATATTTGAGTGGCCAAAAAACACATAAAAAGATGCTTCTGGTCATTAGCCATCAGAGAGATGTAAATCAAAACGACAATGAGATATCACCTCACCCCCACAATGATGTCATTGATTAAAAAAAAAAAAATAAAAGAGAACAACAGTGGTGAGGGTGCGGGCAGATGGGACCTCTTGTACACTACTGGTGGGACTGCCGAATGGCACAACCCTATGCAAAATGCTATCGTGTATCCTTGAAAAGCTAGAAATACCATATAATCCAACAATCCCACTCCTGGGTATGTATCCTAGAGAAATAAAAGTGGTGGCTCAAGTAGACATACGCACACCCATGTTCAATGCAGTATTATTTAGAAAAATAATAGCAAATAATAGCAAAAAAGATGGAAACAATGTAAATGTCCAACAATAGATGAATGGGTAAGCAAACTGTGGTACATACATACAATGGAATACTCAAAACCCAAAACCAAACTCACTGCCATCCAAGGCAGTAAATCTTTATGGAACTAGATTGCTCTATCTTCCTTCTGTGGAGCGGCTGGTAGGTCTGAACTGCTAACCTTCTGGTTAGTAGTCAAATGCCTTAGGCACCACGCCACCACAGCTCCTTAATGGAACACCACACAATGATAAAGAATAATGATGAATCTGTGAAACATTTTACAACGTGAATGAATCTGGAGAACATAATGCTGAGTGAAATAAATCAGACACAGAAGGACAAATACTGTATGAAACACTATTATAAAAAATCAAGAATAAGTTTACACACAGACAGAAACATTCTTTGATAGTTACCAGGAAAGGAGGGAGACACAATAATTAGATAGCAAGCAAGAATGAATGCTAGTGAAAGGAAAGGCAACACACAATATGGGGGAAATTAGCACAAGGCAAAGTAGGACACTGAGTGGTACAAGAATAAAGGACAACTACAGGAAGAACGTGCCTGGTATTTCTCAAGCTGAAAGAACTGAGTAAAAAATTTAAGCCTCGAATTGCAGTACTGAAAGATTCCATGGGCAGTATGTTGAATGATGAAAGAAACATCAAGAAAAGATGGATGGAATACACACAGCCACTATACAAAAAAAGAAATGGTCGATCATCATCCATTTCAGGAGGTGGCATATGATCAAGAATCAATGGTATTGAAGGAAGAAGTCGAAGCTGCACTGAAGGAATTGGTGAAAAACAAGGATCCAGGAACTAATGGAATACCCATTGAGGTGTTTCAACAAAGGGATGTCCCGCTGGAGGCACTCACTTGGCTATGCCAAGAGATTTGGAAGACAGCTACCTGGCCAACTGACTGGAAGAGATTATATTTGTACCCATTCCAAAGAAAGGTGATCTCACAGAACGTGGAAATTATCAAACAATATCATTGATGTCACATGCAAGTAAAATCTTACTGAAGATCATTCAAAAAGGGTTGCAGCAGTATACTGACAGAGAACTTCCAAAAATGCAAGCTGGACTCAGAAGGGGATGTGGGACAAGAGATATCATAGCTGATGTCAGATGGATCTTGGCTGAAAGCAAAGAATCTCAGAAAGATGTTTACTTGTGTTTTATTGACTATGCAAAGGCATTCCATTGTGTGGATCATAAAAAATATTTATGGATAACATTGAGAAGAACGGGCATTCCAGAACACTTTATTGTACTCATGAGGAAACTGTACATAGACCAGGAAGCTGTCATTAGAACAGAACAAGGTGATACTGCGTGGTTTATAATCAGGAAGGGAGTGTTAGGGTTGTATCCTTTCACCATAGTTATTCAATATGTATGCTGAGCAAATAATCTGAGAAGCTGGACTATATGAAGAAGAACATGGTGTCAGGATTGGAGGAAGACTCATTAACAACCTACGTTCTGCAGATGACACAACTTTGCTCGATGAAAGTGAGGATGACTTGAAACACTTATTGATGAAGATTGAAGACTACAGTCTGCACTATGGATTACACGTCCATATAAAGAAAACAAAAATCCTCACAACTGAATCAATAAGCAGCATCACGATAAATGGAGAAAAGACTGAAGTTGTCAAAGACTTCATATTACTTGGTTCTACAATCAAAGCCAAGGGAAGCAGCAGTTAAGATATCAGATGATGTATTGCGTTAGACAACTGTGCTGTAAAAGACCTCTTTCAAGTGCTGAAGAGCAAAGATATCTCCTTGAAGACTAAGATGTGCCTAATCAAGCCATGGTATTTTCAATTTCCTAATAAGCATGTGAGAGCTGGATGATGAATAAGGAAGACCGAAGAAGAGTTGATGCTTTTGACTTGTGGTGTTGGCAAAGAATGCCGAAAATACTGTGAAATGCTGAAAGTACAAATCTGTCCTGGAAGAAGTACAGCTGGAATGCTCCTTGGAAGCAAAAATGGTCAAAGTTCGTCTCACCTACTTTGGTCATGCTGTCAGATGGGGCCATTCTCTGGAAAAGGGTGTCATGCCTAGTAAAGTGGAGGGTCAATGAAAGATGGGAAGGCTCTCAACAAGATGGACTGACATGGTGGCTGCAGTGATAGGCTCAGGTATAGTACGGATCATGAGGCTGGCACAGGACCAGGCAGTGTTTAGTTCTGTCGGACATAAAGTCGTTATAAGTCAGAGATGATCTGACAGCACATAACAACAACACGGTAAATGTTATAACAAATACAGTCCTGCAATAGCAGTAATAAGTAACAACAATTTGTGATTAGATACATAGGTAAATATGTATGCTAAATTGATGAAGAGGTCATATGGGAGTACACTTACATACATATACAGGTATGATGGTGGATATTTATACATACATATTTGCAAATGCTGCATGTATACTCATATATGTAACAGCAAATCAGGGGCACAGTTATAGAAACTACTTAGACATTGGAACAGAACCACTGGACCTGAAGGCTAAGGACTGTAGTCTTGAGGGGCATCCAAGTCAACTGGCAAAACACAGTTGTTGTTGTTGTTATGTGCCATCGAGTCAGACCTGACTCATAGTGACCCCTCCTCGGGTTTCTGAGGGGGTATCCCTATGGAAGTAGATTGCCCAACATTCCTTCCAAAGAGCAGCTGGTGGGTTTGAACCGCCAGCCTTCTGCTTAGCAATCAAGTGCCTTAGGCACTAAGCTACCAGATAAAGATAATGTTCTACATCCTACCATATGAGTCTTTGAGTAGCATCTGGGGTCTTAAAAGCTTAGGAATAGCCATCTAAGAAGCAACTATTGTTCTCCTCCTCCCACCTGGAGTATAGGAGAATGAAGGAAAATGAAAATTGAAGGCAGCATTTAGTCCAAAGGACTAATGACCCACATGAACCATAGCCTCTTCTAACCTAGACCAGAAGAACTGGATGGTGCCCAGCTACTACTGCTGCCCGTTCTGACCAAGACCACACTAAAAGGTCATGGTTAGAATGGGTAAAAAAGTATAGCACAAACTTCAAAGCCAAAAAAAACAACCAGACTTATTGGTCAGAAAGAGACTAGAGGAACCCCTGAGACTACTGCCCTGAGAAAACCTTCTAACATGAAACTGAAGACATTCTATGTATGCTACATAATTATTTTGCAGACAAATAACAGATGGGAATGCAAAGCAAACAATGTGAAGAATGTGATCCTTGGAACAACTGACTATACAAGACCTAAAGGGCAACATTAGCCCAAAACTAATGATGAGAACACAGGGAGAGAAAGGGAAACCAGATGAATCGAAGGAGGGGGTGGGGAACAGGGAGGATAAATTGAGAGTGATGACATATTGTTGGAATCTCAACCAATGTCACAATTTGTGTATGAAGTTATGACTCCAACTCATTAGCTCTGACTCATAGCGACCCTCTATATAACAGAATGAAACACTGCCCAACTCTGCACCATCCCCACAATTCTTCCCATGCTTTGCAGCCACAGTGTCAGTCCAACTTATGGAGTGTCTTCTCCTTTTTCACTGACCCTCCACTTTACCAAGCATCATATCCTTCTCCAGGAACTAGTCTCTTCTGACAACATGACCAAAGTAGGTGAGACAAAGTCTGGCCATTCTCACTTTTAAGGAGCATTCCAGCTGTGCTTCTTCCAGGTCAGATTTCTTCTAGTAGTCCAAGGTACTTTCAGTAGTCTTTGCCAACATCACAATTCAACTGTATTGATTCTTCTTCAGTATTCCTTATGCATCATCTAGCTTTCTCATGCATATAAGATGACTGAAAATACCATCGCTTGGATTAGGCACACTTTAGTCTTCAAAGCAACATCTTTGCTCTTTAACACTTTAGAAAGGTCTTTTGCAGCAGATTTGCCCAGTGCAATACTGTGTGTGATTTCTTGAGTGCAACTTCCATGGGTGTTGATTGTAGATTCAAGTAAAATGAAATCTTTGACAACTTCAGTATTTTCTCCATTTATCATTATGCTGCTCATTGGACCAGTTGTGAAGATTTCTGTTTTCTTTACATTGAGACATAATCCATACTGCAGACTGTAGCCTTTAATCTTCATCAGTAAGTGCTTCAAGTCCTCTTCACTTTCAGCCATCAAGGTTGTGTCATCTGCATAATTATAGGTTGTTAAATGAGTCTTCCTGATGACGATGCTAATCCTGATGCCACTTTCTTCTTCATATAGTCCAGCTTCTCAGATTATTTGCTCAGCATACATATTGAATAAGTATGGTGAAAGGATACAACTGTGACACACACCCTTCCTGATTTTAAACTATGCAGTATCCCCTTGTTTTGTTTGAATGACAGCATCTTGGTTTATGTACAGGTTCCTAATTAGCACAATTAAGTGTTCTGTAATTCCCATTCTTTTCAATGTTATCCATAATTTATTCTGATCCACACAGTCAGATGCCTTTGTATAGTCAATGAAACACAGGTCAACATCTTTCTGGTATTCTTTACTTTCAGCCAAGATCTATCTGACATGAGCAATGATATCCCTCATTCTCAATCCAGCTTGAATTTCTGGCAGTTTCCTGTTAATATACTGCTGCAACGATCTTCGAATTATCTTCAGCAAAATTTTACTTGCATGCAGTATTAATGATATTTTTAATAATCTCCACATTCTATTGGATCACCTTTCTTTGGAACAGGCACCTGTATGGATCTAATCCAGTCAATTGTCCAGAAGCTGTCTTACAAATTTTTTGGCATAAAGAATTAAGCATCTCCAGTGCTACATCCATTTATTGAAACATCTCAATGCATATTGTCAATTCCTAGAACCTTGTTTTTTGCCAGTTCCTTCAGTGCACCTTGGACTTCCTCTACCAATACCATTGGTTCTTGATCACATGCTACCTCATGAAACAGCTAAACATTGACCAATTCCTTCTGGTATAGTGACTCTGTGTACTCCCTCCATCTTCTTTTGATGCTTCCTGCATTGTTCAATATTTTACCCATAGAATCCTTCCAAATGCAATTCAAGGCTTGATTTTTTTCTTCAGTTCTTTCAGCTTGAGAAATGCCAATGTGTTCTTCCCTTTTGTTTTTCTAATTCCAGGTCTTTGCACATTTCATTATAATACTTTACTTTGTCTTCTTGATCCTCCCTTTGGAATCGTCTGTTCAGCTCTTTTATTTCATCATTTCTTCCATTCACTGTAGCTACTCAAAATACATAGCTTAGAACAGGTTAATTACCTGTTTTTTTTTTTTTTTTTAAAATCTCATTCCCTATTAATTAACGTCAAACTCATTGGTCTTCCATGCAAGGTCCTCAACAATTTGACCCTATCTACCTCTCTAGTTTACTTGCATCCCCACAACAGCACTTTCATAATATATGTTCAACTATTCCCTGATTTTCAATTCAATTTCATATTTCCTCTGTTGGGATGCACATTTTCATTGTGCTATATAATGTTTTCTGTGCCTATCTTATCTTCCAATTACACTCTAAGCTTCTTGAGGGTTAGGACCATGTCTTACTTATTTTTACATACAGGCCTCATATAGTGCTTAGCTATCTCAATCAATTTTGGAACTACATGAAGTTTTAAAAAGAATGACAATGAGTCTACATAGTATATATTATTGTTTACTGAATTCCTAAAATCATTAGTTATTATTTTAATTTTATTTCACTTCATTAAGAGTAGAATGAAGTCTCTCAACCAATACCTTATTATTAAAGTGTATGACTTGATTTTAGTATTCTGTTCAGTGCTGGCCTTTTTCATAGACTTTTGACCACAGGCAAATTACTTAATTAACACAAAATTGGGGATATAAATAATGCTTCATTTTCCTATCTTAGAGAAGTTATAAGTGTTAAATGAAATTCTGCATATAAAATTCTTCTGTAAGCTTACATAGTAATAATAACAGTGCCTTTCTTTTTCTTTTAGGTTATTCAGCTTTATATATCCAGTGTCTAGCCTAGCATCTGGTAGATAACATCTGTTCAGTAAGTATTTGTTGATGAACATATAAATGACTAGAAAATCGCTTTCTTGAAGCCAATTAAAATAAATATTTCATTCACAACACCAAGCACTTTTCACCCGCCTCTGCTTCCCACTCTCCCTCGACTCTCCTTAAAATGTTGAAAAATAAAAAAAATCACAAATATAATGAAACAATAACCCCAGGTTTCTGCTTGATAACATCCTGCACATTACACATAGCTTTTCAGAATTCTATCTTGTTGAATATTAGATATTTATAAAGAAGGCAAGTACCTCATTATCATGATATGCCCATTGGCACAAAAGCATGCCAAGCAGGCACTGTTACACATGACCACCACATCTGCTTGTAGTATAAAAGACGTCTCGGTGATGTTATGAACATAAAGGCAAGTCTGAGAAGGCAGTGAGAAGACTTTGGCTTGTTTTTCAGAGCAGATTATTGTATACTGATGATCTCCCATCTCTTGGGATAGAGAAGGGGAGTTCATGACCAGTTTTCTTCTCCAAGATTTTTCATTGTCATCTATGTTGTTTGGATCCCTCCAAACTTCATATGGTGGTTGCATTAATCCACCTGTTCGGTCCATGCAGGAGAATGCTAGCACAGCTCCTTTCAATGAGAGGAAGGTACCTATAAAGACAATTTCACATCACTGGCACATGAAATTCTTTCTAAGACATCTGCTATTCACCTACGGACAGTGGATTATATTATTATTATAATTTTTACTTAGTGTCACCATATTGCAATAGTATATATTAATCAATAGATTTGTTAGTTCATCAGTTAAAAAAACTTGGAATCATAGCATTTTGGGTCTGGAAGATGCCTAAAACACCATCTTATCAAATCTTCTCATATTAATGTGAAAATCAAGCCCAAAAAGATTATGGGACTTGGGCCATATTACATAGAAAGTTAGTAGCTAAACCAGGACTACAACTTAGGTTTCCAGTATTCTTTCACTAAACTAAATAATCTCCCTTAAAATCATTTTTAAAAAGCAAATATAAAAAAATAAACCTTTCATTTAGTGAAATGACTACAAGTAAAAAAAATAATTATGCCATCTGATTCTACTTTCATATTTTACAGGCTCATTTGCTAAAAAAATGCCTTTTGTTTTCCCTTCTGAAATTGAACACTCAGGATAAAGCTCATGAAATTGCAATGTCCAGAGTTTACTCTAGCATTTTAAAAAATCTGTGGAGATATATATATATATATATATATATATATATATATATATATATATATATATATATACATACATATATATATATATAAAAAATACATATATACACACAAAAAAAATGTTTACTGTTTTAACCATTATAAGTATTTGTCACTGACATTAATTATTTTCATCATATTGTCCTACTATTACCACTATCTATTTCCAAAACATATTAGGGCTTACTCACCTGAATTCTCCAAGGTTGAATATCCATGCCAGACCATTACCTATGGGTACTTTTTACCACTTCTGGAGGAGAGGATACTATAAAGCTTAGAAGGTAACTTGTGCTAGAGTGACCTTTGGATATTTCCAGACTCTCCCCTAAGCCCATCCCATTACCATCAAGTGAATTCTCACTCATAGTGACCCTATAGGACAGAGTAGAACTGCCCCATAGGGTTTCCAAAGCTGTAATCTTTATGTAAGAAGACTGCTTCATCTTTCTGAGAAGCAGCTGGTGGGTTTAAACTGCCAACTTTTTGGTTAGCAGCCAAATGTTTAACCACTGTGCCACTAGGGCTTCTCTCTTCTTTAAGCAGTACCCTGTATCAACAACTTTGTAGATGGAATAAGGGTGTGAACCCAGCCTGATCTGCCTCAAGAGTACATATGTGACAGAGAATTGAAAAGACAAGGGAAATAAGTAAAAACAAAGCCAAATAAAATCATTCCATTTAAAAAGTATTGTATATATAATTTAGAGTAATTAAAATTTATCAAATTTAAAATAGCATGCTTGGATGGTCTAACATTTCAGTTGTATTTTTAAATTCACTTTAGAACTAAAAAACCTGTTAATGTCCATGAATGGCAGGGTGAATGAAGATGATGTGGGAAGGAGAGTTTAGGTACTTCAGTCAAGGTATAAAGAACAGCTTTCCTGACCCACTCCACCTCCCACAAGAAGTAAAGTTGATAGCTAGGAAAAATGATTTCATTAGAATTTTTCTAGGATTGGCCTTCTATCTTGTAAAACCACATTTCTATAACTACGTGCCCAGGGATGACTTTTTAAAGTAGAAATATATTAGTATATTTGACTTAGAAATAGTGTAAAGTAGATTAAAAAAGACAAGAAACCTACATTTTGGAAGCCATTTTATTTATACCTAATGCTTGCAAGCTGCCCGCATCAAAATGAGTTTCTCAATAAGCTGCCCTTGCCAAAGCCGCTACTTTATTTCCTAATTTGTAGTCAAGAATGCTTTGATTATATTCTGTTCATCAGGTTTCTGTTGTTGCTGTTGTTATCAGTTGCTGTCGAGTGTTATAGGGTGGAACTGTGCTCTGTAGGGTTTTCTTGGCTGAGATCTTAATGGAAGCAGATAGCTAAGTCTTTTCTTCCCTGGTACCTCTGGGTGGGTTTAAACTGCCAACCTTTAGGTTCGCAGTTGAGTGAAAACTGTTTGTGCCATCTAGGGACCTATTATGTTTATAGAGGGTTTACAATTTTCCATCAATGTATTATTAAGCAATAGGGCTCTGCTTTTAATCTTTCTTAATAAATAAATAAAACAAAACCCAGGCAAGTCCAAAGTGCAAGCCTCTACTACTTCAGAAATATATTTCATTGCAAAATATATTTTGTTGCATATATTTATGAGCTTAAATATATTTTAAGGGCTTAAATTTAAGAGCTTCTCTAATAAGATCTGAAGTCTGGTAGAATACCAAAATCCAAACTCCCTGCCATCAAGGTTGATTCTGACTCATAGAATCTTGTAGAACTGTCCCATAGGGTTTCCATGGTTGTAAATCATGATTTATGGAAGCAGACTGCCTCATCTTTCTCCCTCAGAGAGGCTGGTGGGTTTGAATCATTGACCTTTTGGTTAACAGCTGAATTCTTTAACAACTATACTATCAGTACCAACTGCCATCCAGTTGATTCCAACTCATAGCAACCCGTCCTGGGTTTCCAAGGCAGTAAATCTTTACAGAAGTAGATTGCTTCATCTTCCTTCCATGGAGTGACTGGTGAGTTTGAACCGCCAACCTTTGGTTAGCAGTCAAATGCCTTAGGCATTGCGCCACCAGAGCTCCTAAAAAATATGGAATGTTTCATGAATTTGCATGTCATTCTTGCTCAGGGGCCATGCTAATCTTCTCTGTATTGTTCCAATTTTTGTATATGTGCTGCTGAAGGGAGCAGCTGGTGTCTCTGGATGGCAAAAATGGTTAAGCACTTGGCTACTACCCGAAGTATAGATAGTTTGAATCTTCTCAGCGGCATCTTGAAAGAAAGGCCTGGCAATCTATTTCTGAAAGTCACAGTCATTAAAAACTATGCAGCACAGTTCTACTCTGAAACACGAGGTCACCTTGAGTTGAAACTGACTTTATGACAACTGTTTTTTCCTTTTAAAGGAGATTTTATTGGTTAGGAGTGTACCTTACTCCAGCTTTCCAAATTACCAGTACTTTCCATTATGACCTTCTTTCATTAGATCAACAAATATCTATTGAGAGCTTACTATGTGGTCTGAGCTTTGTTTTAGGCACAAGGAATATAACAATGCATGTTGTTGTTGTTATGTACCGTCGAGTCGGACCCGACTCATAGCGACCCCTCCTTGGGTTTCCAAGGCAGTATCACTACGGAAGTAGATTGCCCCATCTTCCTTCCAAGGAGTGGCTGGTGGGTTTGAACCGCCAGCCTTCTGGTTAGCAGTCAAGTGCCTTAGCCACTATGCTACCAGAGCTCTCATAACAATGCATAAAACAGACAAAAATCCCTGCCTTCATAGAATTTACTTTCTATAAGAGAGACAAATATTATATATGACAAATAAGTAAATATAAAGCATATTAGGGAGCTCTGGTGGCATAATGCCCAAGGCATTTGACTGCTAACCAGAAGGCTGGTAGTTCAAACCCACCAGCCACTCCTCGGAAGGAAGGCTGGGCAATCTGCTTCCATAGAGATACCACCTTGGAAACCCAAGGAGGGATGGTTATGAGTCAGATCTGACTCAATGGCATTGAGTTTGGTTTTGGTTTATAGGATATTAGATAATAGTAAGTACTAGGAAAACAAAGATGGGAAGGGATAGGAACTCTTGGAAAAAGATGTGGTTAAAATTTGAATAGGAAGGTTCCTTCATGTCACCTGTGGGCTTTTAAGGCTAACATGGCAACATTCTTGGAGGTTTATTTCAATTATCCAGGACCATAATGTCTTTTTTGTAACTGATAATTAACATTCTTAACTAGCAGACATAACTGATCAGATTTTAGAACAGAGGAACTCAGCGTAATGGACTAGAAAGTGCAATGAAGTATAAGAAATTAAGCCTTAGATTAATTATTTCTCTAGTTTGTCTGTGGCATGTTATTGAACCTCTCTGGGGCTCTATTTTCCTCAACCATGAATAAAGAAGTACAATAGATCAGTACACAATGGTGTCAAGAATGGTTTCATCTGCAGCATAAGCATCACCATGGAGTTTATTAAAAATGCAAATTTCCAGACACTACCCTAGATCTACTGAATCAGAAACTCTAGGGACAGAGTCCAACCATCTGTGCTTTAACAATCTCTCCATGTGATTCTGGACCAGCCTAAAGGCTGGTAACTACTGGAAAACATAATCTCTAGCTGTTTTCCAACTCTAAAATTAAAATTTCCATATAACTAACTAACATTTGTTTTCAGGGCAATGGAGATTAGTTATCATAAAAAGATCCCTTAAACAGAAGTGGAACTACACTTATTGAGCATGTTTTATGTGCTTACATGACTTACCACATTTAATCCTTCCAACAACTGTGTAGAATGGGCTGACTAGATTTTATGTGACATAGAAGCTCACAGAAGTTAGGTAACTGTCCAAAGTCTTTCTAATTAATTGAATAAATTAAGTTGTATTTAAAATCCACAAAACTGTCATTGTTTTTCTTAGTTTACTGTAAACTGAAGCAAATTTTGAAATTGACACATATTAGATGCTGATGTTTAGAAATCACCAGAATAAAGTATTTTGAATGCTAAGATAATGGTTTGTAAATGACAAAGGTTGGTTATAAAATTTATAAATAGTGCCTGATATACATAGTGTTATATCCAAAGAGCTGTCCTGGAATGGCCAAACAATGTAGATGATTAAAAAGCTCTTTCTCTATGGTTTTGGAACTCTATCTCTTTCTCTTTTCCTTTCTTCTTTAAGCCCCTCAGGAGCCTCCCTTCCCCAACCTTCACACTGTTATTCTGGATATAGAAGTGGTAATCTTACTTCATTAAGTTGTTAATACTTCCGTAGTGATACTGCCTCGGAAACCCAAGGAGGGGTCGCTATGAGTCGGGGCCGACTCGACGGCACACAACAACAACAACAACAATGGTCTAAACAGATAAAAAGTAAAGTACCCTAAAAAGGAGAAAGCTATGAGGCTGGGTTTAGATTGGTTCTATAATTAACCATGGAAAGAGACAAAACCAATTTGGAAGTTATAATTTAAACAGTAAAAAGAACAAAAGTAGGGTGGGGTTTCATAAGGAAAAAAAACAGAGATGACAGAAAGCCAGCTCAAATTTGAAGTAGAGAACTCTGCTCTTGCCTCCTCCTTCAAAGTTCACTTGTTGACTCTCCATAATAACTGTCCTGCTATTCATCCTCTTTCTAATATCTATATGCTCCCTTTCCACATCTCCGCTCCACCAGTCTATGCTCAGTTCTTGTTTGGTGCCCTTGAGTTGGTTGTGATTTATAGTAACCCCATTCTCAAAAGAATAAAATGTTGCCTGGTTTGGCACCATCCTGAGAGTCATTACTATGTTTGAACCCATTGTTGCAGCCACTGTGGTAACCCATCTTATTGAGGTCTTCTTCTTTTTCAATGACCTTCTACTTTACCAAGCATGATGTTCTTCCCCAGGGATTGATGCCTCCTCATAACATGTCCAAAATAAGTGAGACAAAGTCTCATCATGCCCATGTCTAAGGAGCATTCTGGGTGTACTTCTTCCAAGACAGATTTGTTCATTATTCTGGAAGTCCATGGTATATTCAATATTCTTCAGCAATACCATAATTCAAATGGATCAATTCTTCTTCTGTCTTCCCTATACATTGTCCAATATTCACATGCACATGAGATGAGTGAAAGTATAGCTTGGATCAATTGGTAGACAGAATACCAATTGGGATACTTCAATAAGCAGATGCAATTGTTGGAAATATTCAGTCACTTATGTCAAGAAATTTGGAAGATAGCTACCTGGCCTACTGACTGCAAGGGATTCATATTCATGTCTTTTCAAAGAAAAGTGATCCAATGGAACATGGAAATTATAGAACAATATCATTAATCACATGCAAGTAAAATTTTACCAAAGGCAATTAAAAAAATGTTGCAGCTATTCATAAAGAGAGAACTGCCAGAAGAGGATGTGGAATGAGGGATATCATTGTTGATGTCAGATGGATCTTGGCTGAAGGCAGAGAATACCAGAAAGTCTCTCTCTGGGCTTTGGAAATGATTAAAAAAGGCTTGGAAATGAGGGCCTTTCACTTTCAATGAAAAGGGTGACTTGCTCTCAGGCCCTGAATGGATTTTTATTCCTGCAGAAAGGTTGTTAAATAATCTTTTATCAGCTGCCCTAGGAAAATACATCTGAGTCAAGCAATTTTTTTGTAAACTTGAATACAATCCATTTTGAAATTTCTCATTCATTCATTCATTCAATAAACATTTACCAAGCTCATACTACGAATTAAGCATTGGGGATGCAATGGTGACCAGGATACATAATGGCCACCATTCTCAGAGATTAGTAGGGAAGAACAAAATTAAACAGCAAAGCATAATAAAGGAAATAAATAGTACTGTGGCAGTATGGAAGGAGTTCTGGTGGCGCAGTCCCTAAGGCATTTGACTGCTAACCAGAAGGTTGGTAGTTCAAACCCACCAGTCACTCCATGGAAGGAAGATGAGGCAGTCTACTTCTGTAAAGATTTACTGCCTCAGAAACCCAGTTACTATGAGTCAGAATTGACTCGATGGCAGTGAGTTTGGTTTTAGTTTGGTGGCAGCATGGGAGTGGCATTAGGAGAATTAAGAAAGATCTCCCTAACAAAGCTGATACCCAAAGTGGGAGCTGGACAGGTTTGGGAGGGAGATGTGCAAAATAAAATACCAACATAACTCAGAACAGAATAGGTAAAAACCTAGAAGTTAAGAGAGAACATAGCACAGCTGAAGCCTAGAGGTAAACTGTGCTAGATGAGGCAGGGAAAGTGGGGTGGGCAGATTCTAGAGGGCCTTATCAGCCATGTTAAGAAATTGGAAAAGAATTTTTAGATCACCATATCTTTTCAGTATAAAATTCATAATTCAATACATATTTTTTTCTTCAAGAGCTGATTATTAATGTTTTTAATTTTAATTGTAAAAAAATCAAAATACTGAGGATAATAATGAAAATGCTGTCACTAGTAAGCTTCTTCTTCCCACATTTTCATTCCTACGAATTTTACTCTCCGTCAGTAACTGTGAGAAATTTGATGAGACTCACTTTTAATTATATTTAATTTCCACTTAACTCTTTATATTGCCAGCTACAAATCACTGCAATGATCAGTTCTGCCATAAGTGCAAAGCACGGCTTTGAAGAAAACAGTATTTTAACTCATACTGTCCTTAAGAGCAAGGAACATTACTGCTTCAGTATCCAGCATGTTGTTGTTATGTGCCGTTGAATTGGACCCAACTCACAGCAACCCCTCCTTGGGTTTCCGAGGCAGTATCTCTAGGGAAGCAGATCACCCAACCTTCCTTCTGAGGAGTGGCTGGTGGGTGCGAATCGCCAGCCTTCTGGTTAGCAGTCAAGTGCCTTAGGCACTATGCTACCAGAGCTCCTACTAAGTAAACCATGAAGCTCAGTAATTACTTACAAAATGAGGTAATTTCAGTATTGATGGGTATATTGAATCTAAACCAGAAATTAGAGACTCTACCCTGAGATAGAATAACCAAGAACCAAAATTAATACCCTTAACCAGCTGGTTAATTTATGTGTAGTTCCTTACCAATCTAAATAGCAGAGAAAGAGAATATTCTAAAGCTAATTCTAAAGAGGTGAAATAGCAATTCAAAGTATCTTGAATCAGTAGTGCATAAATGAAGGCAGAACAGGATAAGATGCAGATAGTTCTTATATTAAGGCAGCAGATTTGTTTAGAAATCATTTTATCCAATTAGTTATCTACTAATTCATTCCTCTAGGAGGAATAAGTTTATCTAATAGACATGCTTTAGCGAGAAAACAAAGCATCTGTGATATTGTTTTCTAATAATCAATACTCCTGAAGTTTCAAAATAACTCTACAGTGGCTTTATTGAAAAATCTTTTTAATTCAAATAAGGATGGGTTTTCAGATCAGATAAGGTTATAAAAATAGGTGATGAGAAAAAATTATTTTTAAGCAAATAGATCTTCATGGAACCTCTTCAAGCTGTTGGGTAGCATGAAAACAGAAAATCACATGTTGTATTCTTTAATTTGGGAGCTCTGGTGGCATAGAGCCTATAACCTCAGTTTGAAATTATAACCGAGTCAGAATCTGCAGGCCTTGGGTGGCAGCTTAGTAGGAAGTCTTGAAGGAATGGAAGAATATTGACACAGAAACTTGGAGAGGATCATCAGCTCCCCATTTCATCTCACTAAACAAGTAAGGAAAGAGTTTGAAAATATCGATAAAACACATGCCAAAAAATTAAGTTAAATGTACACTTATTTTGTATTTTCTTATCATTTTTGGTCTAAGTCTGTTTGGTAAGCAGGGCAAAGAGCTTTTCAATAATGTTGAGAGATCTGTGATAGCAGTTCCATGGATTGTTTATTTCTATGCTTGAGACAGAGAGTATCATATTTGCTAGAATATCACTTATTAGAAAATTATCCTTCACATAACGATTGTAAACTTGTGTGATGCAGAAGGCTGATTATATATAGATGCTCAAAATTTATAATCATTTATTGTGTAAAATAATGGATTTAATTAATACTTAATAATTCATTATAATCTCACTGATCTGATCTTAATATAATTAACTTAACCTATAAAAGAATTGTTATTTCCTTAAGATTACAGACTGTAGTAAAGACCTGAGTAGCAGACGGGAAGATCAGGAGAAAGGGGATAAAAGCCAGGAACCCGGACAGAAGAGCAGTCAGCCCAGGGTTACAGGTGAGGAGAGACAACTCAGGGACGCCCAAAGTAGCAAGGGGGAAGAGGAGGAGAAAGGGGATTAAAAGCCAGGAAGCCAGAGAGAAGAGCAATCAGCCAAAGGGATTAGGTGAGGAGAGGAAACTCAGGCCCGCCCAGAGTAGCAGGCCGGAAGAGCAGGAGAAAGGGGATAAAAGACAGGAACTCGAACAGAAGAGCAGTCAGCCCCAGGGATACAGGTGAGG
>NW_006921701.1:5861063-5876452 GCF_000298275.1 Orycteropus afer afer | reverse complement strand
ATGATGGGCTCAAGTATAGCAGGGATTGTGGGGCTGGTGCGGGATCGGGCAGTGTTTTGTTCTGCTGAGCATGGGGTCGTTATGAGTCGGAAATGACTGGACAGCACTTAACAACAACAACAACAAAGGTATTTCTTATTGTAAAATATATTTTTATAATTAAAGTTATTCTAATGGGATTAACTTTTAAAACAAAGGTATTTATCTGAATTTGCCACAACAGAGAGTTATCTATTTCACCTACATTGAGAAGCAATCCATCTACATAAATTTAACAAAGAAAACACAACTATATCTAACCTGTCATACCATATATATTCTTTAGAAAATAAACTCCTTATTCTATATATTACTAAAATTATTTTCATTCAAAGCTATCTAAAAATATTTCTTTTCATATATAGGAAAGAGCATGGTAATAAAATGTAGAGATAACAAGTTTAAAAATATTCAAAGGAATAGTAGAAAGTATAACACTTACTCCATCTTCAAAAGAAAAAGGAACATAAACCAAATAGGAAGAGAATGCAACACATGCTTAGTCAACAATACTCATAACTGACCTTGAATTCTCTAGGTGCTAGGATAAAAGGTAAGAGACTGTGTGGCATGCCTTTGAAACAAGATGAGGATATTCTATAAGATTTTAGAAAACCACCTTAAGTCAGACAGCTTCTAGTGTAATCATTCTGAGTTTTTCAGGGATGATGTAAAAACACTTATAGGCTCTGATCTGGCATGGAGCTTTGGAGAAATGTTTCAGTGTATTAAAAATCAACTTTGAGTTTTTGCATTAAAGCTCTCCTCAATGCTTCTTAAGAACTTATTTTGCAAGTCATTGATTAAGTTGGCACTTCCACAGTTTATTACTATAGAAAAGATGACATATTTTACTCTGAGGAAAGTTAAGCTGCAATATGACAAATGTTGGGCTAGTGTATGAAATTTATAAAATTCTTAGTAGTTCCAGTTATATAGAATACTTTATACTACCTATTTGCCCAAAATCAGTATAAATTAATGTTTTACAATATCTTTTTCTTAAATCTGAAAAAAGTAGCAATGAGGGAATGAATAAAAATTCTTACCACTTGGCAATACCATGACTGGCTCTGTAAACCTTTGTTCATCTGTTGAAGGGAGGTTTAGGGAGATGATTAACACCATTCCCAGACTAGTTCCAACAAACAGACAAGGAGATATGGTAGAGTCATTTTTCCGTGCAAAGGACTCCATGAAATACAGGGCTGTAATCGCTTCCTTAGAATCTTTATCAATACTGGAGATGCTAGAGCTTCTAGAACGATTATAAGAATTTTCTCGGTTTTCTATAAATTTAAAACATAAAAATTAAGTGTTAGTGTATTTCTAGGACAAGTCAGTCAGACTAAATATACGAAAACCACAATTATGAAAGGGAAGTAGAATTTCATCCCTTGTTAACTGCTCTGAAAGGCAGCTTAACCAGGTCAGTAGCTTATTTTGGAGATGGAGAGACCGAAGTCCAGAACTGTAAATCTTAAACTTTGGCAGAGCTGAAACTGTTTTTTTTTTTTTTTTTCCTTCCTACATTACCTCACAAGTTCGCCGAATTTCTCTAATCTGCGGGGGAAAACATTCTAAATAGTTAAGGTTACAAGAATTTCTGGTACTGTTTCGATTGCTTTTGTACTATCTCCCAACTGCTAGAAGTATTCCTAATGATTTATCAATAATTCCTGCTTATTGACAACCTTGTGGCTACTGACCTGAAGGAATTTATGTGTAACACAAATTTTCTGTGTCTAATGCATTCCCCTAAATTTCACAATCTTTGATTTTTTTTACATCTGTGACAATATAAAAGTTGCACTCATCATCAAGACCAAACAAACAATGCTATCTCCCTGAACTAGATTCAAGCTGCCTACCATAACTCCAAATTCAGACCTAATTTTGCCTAGGGTCAAATAAGGAATTGTAGATGATGCCATCCTGTGGATAGTATCAACCTTTCTGAGGGGGCTTTCAAGTTCTTCTTTTCATCAATACTTGCACATGGTCACATTGCAAGTATAAACTCACCACCTCAGTTAAAAGATATTAAGGTTGTACTGTTCTCATAATCACTCCGGAGCATAAGTTCCTCCCGTTCTTCTTTCTACTTCCTTCACTACTCTTTCTCTCTTGATAGATACACATGCATCTCATAATTATTTTTTTATAAAAGGGGATTAAATATAGGTTCCTCAGCTATCCCTTTTCTAAAAACAAAATATAATATTCCTTATTTTCCCTTCCTATCCTACAGCAAATTTACAAACATAATTGTCATAGGATTTAGAGATAGGCAGGAACATGGAGATCATCTGTATATTTTACATATTTGGCTATTTTCCTAAATCCAGCACAAATTACAGGCAGATATATCTAAAATTCAAAATTTCCAACTCCTGATCCAATGATTAATTGTACTACTTCTTCTATAATCCTTACATGCTGCTTCTTTTATAGCATTTCTAGTTAATATATGTCTCCAATCTTTTTTCATACATATTCATGGTTAATACTCACAGGCATCTATGAGATAAATAACATCATTATCTGCATGTCATTCCAATAAACTAAATTGCATTGGGACAAGATTTAGTATAGTACAATATAAAAGAAACAAATAAAAATTGTTAAACTTTATTAAAAAGTGTAAAGAGCAGTACAGTTCTTTGTTACCAAATTTTTGACAAGTAGCAAATAGGAATTTATAGCAATCATAGCAAATCTTCCACAAATTATTTTCTGTAGTCTCTCTTCCCAAAGTTCATTATCAATAAGACAACAACAACAAACAAACACAACGCACTGCCATTGAGTCAGACCTGACTCACAGCAACCCCTCCTTGGGTTTCCAAGGCAATGTTACTACAGAAGTAGATTGCCCAACTTTTCTTCCAAGGAGTGGCTGGTGGGTTTGAACTGCCAGCCTTCTGGTTAGCAGTCAAATTCCTCCGGCATTATGCCACCAGAGCTCCCATCAATAAGACATTAGCAGTAAAGTTACACAATTCTCTTTTCTTTCTGTTTCTAAATAAGCAAATGGTCTTTCTTTTTGAGAAGATATGAAATGAAAATGGCAAACTTCAGAATTTAGTATTTTAGTTGGTCACATTTATTTGACAGTTGAGGAAATTAAGGTTGCAAGACATTAAATAACTATCTACAGACAGAAAGAGACAACTAGTCTTTACCATTAAAGTAATTCTCGATTATCACTGGGAAGATAGAGAAAAGACTAAGGCACAGATCTCTCATTGTTCAGAAGGCAATAGATTGTTCAGAAGGCAAAGAGTCTAATTATAAGCAGAGCCATTCTAATTTTGGAAATGAGAAAGGAAGTGTAATGAGGAAGGGATCTGGAGCCATAGCACATCTCCACCACGTTCTAAGTTACTCACTGACTAAAGTGCAATGTCTGAGTGATGAGAAAGTTGGAAGTTTGAGGCTATCCAGAGGCACCTGGTGATCTACTGAAAAGTCAACCACTGAAATCCCTATAGAAAACTTTTCTACTCTCCAACACACATAGGGTCTTCTTGAATGGAAACTGTTGTGATAGCAACTGGTTTTTGGTTAGAGTTGACTGCAGTTTTTATATTTTCTATATGGAGCTCTGATGGCATAGTGGGTAAGGCATTTGGCTGCTAACGAGAAGGCTAGTGGTTCAAACCCACCAACTGCTCCACAGGAGGAAGATGAGGTGATCTACTTCTGTAAAGATTTACAGCCTTGGAAACCTAGTGGAGGTCACTCTGTGTTGGAATTGACTCAATGGTTGTGGGTTTACTTATTTATTTTGGTTTATATGTGATCTCCATCCTTGCTTCCTAGTTTTCATGACCATGATAAATCAAATTTTAAGTAACAATTTTAACAAAAATTGATATGTTTATTCTACCTTCTGCTGTAACTGGTAAAGAAATCTCCATGCATGCAGCTGACTGTGCCTTTCGAAATGGTGGTCTTCCACCCCAGCGATTAACTTTTGTAACATCAGCACTAGACAGACGTTTTCCAGAACTGCAACTCTGAGAGGTTGGACTTGTGCAATGTCCATTTACATGGTCTGTAATAAAAGGAGGAAAGGAATGTGAATGTCAAAATTAAATTTTAATATAAAGAAATCCAAGTGTATAGATTGAGTGAAAAATCTTAAAAAAAAAAAATGAAGATGGCTAATTCCTCGCTATTTTATGATTTAGTCACAATTTTAACAGCTAGTCAAATTTTCACAAGGTATTTATTAACTATAATATTTATTTTTTATAGTTTGCTAATCATAGTTTAAATTTTACTCTAGCTCCCCTTTATTTATCCTATTTAATGGTGATAGAAATATGTTATAGAATTTTATTTTCTTTTGCATAATATTTTAAATATATGCCAATTTATATAAATTTTAGAAGTATTTCAAGGGCTTGGAGGAGCTCTGGTGGCACAGTACCCAAGACATTTGACTGCTAACCAGCCACTCCTCCAAAGGAAGACTGGGCAATCTACTTCCGTAGTGATACCACCTTGGAAACCCAAGGAAGGGTCACTATGAGTTGAATCGACTTGATGGCAGTGAGTTAGGATTTTTTTTTTTTTTTTTTTTTTTGTCAAGGGCTTGGAGTTAAAAATGTAGAATGGAAGCAGCTTGCTTTGTGGTTGAGGATGGTAGGTAAGAATATTGGCTCTGAAGTCATACTGCTAGGCTCAAATTCCAATTGTGTGACTTAGTTGTGCAAATTTATTAGTAGTTTCCATGTCTCAGCATCTTCTGGTGTACAACAGGATTATTATTACATACCTAATGAAATTTTTATGATAATACATGGCGAGTACATAGAATACCTCCAATAACTCTGAACAAATTGTTGTTGTTGTTGTTGTTATGTGCCGTCGAGTTGGCCCCGACTCATAGTGACCCCTCCTTGGGTTTCTGAGGCAGTATCACTACGGAAGTAGGATTGCCCAACCTTCCTTCTGAGGAGTGGCTGGTGGGGTTGAACTGCCAACCTTCTGGTTAGCAGTCAAGTGCTTAAGCCACTATGCTATCAGAGCTCCTTCTGAACAAATATTAATTATTATTATTATCACTCCTATTCCAGGGTATTAAACCTGTTCATGTCTAAAACAACAGTACTATTTATTTAGAGCTTGTGAGTCAAGGTCTGTTTTGATATAACCGAAAAGCCTAGAAATAATTACACCAAAATATGCTTTTTTCTTTTTCAAAAATTTCCCAAAATGTTTTATTTTCCAGTGATGAAAACATGTAATCTATCTATCCTTATTTTGCACTGGCATAGATGCATTAATCAATAGTCTTGATTGTATTCATGTACTTAAAAATTTTTTTGACAAAATGTTATGATAAGGAGTTTTTATTAATCTTAGTTTTATTGTGGTAGAATATATATAAAACATTCTTTAATTCAACTGTTTTTATGTGTACAATTCAGTGACATTAATTATATTCACCATGTTGTGTAACCACCACCACTGCTTCCAAATTTTCTCATCGTCCTTAACAGAAACTCAGGACCTTAAGCAAGGACATTTCCATTTTTCCTTCCAGCCCACCCTTGGTAACCGCTAATAAATTTTGAGCTCTATGTATTTGCTCATTCTAGATATTTAATATAGGTGAGATCATGCAATATTTGTCCTTTTGTGTTTGACTTAGTCCATTCAGCATATTTTCAAGATTCATCCATATTGTAGCATATATCAGATCTTCATTTCAAAATCCTATTTATTCAGAATGAGAAATATTGTATTTTTCACTAATATATAAAAATGGGAGTTTTAAAGCAATTTCCCATGAGCATGGCAATTAGTTCAGAACATGCTACCTACTTAAGGATTCCAAATGCTTAAGTATCAAATGTATGGAGTTTTTTCTGTTATTTTTTTTTCTATTCCAGTTAAGGATTGTTGTAACAAAATCTCCATTAGTATCCAAAGCTGTTCAACATGCTGGTATTTTGCCTTTGTCTTCAGATAGAATTAATCTAGAAGCTGTCATATTATCTGCTGAGCAGAAGAGAACATAAAAGCCTCCACTGATGGAATAGTTGTGGCTGCACTTTAGGTACATTATCTGGGAATCAAACCAATGTCTCCCACATAATAAATGAGAGTTCTACCATTGTAGGAAACAGCTAATGCACATAGCTCACAAACACCTTTATTTAATTTACTACTTTGGGCTTAACATAGCCCCTCACTTCACCCCTCTATTTCTAATTGCTCACTGAATGTTCAATATAGATATCCCTACAGCAACTCTTCAATCCTTAGAAGCAAGAGTGGCTATAATTTGTTGCTCATACTTTGGTCATGTTATCAGGAGGGACAAGACCCTAGAGAAGGATATCATGCTTGGTAAAGTAGAGGGTCAGCATAAAAGGGGAAGACCATCGGTTAGATGGATTGATATAGTGGCTGCAACGATGGGTTTAAAGCATAGCAACAATTATGAAAGTGGCAGAGGACCAGGAAGAGTCTCATTCTGTTGTACATGGGTTAACTAGGAATCAAAACTGATGTGCCAGCACCTAACACAGCAACTCAAACTCATTTTCCTTCCTTCTCCAGGCAGGTATTTTCCATGAGTGCTATTGTCGGCACTGGAGGTATCTTTGACAACTCCTATTTCCTATGTGTTATCAGCCCTGTCCTCCCATTGCCCTTAATCCTATCGGTTGCAGAGTCTCCTTTGGAAACTCCTTCTGTCTTCCTCTTCACTTTCATTGTTATTATCCTCCTTCAGGCCTATGTTTAATCTGCTGCAATAACTTCTTCAATTTCTTCCTCCTTCACTACTAGATTATACATTACTGGAAAATTCTCTTCCTAAAACATGTTACTGTATATAAAAATTAACAAAATAACTTTTAGATAACAAAAAAAAAAAAAAAAAAGGAAGTGAGAAGAGGAATTGACATGTTAGCACTATGGTGAAGAATAATGAATACATGTGGACTGCCAAAGGAATGAATAAATTAGTCTTAGAAGAGATACAACCAGAATGTTCCTTAGAAGCAAGGATGGTGAGACTTGCATTCACTTATTTTGCACCCATCATCAGGAAAGACCCAAACCCAAACCAAATCCACTGTCATTGAGTTGATTCTGACACATAGTAACCCCCACTGGGTTCCCAAGGCTATAAATCTTTACAGAAGTAGATTGCCTCAACTTCCTCCCATGAACACCTGATTGATTTGAACCGCCAACCTTCTGGTTAGCAGCCAAATGCCTCACTATTGTGTCACCAGAGCTCCTTTCTAGGAAAGAGCAGTCTTTCCTACACATGATATTTGGTCAAGTAGAGGGCCACTGAAAATGAGGGAAACCTTCAATGAGATGGATGGACACAATAACTGTAATAATAGACTCAAACATAACAATGATCATGAGGATGGTACAGGACCAGGCAATGTTTTGCTCTGTTATACATAGAGTCAGCAGGAGTAGGAGATGCCTTGATGGCAACTAACAACAACAAAGGATATTACTAGCAACCTAGGGTATATTTTATATCAAGGCTTTATGCTGAAAGATTTTATATGTACACAGACATTTTTACTCTTCCAAAAGTCACATGATAGTTTTCCTCTGGAACTTTATGGAAAATAATTTCTAAAAATTAAATTACACTGACAACTTATTTAGAAATAGAGATTTAATGAAATCTTGTGTGAATTCTTTTAAGTGCAAATAATCCTCCAGCAATGTAACCAAAAACAAACAAACAAACAAAAAAACTCACTGCCATTGAAGTGGATCTGACTCATACCAACCTCTCCTTTGGTTTCTGAGGCAGTATGTAAGTAGATTGCCCAAACTCCCTTCTGAGGAGTAGCTGGTGGGAAACCACCCACCTTCTGGTTTGCAGTCAAACGCCTAAGGCACTATACCACCAGAGTTCCTAGCAATGTGACAGCACTTTATTATTTTACCTCTTATATGTATTTAAGTTTTTATAATTAATCTTTGGTTAAAGTATATATGGAATTAGTGAGAATATAGCAATTGGAAAGAGTAAATTGGAGACTTTGAGAGACTGACATTTTTAGATATGTAGAAAATGCCTAATTGACCAACAGATTAAAATTATAACCAAGAATTCTCTTTACTACTTCCAGTAAATGTAAGACTGGGCCGGGGATCATCTTTCAACATTCTAGAAAAAAAAAAAATGGTATATAAAAAATCCTCAGAAGGAAGGTTGGGCAATCCTACTTCCGTAGTGATACTGCCTCGGAAACCCAAGGAGGGGTCGCTATGAGTCGGGTTTGACTCAACGGCACATAACAACAACAACAACAACAAAAATCATGTGAATAACTATTATGAATGTGTGTTTTTCTAGCGAAAAGATAGTCTTCATATGAAATTTGTCACAGTACATTCTATGCAGAATGACAGTTAATTATAAAATGATAAGCTTTGCAATCATACAGACCTGATTTCAGTTCATTTTGCCACAAGTTATGTGATGCTACCCAAATTAGAATTTTCATAATCTTAACTTTTTCATCTTTAAGAATAATACCACTTACCTTATCTAAGATAATATACACAATTCAGCTTGCATAGTGTCTGACACATAGTAAATGGTCAATAAATAGCAGGTTCTTTGAAAATTATACTGGTAAAGTATCAATCAATTAACTTCATAGCAATTTAAAAAATACTAATACTGAACCAATGATAATACCTAATATGTCAGTGCTTTGCATTATGAAAGGCTGTAGTGTGATTATCTCATTTAATCACTTAATCATATACTCATTTAATCAAACACTTCTAATTATATTTAAATGTTAGGAACTATACATTTTATAACAAGAATTTAATTCAGCTGTAATGAGATGAAGGAGCTCTGGTGGAATAGTAGATAAGACATTTGGCTGCTAACCAGAAGCTCAGCAGTTCAAACCCACCCAGTGGGGGTCGCTATGAGTCAGACTTGACACTATGGCAGTAAGTTTTTTTGTTTTGTTTTTTAATATGAGATGAGACATATGAATATGTGCCATAAACTTTGGGTACCATGCTCTAAGATCTAGTTTCAAACTTAAGTCTAACTCTACCATTTTATAAACAATCTAGTTTCAAACTTAAGTCTAACTCTACCATTTTATAAACAACATAACCTTAATTTCAACTCTGGGAAAAAAGATTGGGAATAATTACAACAACCTCAAAGAATTGTTAAGAAAATCAAGTAAGATAATGTATAAAGCAGCTCTGTATAAAGAATTGTTGTTGTTGTTGTTATGTGCTTTTGAGTCATCTCCGACTTCTAGCGACCCCTCCTTGGGTTTCCAAGGCAGTATCACTACAGAAGTAGATTGCCCAATCTTCCCAATCTTCCTTCCAAGGAGTGGCTGGTGGGTTTGAACCGCCAGGCTTCTGGTTAGCAGTCAAGTGCCTTAGGCACTACACCACCAGAGCTCCCTAATGAATAGTACAATGACTAATTACTATGTTTCATTATTTTAATCATGAATCCCAAAAACTGAAAAAACTAAACCCACTGATATTGAGTTGATTCTGACTCAGCAGGCCTTTTTAGGACAGAGTAGAACTGGGTTTCAAAGGCTGTAAGTCTTTACAGAAGCAGACTACATCATCTTTCTTTTGCAGAGCAGCTGGTGGGTTAGAACTGCTGACCTTTTGGTTAGCAGCCAAATACTTTAACCACTATTTTACCAGAGCTCCTTTTATAACCAGAGCCCATCATGAATAAGTAGGATTTAATGCTGTGGTTTTAAATCAGAGTAAAGGAAATGAGAATATATTTCCAAAACACCATGCTGGAACAAGTTCTGAAAGAAAAATTTGTGAAGGACAATTTAGTAAAACCTTACTTTATTTCATGGGTTAGAATTTTGGACAAGCCTATGACTAACACAAAAAATAAACTAAATAAAAATTTCTGAAACTTCTCTAAAATTAAAAGGTAGCCAGACCTCTACTCCCTCAAATATCAAACTTTTTTTTTTTTTAATTTTGTTAAAGAGCATAAATTCTAAAGAATACTCATACAAAGTAGGGAGAATAACTGCAGAGAAAATCATGTTCATTATATGATTACAGTTACAAAGTAGCCATGTGTGTGATTATTCAATGTTTAAAAACATTTTCATGATAAAAAGAAAACAAATGAACAAAAAAAATTGCATATCTTGGTATGTAATGACGTATAAAACAATTTTGTAAAATGATTGTTAACAAACAAAAATGTTCAATGCTGCCAACAGAACCATATGGTGATTTTTAAGAAAGCCATCAAATAGTGCCATCTAGGAACCTTGTGTTTTTCATGGATTGGTTGGCAAAAATGTTTAGCCCAGTGAATGTAAGAAGCTTAAAATTGTTGGCTTTTGCCTACATACCAAGATCAGCTTTAAGATCTGTTGGCAGACTTAACTTTCTTGATCCTTTAACTGAAACAACAGAAAAAGGAAAAAGGCTGTTGTTAATTATATAAAAAGTAAGAGGAGTGCGGGAGGATAGTATGTCTTACAGTATAATTATCAAAATCCTGATGAACATTACAATTGAGCATGATGGCAGGAGAAATATTGTTCCAATGTTAGTTTGTTGCCATTCAGTAGCAAATATATAATATGCAAATAGAAACATAAGAAATGCAATTATTCTTAGAGTAAATAATCAAGCATATCCTTGCATAGTTTATTTCACATGTGGAATGAGAAATGACTTCTTACTTAATTGGGAAAGAACAAAAAAATAAATTTCAGATATCTCTATTAGGTAAGGAGATATTGCAACAAATGTGTTAACTGTATTACAAATAACAATGAAAAGTGTAAAAACTGGTCATCAACCCTGTCAATGTGTATTTGAAATAGAAAAATTCTATTATAGATATATATGGTATGATCAAGAAAAGTTTGCCTATCACATGAAAGAAGCTCAGGTAGTGCAGTGGTTAATGCATTTGGCTGCTAACCAAAAGGTTGGCGGTTTGAACTCACCAGCCACTCCTCAGGAGAAGGCTAAGGCAGTTTGCCTCCATAAAGATTTACAGCCTTGGAAATCCTATGAGGCAGTTCCACTCTGTCCTATAGGGTTGCCATGACTCAGTATCAACTCAGTGGCAGTGGGTTTGGCTCTTTGGCTGATATCATAGATGAAATGAGGACATCAAAATTGAATACCACAAATTTGAATTAGATACTTAAGAAAATCTTAAAAATACAAATCATTTGCAAATGAACTTAATTGTATTATAATAAATCAAATTATAATGTTTTATATTATAATATAAATGTTATATATGTTTTATATTATAATATAAATGTTTTCATAAACAGAAGTACAACATATTGAAAAATTTCCTACTATATTTAATACTATATTTATTGAGCATCTCAATAAAATATCTAACTGGAATGCATATTATCATAGAAAGAACTTCATTAGGGGGAATTATATTAGAAATATTGTCTATCAGGTAATATTTTACTTGGACTAAAAGTGATTCTACCAATAAACTTCTATCTTTTAATGACTGATTTTCTTTACAACTATGAAAAAAACATTTTACAATAAAGGTATAGGATGAAATAGCAGAAAAATATTTGATTGAAAATCAGAAAAAAAGTCTTACAAATTTCTGAATTGTGGTGGTTACAATGTTCAACTACAAATGGAAGGTCTTTGGTTCAAACTCACCAGCTGCTCCATGGGAGAAAGATGTGGCAGTCTGCTCATGTAAAGATGTATAGCCTTGCAACCTTATGGGGCAGTGCTACTCTGTCCTATAGTGTCACTATGAGAACCAACTCGGTAGCAATGGGTTTCATTTAAATCAGATCTAATTGTGTTTTAAATGTTAGAAACTGTATTTTTTTCTAATATTTAATTCAGATACAATTAAATGAGGCATGTGAGTATGCTCCATAAACTTTACATATGACTTTTAAAGACCTAGATTAAAATCTAAACTCTTAATTACAATTTATTCACAATGTAACCTTAATTCTATGATCTTGGACAAATCCCTACATCAATTTCCAGCTTTATTTTCTTATCTCTCAAAAAAACAATGTTGATATGATATCTGATATTCCTCCTGGAATACAACAAATCACTGTCACATGAAATACACTGCTCCTGCAAAATATATCTCTGCGATATTTTGATATACAAGTGACAAATGATAAATAATTTAAACTGCTATACCCTTTTTCTCTGATGCATCACCTTCACAAGGACATAATTTGTATCAAAAAATGCTCATTTTATTATTTATATTATTAACTGGTTTAATTTAGAGAATGAAATTGGTTAAAAGAAAAGCTACTGATTTAATTTAAAAAATATGTTGTGGTCAGTGATTAGAACGTGTAGAATCAGCAACAACCTACCTGTTGTTTTTATGTACTGTGAGTTGGTTCTCACTCATAGCAACCCTTTTTACAACTGCATTAAAAAAATGCCCAGTCCTGTGCCAGCCTGACAATCGTTGCTATGATTGAGCACATCGTTGTAGCCACTGTCAGTCCATCTTGATGAGAGTCATCTTTTTTTTTTTTTTTTTTGACCCTCTACTCACCTTGGAAGGAAGGTTGGGCAATCTACTTCCATAGTGACATCACCTCAGAATCTCAAGGAGGGGTCTCTATGAGTCAGAATCAACTCGACAGCAGTGAGTGATTATTTTTAGTTCTGCTTTACAAAGCATGATGTCCTTCTCATAACATATCAAAGTACATGAGACGAAGTCTCACTATCCTCATTTCTAAGGAACATTCTGGCTGTACTTATTCAAGACAGATTTGTTTATTCTTCTGGTAGTCCATGTTATGTTTAATATTCTTCACCAACACCATAATTCAAATGCATCAATCCTTCTTTGATCTACCTTATTTATCATCCAGCTTTCTCATGCATAGTAGGTGATTGAGAATACCATAGCTTGGGTCAGGCAAACCTTAGTCCTCAAAGTAACATCTTTGCTTTTTAACATTTAACATATGCCCATATGCCATTTTATTTCCTGACTGCTGCTTCCAAGGACATTGATTGTGGGTCAAAATGAGATCCCTGACAACTTCAAACTTTTCTCCATTTATTATGATGTTGCTTATTGGTCCAGTTGTGAGGATTTTTGTTTTCTTTATGTTGAGGTGTAATCCAAACCAAAGGCTTTGATCTTCATCAGTAATTGCTTCAAGCTTTGTTCACTTTCAGCAAGCAGGTGGTTAATGAATTTCCTATCAATTCTGATGCTGCGTTCTTCTCCAGATAGTCCAAACTCATTCTTATCAAGTGATGGCAATCCCAATTGGGTTTCCAAATTTGTAAATCTTTATGGAAGCAGACTGTACCATCTTTCTTTCATAGAGTGGCTGATGGGTTCAAACTGCTGGCCTTTTGATTAGCAAATCCCTTAACCATTATACCACCAGAGCTCCTTTCATATAGTCCAGGTTCTCATTTCATTTGCACAACATACAGATTGAGTGAGTAAGTATGGTAAAAGGATACAACCCTAATACACACCTTTTCTGATTTAAAACCATGCAGTATTTCCCTTGTTCACTCAAATGACTGCCTCTTGGTCTATGTACAGATACTGAATGAGCATAATTAAGTATTCTGGAATTCTCCTTCTTCAAAATGTTATCCATAATTAAATACAGTTGAATCTCTTTGTCAATAAAACACAGGTAAACTTCTTTCTGCTATTCTCTGTTTTCAGCCAAGATCCATCAGACATCAGAAATTATATCCCTCAGTCCAAGTCCTCTTCTGAATCCAGCTGGAATTTCTGGCAGTTCTCTGTTAATCTACAGCTGCAACTGTTTTTGAATTATCTTCAGCAAAACTTTACTTGCATGTGATATTAATTATATTGTCCGATTATTTCTGGATTCGGTTGCATCACCTTTCTTTGGAATAGGCACAAATATGGATCTCTTCCAGTCAGTTGGCCAGGTGGCTGTCTTTGAAATTTCTTGACATAGATGAGTGAACACTTCCAGTGTTGCATTTGTTTGTTGAAACATCTCAATGGGTATTCTGTCAATTCCAGGACGCTTGTTTTTCGACAGTGGTTTCAGTCCAGCTTGGACATCTTCCTTCAGTACCACCAGTTCTTGATCATATGCCAGCCCTTGAAATGATTAAGCATTGACCAGTTCTTTTTGGTAATGTGACTCTGTATTCCACCCATCTTCTTCTGATGCTTCCTGCATTGTTCAATATTTTTCCCATAGAATCAAATCCTTCAATAGTGCAACTTGATGCTTGAATTTTTTCTTCAGTTCTTTCACCTGAGCATATTCTTCCCTTTTGGTTTTCTAAGTCCAGATCTCTGTACATTTCCTTATAGTATTTTACTTTGTCTTCTTGAGCCATCCTCTAAAATGTGCTGTTCTGCTCTTCTACTTCATCACTCCTTCCATTTGCTTTAGCTACTCTCCATTCAAGAGTAAGTTTCAGAGTATTTTTTAACATGTATTTTGGTGTTTTTTTTTTCTTTCCTGCTTTTTAAATGTCTTTTTGCTTTCTTTATGTATAATGTCCCTGATGTCATCCTACAACTCCTCTGGTCTTTGGTCACTAGTGTTCGATACATCAAACCTATTCTTGACATAGTCTCTAAATTCAGGTCATACATTGTCTCTTGTGGACTTGTTTTAATTTTCTTCAGCTTCAACTTGAACTTGCATATTAGCAATCGACATTTCCACAGTTGGCCCCTGGCCTTGTTCTGATTGATGAGCTTTTCCATCATCTCTTTTTACAGATGTGGTTCATTTGATGCATGTCTATCCCATCCAGTGACATCGTGTATATAGTCTTCATTTATGTTGTTGAAAAAAAGTATTTCCAATGAATAGGTCATTGGTCTTGCAGAATTCTATCATCTTGCTTCATTTCTATTACCAAGGCCATATTTTCTTCTTTGCTTCCAATTTTTGCATTTTAATCACCAGTAATTACCAATGCATCTTGATTGCATGGTTAATCAATTTTAAACAGAAGTTGGGAAAAATCTTACAATTTCTTCATCTTTGCATTAGTGATTGGTGTGTAAATTTGAATAATAATCACTTTAACTGGTCTTCCTTATGTTGTTGTTGTTGTTTGCTGTCGAGTCGGCCCCGACTTATAGCAACTCCTCCCTGGGTTTCTGAGGCAGTATCACTACGGAAGTAGGATTGCCCAACCTTCTGGTTAGCAGTCAAGTGCCTTAGGCACTAAGCTACCAGAGCCCCTGGTCTTCCTTCTGGTTAGAAGTCAAGTGCCTTAGGCACTAAGCTACCAGAGTCCCTGGTCTTCCTTATAGGTGTATAGATATTATCTTATCACTGGCA
>NW_006921701.1:5856662-5860963 GCF_000298275.1 Orycteropus afer afer | reverse complement strand
TTTTGATAACGAATGTGATGCCATTCCTCTTTAATTTGTCATTCCTGGCAGAGTTGAGTATTTATTTGTCTGATTCAAAATGGCCTATATCAGTCCATTTCATCTGACTGATGTCTACGTTATCTATCTTCAAGTATTCCATTTCATTTTTTGACAACTTCCAATTTTCCTAGATTCATATTTTGTACAGTACAAGTTCTAATTAGTAATTAAGTAGATTGCTAGGTACTTCTTCCTACTCTGTCTTAGTCTGGAAACTCCACTGAAATTCATCTACCACAGGTGACCCTGCTGGTATTTGAAATATCAGTAGCACAGCTTTCAGCATCATAGCAACATGCAAGCCACCATGGTACAAGATGATAATGAATGGTTGAGCAAATGGATAGGGCTTAAAAAATTCAAAATGGGGTGTTTATTTCATTGACTTTATTAACTAATAAAACTAAAGTTATTTTCAAAACCATTTATCCTAGAATTCAAATTACAGATTGTAATTTTGTCTGATGTTGCTGGTAAAGTTTTTTTGTAAGTTCTTTTAAATTACTCTTTGTTAAAATATTCTCTTTTCATAACACAAATACTCTAACTCCTTGAATGTCATATCATTATGATAATTTCTTGCCATTTTCATATTCATTTTTCTCATTTTATTAATAAACACCAGGAAAAAAAGCATAGAATTTACAATGAGCTGAAATTCTAGGTCTATAAATTAATAGCTAAGTTATTCTAGGTAAATTACTTAAGTACTCTGATATATAGTTTTCTCATCTAAAAAGGGTATATTCCAACGATATTGTATTACATTTGGGGGAAAAAAAAAAAGAACCTGCAAATACAAAGTTGAAACAATTATCTTTACATTTCTCAGTATCTGGTTTATTTGATAATTCATACATCTTAGAATTGCAAATCTGGCTATTACCATTTGGCAATGAGTGCTTAATTTAAAGTCTGTATAATCTGTGTTTGATTCTGTTTTAGATCCTATGAGCAGCGTCAAATATTCAATGACTCTGGATAAGATTTAGATTATGTTGCTGCTGTTGTTATTTGCTGTCGAGTCGACCTCCCAATCTGCTCACTGATGTTTATTAGAGACAACATTATCCCTCTGAGGCAATTCTTTGGCAGATTTTTCAGGATCATCAGGGTTATTTCTGATCATAGAAAATATTTTATTGCATTATGAAGAATTATGGGCAAATTTTACAAAACTTTCCTATTTTGTGGCTCTTAAGTTTTCTTTAAATTCTCTTCTGACACCTTCATATTTTATCATAGACTTGATAACATTACTCAGATTTAGAGAAGAAAAACAACACTATCAAAACTCTATGGAATATTTCAAAACCTTTTGTAAAAGCTTTAGGAATTACTATTTTATATCTCATGAGGTCAGTGTTTATTGTTCTATCAATTGCTTCAGGAAAATTTGTCTTTGTTTACCATAAGGGACCTGTACTTTCAGCAAAGTTGCTTTGAGACAAATTATTAAGTCTAGGAAAATTGTGAAGAAATGAATAACATGTTTGTTCATCAAAGAGACTTTCACTTTCACCTGGTAAGCAACGTACTTGATTCCTCTGTCTCACAGTTGACATTTCATTCCTATAAAAGTCTGGCACTGCCTCAGGAGTCCTGGTACCAAATCCTAAAGGAAGGGAATACAAAACTACGGCCATGCAATTCTTAGATCAAGTGAACCAAGAATTTTTACTTTAAAGGTGAATTTCTTATTAACTATTTGGAAGTATCTCTATTTTGGGTCCAGATATAGATAGGAAATGTCCCAACAGAGTACTGTTTGGAGGGATGAAGCTTTCTGATTTGGAGCTTGCAGTGGAGCTTTGTTGTTAAATGCCACTGAGTCAATTTTCACTCAAAGTGATACCATGTTACAGAACAGAACTGCTCCAGAGGGTTTCTAGGCTGTAATCTTAACTGAAACAGATTGCTTAGCTTAACCATTTGTGCCCCCAGGACTCCTTAGCGGGGTATTAGGCACATAGAATCACCCAGGAGGAGCATTCAAAGGGGGATATAAAACCTGGTTCTAACACAGAGTTGAGAGCAAAAGATGTAGGTACCCCTTTGTTAGTATTTGTGACACTGTTGCCAGTATCTTGTGATAGTAGCCCCTATGATATTTTAAATAAAGATTTCGATCACTCTGGCTTTGAACATGGTAGCATAAGATTATTGTGGAATGTGGACAATGAGAATCATGAGGGTGGACGGCTACAGAGGTAGCAGAAGTAGCAGCAGTATCAGGATGCTAGCCTAGAAAGAGATGGTCATCTGAGAAGATGATTAGAAAAAAGGCTTTCATGATGTCAAATTAGAAATGCACACTTTCTGGGGAGACACAATCGTACAGTTGAAGGCTTGATGAGTTTTCAACTTATTATTTAAAGAAAAAGGGTCTGCTTTCTTTAGGGAATTGCAGTTCTGTGCCAGGTAAATTGAGCTATGGCTGAATGGTAGCTCTTACGGACTCCTTTGGGAGGTACATTTGTTCACTACACAAATTGCACTACCTTTCCTGGTGAATGAATGAAGAAGGATTATACAGCTTTAAAAGGAAAAAACATGAAAAATTTTTGTAATTATTTTTTTTCCTCACAAATAACCTGTGTTATAGATTGAATTGTGCCTTCAATATATGTGTTGAATTCCTAGTCCTTGATTCTATTTGGAAATTGAGTTTTTCTTTTGTGTTAATGGGGTCATACCAATGAATGTAAGGTAGATCCTAAACCTAATCACTTCCAAATTACAAAAAGACCAGAATAGACACACAGATACATATATAGAGGGAGACAGACACCATGTGAAAAATGGAGGTTGTCTATAAGCTAAGGAACACCAAACGATGACCAGTGCTACTTACAAGGAATCAATCAACAAGCTGAGACCCTGATTTGGAATTTTAGCCTCCAGGATTGTGAAAAAATAAACTTCTGTTCTTTAAATACATCCACTTGTAGTATTTGTGTTACAGCAGCATGAGGTAAACATGACAGACTATAAGTTCCATTTTGCATGGAGTATGTTGATTTTCTTCATTTTTCCCCCCTCAGTGGATAGTATAAGGTCTGTCTCACAGTGCAAAAAAAAAAAAAAATCCAAACCCATTACCATCTAGTCAATTTTGACTGATAGCAACTTTATAGGACAGAACCATAGGATTTCCAAGGCTGTATTCTTTATGGAAGCAGACCACCACATTTTTCTCTGTGGAGTGCCTGGTGGTTTGAATCACCAATTTTTTGGTTAGTAGATGACTGCTTAACAACTGTGCCACCGGGTCTCCTTCTGTCTCACAGTAAACACTAAGGAATGTTCATTGAATAGTTGAGTTAGTTGAGTGAATAAATAAATAATATGGGAGCATTATAATATCTTGGATGCTGAGAATATTAGTATCCAGGTTAGGCTGGGATTCTGTCAAGTCCCAAATCCTACTCTATTCTCTCTCATCATCTCAAGGAAATATTTAATAGTCTGAGCTCTCATTCTAATTCCCCTGTAGTTCAACAGGATGTAAATGAGTTTAAGATCCATGTAGAAAATAAGAGTTATAAAATGTTTACTGGTCCCTTGGCTTCTCTAACTCCCAACTTATTCAGAGATACTTAAACAATGTGGTAATTTGTTTTAGCAGACTTTAAAAAGGCGATTGTCTGAGATTCCACAATAGGTGCTAAGAGGGGAGATAACTATTAAAAGAAAAATATTGTGTGTGGGGGGGTAAATTTCACCTGGTAGTGGTACTCAAAATGTTGTCCAGTGACCAGAAGATTTAGCGTCAACTGGAAACGTACTAGAATAGAAAATATTGAGCTCCACCCCAGACCTGTTGAGTCACAAGACATCAGTGAGGCCACATTCACATGGAGGAAATGCAGGGCACTCAACATAAGTATGGTGGGGGGGTAAGTTATTGGGCAGGGAGGGGAGGAGACTGTGTTAGGGTTGGGGATGATAATTGGTGAGTGAAACTAAATGTACACAAAATGTTGAATGTAAAACAAACTTTATTTTGTAAATTTCCAGCTAAAACACAATTTTAAAAAAATATATTTATAAGTATTTAGGTTTAGGACCCCTACTCTGGTATGGCATCATCAACATAACAAAAGTAAACCCCTATTTCCAAATAAGGTCATGTTCTCAGGTACAGGGGTTAGGAAAAAAAATAAATAAATAAAAGAAGAAGACGAAGACAACTAGTTAAAATATCATACTGAAATGTGCAAAAACACATTTTTTGGAGTTAGAAAACCAAAATGGAA
>NW_006921701.1:5839072-5856525 GCF_000298275.1 Orycteropus afer afer | reverse complement strand
GGACAGAATATTGAATGATGCAGGAAGTGAAGCATCAAAAGAAGATGGAAGGAATACACAGCACAGTGCTTAAGGCATTTGACTGCTAATGAGTTCAATTCCAGGTCCAAAGAGTGACCAAGGCCATTGTCTCAGGGATTCTACCAGTCTCTATCTGACTTGTAATCCTGTTTTTTTTTTTTTTTTTTTTTTTAATGATTTTGAGTTTTGTTTCACATTTTTCTACCTACTCTATGCAGAACCTTCTAATGTAATCCCTTTCAGAATAGTCAATAGTGGTATCCAGGTACTATCTAGTTCTTCTGTCTCAATTTACTTTTAATTTAAAGTTGCTCTTAAAGAAAAGTGGGCCTTGCCTAGTAAATCAGTCTTAGATAAGATATTGGAATGATAAATGAATATCATCACAGTCAATCATTTCTTTCTCAAGAAATATCATACAAAAGTAGTCAAAACCTTTTTGCTTTGAAGCAAATTACTTGGATGTATGCAAAATCCTCTGAGTCTGCTTTAGCAAAAAAAATAAAAAAAAGTGATTGGGTGGTTGATGGTTTTAGTCTGAGATATAAGGTCAATATAAAAAAAAACCTAATTGGGTTTTTATATTCTATTGTTGTTGTTATGTGCCATCAAGTCGGCCCCAACTCATAGCAACCCCTCCTTGGGTTTCCAAGGCAGTATCACTACGGAAGTAGGACTGCCCAACCTTCCTTCCCAGAAGTGGCTGGTGGGTTTGTACCGCCAGCCTTCTGGTTAGCAGTCAAGTGCCTTAGGCACCATGCTACCAGAGCTCCTTTTTATATTCTAGTCACAAACAATTAGAAAAAGAAATAAAAATAACATTTGAAATAGCACAAGAAGATCAAATAAATAAATCTAATAAATGATGTGGGAGCTCTCATAGCGTAGTGCCTAGGGCACTTGACTGCCAATCAGAAGGCTGGCAGTTCAAACCCACCAGCTGAAGGCTGGCAGTTCAAACCCACCAGCCACTCCTTGGAAGGAAGGTTGGGCAATCTACTTCCATAGTGATACCGCCTCAGAAACCCAAGGAGGGGTCGCTATGAGTTGGGCCCGACGCCACGGCACATAACAACACAACAACAGCAACAATAAATGATGTACAAGACTTCTACAAAGAACTAGAATATATTACTAAAAGTAAAAACACACATAAATGGAGATACCAATGGAAAACTTGAATATTGCTGAATATGGTAATTATGGTCAATCTATCTATAGATCTGATGCAATTACATTCAATATTCAAGCTTCTTTATATGGAAATCGACAAGCTCTTTCTGAAAGTTACAAGGAAATAAAAAGAATTGGAATAGCAACCATGATCTTGAAAAAGAACCACAACAAAACAAGGATCTACACCATCAGACAGCAATACTATAAAGCTACAGCAATTAACATAATGTGGTATTAGGTCAATGATAGATAAACACACCAACGGAATAGAATATACAGTCTAGAAACGTACCACACACACATGCACACAGTAAGGTTCACTAATTTGTGGCAACAGTACCACTTCATTGCAGTTAGAGATATAATATTTTTCTTATAAATGGTGTTTATTAACTGGATAACCACATTGAATAGATGAAATTTAAGCCCCATCTCACATTCACACAAATAAATTGCAAATGGAGTCTCAATTTAAATGTGAAAGATAAGGCAATAAGGCTTCTGAAAGATGATATAGAAAAATATCTTCAAGATTTTGGGGTAAGAAGATTTTTTTTAAGCAACAAAAATTTTTTATTAAATTTTTAAAATTTTTATAAATACATAAAATTGTTGTTGTTGTTGTTATGTGCCGTCGAGTCAGCCCCGACTCATAGCGACCCCTCCTTGGGTTTCCGAGGCAGTATCACTACGGAAGTAGGATTGCCCAACCTTCCTTCCCAGGAGTAGCTGGTGGGTTTGAACCGCCAGCCGTCTGGTTAGCAGGCAAGTGTCTTAGCCACTATGCTACCAGAGCTCCCCCAAAATACATAAAATATTAACTAAAAACTAATATGAGATTAAGAGGACAGCATTTGCCCGAGGAGGGAGCTCTGGTAGCATAGTGGCTAAGACACTTGACTGCTAACCAGAAGGCTGGCGGTTCAAACCCACCAGCCACTCCTCGGAAGGAAGATGGGGCAATCTACTTCCGTAGTGATACTGCCTTGGAAACCCAAGGAGGGGTCACTATGAGTCGGGTCCGACTGGACGGCACATAACAACAACAACAACAACAGAGCTAAGAAGATGGGAGGAGGTGGCAAGGAAGGACAAAGGGAAGGGGTGGGCACAGGGAGGAAGTGGGCAGAATGCAGTGTTAGTGTGTGGAAAAGAAAGTGGGAAAAAAAAAAAAAGGTTATCAGAAAAAGAGGTTGAGTAAAGTTATGCCAGAAATTTCTAAATAAAAGAAGCAGCTTGTGGTACTAATAGTAAACAAGATGGACTTCAGGTGAAGAAAACATAATAAGAAACAAGCAATAATGATTAATGCTAAAAGATGTTCTTCACAATATGGATATACTTTTTGAATATGTATGCATAAAATATGATACTATAAATATTTTTAAAAATAAAATCAGAAGAGATATGAGGAAAAGTAGTCAGGAACACATCATTGGAAAAGATTATATTTCACCTCTCTCCATCTTTAACAGGGCAAGTAATCAAGGACATGAAAAGACTTAAATAACACAATTAATAAGATGCATTTATTGCTGTGTAACATTATAAATTTACCTTAAATAACTCTTAGGTCAAAGAAATATCAGCAAATTGTCTACTATATAGAAATAGTGTTAATGAAATAGGAACTTAACTGAAGCTGTTTGATACATCAAAAGCCAAGTTCAAAGTGAAATTTTGCCTTTAATATTTATATCTACACGTAGAAATAATAAATATAAATAAATCAAGAGCCCATCACAAAAAGTTATAGAGGGGAAAATAGAATAAACCAAAAGAAAGCAGGGGAAGAAAGTAATAAAGATAAAAGTGGCAATTAATCAGTTAAAAATAAAAAAAATAGACCTAAAACTGGTTGCTTGGGTTACAGAAACAACATAATATACCAAATGCTAGGTAGCCTAATTAAAGAAAGCTGAAATCTACACTTTTGCATATGCTTGCAAAATTTCCATAATGAAAATATTTTTCTTTAAAGAGGAAGTACAAATATGCAAGATAAGAAATTACAAGGGATAAATGATTTGACAGGGGGATTCTACCAAACCTCTAAAAACCAGATAATTCCAATAGTATTTAAACTGTTAGGAACAAAGAATGAAGGAAAGCCTTTAAAGAAAAGATTCAATGTCCGATTATATATTTAAAAAAAAAAAAAAAAAACTGTTCTAAAGCAAGAGATATCATAGCAAAGTAAAATGTTAAATTGAGAAAGATACATGGATCTCCTGTTACAAAAGGATAATTTCCTTAACTTATAAAGAGATCCTACAAATTGGTATGAAAGGATCAACAACCCAATAGAAAATGGGCATAGTATAGGAATAGATGGTTAACAACAACAACAAAAAAAAATCTAAGAGGTCTTAAACATATGAAAGGATATTCAATATGACTTATGTAAAAGTTACATTGTAACTCATTGAGATAAGTCTTTTTACCTATTAGACTAGCAAAAAATCCAAAGAATTAATAATCAAAGCTTAATGCTTGCATGCTATCACTGGAAGGAGATAAAATTGTTGCAAACCCAGTGGAGAGCAAGATATCTATGAAAATCAGACAGGCATATACTCTGACCTCAATTTTGAGAATTTATCTCATAGACACACCAGCACACATTTAAAATGAGGTATGTACCAAGTTTAGTCACTACAGCATTGTTTGCAAGAGCAGAAGATTAGTAGCAAACTAAAGGTCCTTTAACAATGGACATAAATTATAGTTTATGCATGCAAAGTAATATTATACAAATGTGAAAAAGAATGAGGAATTGTTTTCTGTAATGAAATGGAAAGAGAATTACGCTTTAAAGTGAAACAAACAAGATAAAGTAAAATGCATATGATACACTACTCTTTGCATAAAACAGAAAGCAGAAAAGAATATATGCCTTTTCGGTTTGTTTACAAACATAAAGTGTCTGGAAGGATAAACAAGAAACTAGTAATAATAAAAAAGAAACTACTAATAATGGTTGGCTCTTGAGGATACGTACAATATATAGGAACAAGATAGGAGGGAAAGTTGTCTCTCCATTTTATTTTGATGTTTGAACAATATAAATTAATTGTAATTCATATTCAGACTATGCATGAGAAATATGTTATTTAAATTTGATAGAGAACATTTATGTTTTATATTGAAGATTTCTGACTGCGGGAAAATATGAACTAAGCAATATTTTAATGAGATTTGTTTTGCATTATGACGTGCATAAAGAATTGTAAGAGGGAGAGAGAGAAAGCAGAGACACCTGTTAAAAAACTTTTTGTGATACTCTAGGTGTGAGAAAATAAAGAGCTAAACTAGAATGATGTTAATGGTAATGCAAAAGAAAAGATAAATGTATGAGACTTTTTTTTTGTAAGCAGTAAAATAAGGATCAAAAGAATATGATTAAAACAAACATTTACCCAGGATTCAAGAGATTGTATTTAGTCTAGATTCCTGAGGAACAAAGATAAAGAACTAACAACAGTTGAGGGGATGAGGTAAATTGAAGAAATGTTCTAATTCTAAATAAATTTCTAAGATTAAAATTCATTACTTTATAATAATATTAATAAACTTTTATAAACATGTACGAAGTTAAAATAAAATACAATTTAAATAAAAATAAAGTATAAATTTTTGACCCACTATAAGAATAGAGGTACAAATCAATGTCAAAGATACACTTGAATTATACATATAAAACCTACTGAATTGGCAAAAATTATATTAAATATAATATTAAATGAATTTATATATATATATATTTACCACAATAAAGAATAAAATGAGAGAATGGCAGTGAAAAACTTAAAAAGTTACTATATGCTCATTATAGAAAAATCAGAATAATAAGGTTAAAAAAAATTTTAAAAAGAAATAAACCACCCATAATCCTATCACCAGAAGGAAGGTTGGGCGATCCTACTTCCGTAGTGATACTGCCTCGGAAACCCAAGGAGGGGTCGCTATGAGGCGGGGCCGACTCGACAGCACATAACAACAACAACAACAATCCTATCACCAACAGATTCTACTGCTACTTTTTTTGAACATAAAGACTTATTCATAGAAATCTTTAAACCCATGCATTTTATATATTTTAATAGGATCATATGTTATCTTAATATTTTACCTCATACCATATTGTGGTATCATTTTTAATTATTTTTCAATAAATATATTTCCTCTTTATATTTTATGTTGGCATAACACTTCAGTATATGACATTTTTTTCAAGGTTTTCAGCTTTATTCTAGTTTATCCATATTATAAATCATGCCATAATAACATTGTTTATGGATAATATTTGTAGACTTTTTCAATTATTTCCTTTCGATAAATTCATAGAAGATATACGTAGTTTTAAACCTTTACTACATATTTTCAAACTTTGGTCCAAAGGGATGGCATCATTTAATCCTGCATCTATAGTACATATTTCCCACTAATTCCACTCTAGCTGTAAGAAGAGTTTCTATAAATTTGCCAATTTTCATTTTGATACTTCCTGAGCATTATATAATTAACTGAGAAATAATATTCCTTTAAATGTCTTGTATTACATTCATACTTCTGATCTTAATTTTATTTAGACATTCATTTCTATTTGATTTTGGAATCAATTTGCTTAAGGTTAAATTTCAGAGAGTGAACTATATGCAATCACTAAGATTATGAATTTCATATTATAAGAATTATGAAAATAAAGGAATAGAACTCTGCAGTGAATTACCAGAAACCTGAAAAATACCAAGCATGTTTACCTGCAGTAGGAGATTTGCATCGCTCAAGTTCCAGTGGAACCGGACTGTCATTAAGCTCAGTTAAACCTGAAAATAAGATATCAATAATGAGATAAATTTTGCTAGTTCTTCCTAGGTAATTCTTTTCTCAATTCCTACAGGCTTTGTTGTTGCTTGTTCCTGTGAAAACTATTTTCCCATGCCTATGTTATGACAATTATTTTGATAGTTTAACAAGCAATACAAGAAAAAAATAGGAGCAGTAAATGGTTGACAGACAAAGAGTAATTGAACATAGCTGGTGGAAAGAGAAAATCTTTTCTTACTATTTTTCATGTGAGACAGCTACTTTAAGAAGATTCGATATTAAATAGATGATCTAGTTTCATTTGAAAATAGACTAAGAATAAAAAGAAATAGAAGGAGTTTTAAAAGGGACCATATTGAGTGTCCATCAAGTTGATTCTGACTCATAGTGAGCCTATGTGACAGTGTAGAGCTACCCCACAGGGTTTCCTAGACGGTAGTCTCTAGAAAGCAGATCATCATGTCTTTCTCATGCAGAGCTCATCTCATGCAGAGCTGCTGGGTCGGTTCTAACCGCCCAGCTTTCTGTTAGCAGCCCAGTGCTTAACTCTTGTGCCACCAGGGCTCCTAAAAAGGACCTAATCTAAATCAAATCCTCTGCTTCAGAAGAAGTGGCTATTGGCTTTTAAAAGATCTTTATGGATGCTATAATTTTTGAATTTATATTTATTTATATTTTTGTAGAACATACTAAGTGATTTGTTAACTGGAATTAAATTCCTTCCTATAATAAGAATTACATTTTTCTCTTATTTCTAATGTTTCTTATTTTTTATTCTTTCACTTTCCTGAAAAAATACAAGGATAGGCATAACAGATTAAAAAATACTTGTAATTCTTACTATCTGCTAATCTACATTTTTATACTGTTTGAAAAATGTCCTTCATTGTGGTTTTCCTATCCATGTTGGATAGTCTCATATACTTTTCCTTTGTAAATAAATATTTTTAGTTTCTATGATAGTCCAACCCTTTCATTTTATAGATAAGAAATTTTAAGTTCAAAGGGTCGAAACTACATATTCAATGTCACAGAACTGTCACTGACAGAGTTTGAACAGAACCCAGAACTTAAAGTACATATTTTTTCATGCAATGTTATTCTGTACTAATATTTATTTCAACTGCTCAAATAGTTTTTGGTGACAACTGCAAAGCTTAATATTTGCTCTAATTCTTACTTGAATATTTTAATGACATTAAACTTCATGCTTATCCAATGTTTAAATTTCTACTTCTATTTATAAATATTTATGCTATAGGTATTATTATGTATCTGGAAGTAGATATTCATCAACCTAAAGTATACTGAACACAGTCTTTACTCTAGAAATACCATACTAAATGCATAGGAAAAAGGCTATGACAAAATTAGTAGTAAATGTTACTCTTCCAAGGAGCTACCAAATGACCACAGGCTCTCTTTGAAAGTCTCTTGATTTAAACAGACTTTATTATCTGACACCACATTAGAAGGAGGAGATTATAAAGGGGAGGACACTACTAGAAGTAGAAACATTAAGAAACGTGACTTCAAACAACAGATGAGGAGGTGCCAAACTATAAGAAGCAGAGAAAGGAATTAATAATGACTAGTGAGTGATCTTAGGAAGGTTGGGCATTCCTACTTCCGTAGTGATACTGCCTCGGAAACTCAAGGAGGGGTGCTGTAAGTTGGGGCTGACTCAATGGCAAATAACAACAACAACAACAACAGTGAGTGATCTTAGACTATCTGATAGAGGAGGGGGTATTTTAAAGAAAAAACTTGACAGTGTCACTGTATATTGAGCCAGTCACTCAAATTTATTGAATGTCTAATGTGTCTATTGTTCATAGTAATAATAAGAAAAGCTAACATATATTGTGTACTGATTATTTTGTGCATTATACTCTGCTAACTACTTTATATAAGTTACCTCATCTTTCTTACCTTCTCATTCAGTCCTAACAATATTATGAGACAGATTATATTTCTACTCCCCCATTGCATAGATAAGAAAAAAGAAGCAGAAAGGATATTACATAGATTACTCAAGGTCACACAGTTAGGAGGTATAAGAGCTAGGATTTGGTTACTACAATATATTTAACTCTCAAAAGAGTATGAAGTATATATTAGAAAGAATTTCATTAAAAATTTTAAATTAAAAAGGTAGTTAAAAAGTTCAGCTTCAGTTATCTGAAAATTATCACTTTTTCTATCCCCTTACTGTTTATTCAACCTGTTGTTTTCCCTAGTTCCTGATGAATTCACCTGCTTTCCTGCTCAATGTAGGACTAATAAGGAAACTATTCGTATGTGTCAACTTACAATATGTTCAAATCCTAAATTAAGTGTTTTTATAGTTATCATCATTCAATTCTACAGAAAACATTCAAATGAATCATTATTTAAAACCATGGGTGTGCATATATCTGTTCTTGTCGTTGCTTTCACTTATTTAGGGTATATACCTAGTAATGGAATAGCTGGGTCAAATGGTATTTCTAATTCCAACTTTTGAAGGAATTGCCATACTGCTTTCCACAATGATTGTACCATTTTACAGTCCCACCAGCAGTGAAAATACAAGTACTCTTCAGACGATACATAAACATGCTATACATACTTCTGGAGCATCTATTTTCATGACAGATTTGGGAAAGTGTTTAACATCAAAATAAACATGAAATATTTTCTGAATATTATTGTGAATTGTATTGAATTATAAGGTTCATATAGAAAAGTACACAAATCATAAGTATGTAACTTGATGAATTTTCACAAAGTTAACAGACACATGTAACTAGCACCTAAATCAAGACATACATGAATTTTGAAAATAATACATCAGATTTGAAATGTCTCACTCATGGCTTTTAGTTATGGAACTAGTCTTCCTGAAAGTCACATAATCATTTTCCTAATTCATTAGGGATATTTAAGTGAAAATTTTAGAAAATATTAATTGAATTTTATTTATATATCTAAGAGACATTTCTAATACTTCCCCTATGTATTCAAGTCTTTAAGACCATAACTCAGACTTTCCTGTTCCTTTCTTGCTTCAACAAATATTCATTGAATGATTACTGTGCATCAGCTTCTCTATTAGGCATGGGGATACTGTGAATTTTATTAACTCCTTCCCAAATTCTTTTACACTCCTTCCATCGAAGACTGGGATCTATGTCTCCTGCTTTATTATATAGTGTACAGAGAAAATTATGCTATTTGACTTCTGAATCCAGCTCATAAAAGATCAGACAGCTTTTGCCTGGATATTTACAAATGCTTGTTCTTGGAAGACTCTCTCTTTGCACACTACTTTTTGGAATCAAGTCGATGGTGTTAGAAGACCAAGGCACTTGGAGAAACCATGTGTAGGTGTTCCAGTCAACACACTTGAGTCCATACTTCAAGTCATTCCTGTGCTGGGGCCAGGTATGTAAATGAAGAAGGCTCCAGATGAATCTAGACACCAACCATTTACTCATACCTATTTGACTCTTAGTAGCTGAGGTGCCCAACAAGCCATTCTTGCTGTAACCTGACCCACACAATCCATGATCATAATAAGATAATAATTGTTTGACATCACTCAGTTTGGGGTGATTTGTTACATAGCAATAGTGCAGGTATGGCAGTAAGAAAAATGGTGACAGTTCCTTCTCTAATGCCAGTAATTAAATAAGCAATGAGTGTTATGAAATGGAAAGAACAGGGTGTTATGACTTAACCACCTCTCTGATGATGTCTGAGGATAAGAAATTTAATTATTTTTACAGGATAGAGTCTCTTCTTTCTATATGGTTTGCTTGTGCTGGCAAGACAGTAATTTTCTCTCTCCACTGGATTCCCTTTTCCCAGTTATTGCTCCAAAAAGCATTTCTGCCCACCAAGTTCTTCAGCCACTCTTCTCTCTTTAACATATAACAGATTATTACACACATTTCTTGAAAGTTTGGGATAAAAGAAGAATTAGACCAAATAGCAGTTTTAGAAATGCAATATAGTGGAAATATGAGGATTACGTTTACTTGACACTATAATTAGGAAGTAATAATAAAAAGTTATTTTAAAAATTTGCTAAGTCTACCCTTGGGTTAATTAGTGTGGTGATGGTGCACTGGTTGAGCAGGTCTAAGTCTGATCAATCATTGCCTTATCTCAGTAACCAGTTTAGTCTGCTAACAGAAAAGAGGATTAATTAAGATCTGAAACCACAGGGAAGGGTACAGGTATGGAGAGATACTAAATTGAGGCTGAAAACATATACAGGGACAGATAATGGAGTCGTTTCCTATCTGAGGAGTATGGATTTGATAGTAGAGATAATGGATAGAAATTGCAAGTTTTTGATGAGTGAAACAATACAATTTAACCTGTGCTTTGCAAAAGCAGAAATATATAATAGAAAAACAACCAGATCTAGAATCAGAAAATCTAAGTCCTTACTTTTACTTATTGACCAGAGAAATAAGTCATATGAGTCAAATATACAGCCTTGAGAAATCACTTAAACTCTCTGAGCTACCAAAACCCAAACCCAAACCTATTGCCACTGAGTTGATTCCGGCTCATAGTGAATCTAAAGGACACAGTAGAACTTACTCATAGGGTTTACCAAGACTATAAATCTTTATGGAAGCAGATTGCTTCATCTTTCTTCTGCAGAGTGGCTGGTGGGTTCCAACCACTAACCTTTTAGTTAGCCACTGAATGATTAACGACTACACCAGGAGAGCTCCTCTCCGAGCTACTGTCTTCTTCAGTTAAATAGGTATATTAGTATTTTTCACAAAGATACTATGAAAATAAAAGAGATATTTATGAAATGCTATGTAGGCTGTAAATCATTATGTAGTTGTAATATGAATTAGTAAGTTGGAGGCAGAAATCTTGTACTTGCTGAAAGCTCCACCTCTTACTATCTATATTGTTATTGTCAGGTGTGATGGAGTCAGTTCCAACTCACAGTGACCCTATATACAATAGAACGAGACACTGCCTAGTCCCGCACCATCCTCACAATCACTGCTATGTTTGACCTCATTGTTGCAGCCATTGTGTCAATCCATCTGGATGATTGTCTTCCTCTTTTTCACTGACCCTCTGCTTTACCAAGCATGAGGTTTTTCTCCAGGGATTTGTCCCTCCTAATAACATGTGCAAAGTAGGTGAGGCAAAGTCTTGCCATCCTTGTTTCTAAGAAGCATTCTGGCTGTACTTCTTCTAAGACAGGTTTGTTCATTTTTCTGGCAGTCCATGTTGTGGTTAGGTGTGCTGAGTCAGCTCCAACTCACAGCGCCCCTATCTACAACAGAATAAAACACTGCCTGGTTGTGTGCCATCCTTAGAATCCTTGCTATACCTGAGCTCATTGTTTCAGCCACTGTGTCTATGCATCTCATTGAGGCTCTTCTTTTTCACTGATCCTCCACTTTACCAAACATGATATCCTTCTCCAGGGAACAGCCTCTTCTGACAACATGACCAAAGTGTTGTTGTTGTCGTTAAGTGCCATCGAGTCATTTCCGACTCATAGCGATCCCATGCACAGCAGAACGAAACACTGCCTGATCCCACGCCAGCCCCACAATCCCTGCTATACTTGAGCCCATCATTGCAGCCACCATTGTCAATCCATCTCGTTGAAGGCCTCCCCCTCTTTCGTTGACCCACCACCCTACCAAGCATGACATTCTTCTCCAGGGAACGGTCCCTTCTGACAACATGACCAAATTAGGTGAGATGAAGTCTGGCCATTCTTGCTTCCAAGGAGCATTCTGGCTGCACTTCCTCCAGGACAGATCTGTTAGTTCTTTTAGCAGTCCATGGTACTTTCATCATTCTTCGCCAGCACCACAACTCAAAAGCATCAACTCTTCTTCGGTCTTCCTTATTCATTGTCCAGCTCTCACATGCATATGAGGCAATTGGAAATATCATGGCTTGTGTCAGGCGCACCTTAGTCCTATGACCAAAGTAGGTGAGATGAAATCTGGTCATGATTCCAAGGAGCATTCCGGCTACACTTCTTTCAGGACAGATTTGTTCATTCTTCTGGCAGTCCATGTTACTTTCAGTATTCTTCATTAACACCACAACTCAAAAGCATCAACTCTTCTTCAGTCTTCCTTAGTCACTGTCCACCTTTCACATGCATATGAGGTGATTGAAAATACCATGGCTTGGGTCTGGCACACCTTAGTGTTCAGAGATATCTTTGCTCTTCAGCACTTTAAAGAGGTCTTTTGCAGCAGATTTGCCCAGTGTAATATGTCATCGGATTTCTTGACTGTTGCTTCCATTGGTGTTGACATGTTACTTCATGAAGTAACATGAAATCTTTGACAACTTCAATCTTTTTTCTATTTATCATGATGCTGCTTATTGGTCCAGTTGGAAGCATTTTCATTTTTTTTTTTATTATGTTGAGATGTAATCCATACTGCAGACTGAAGTCTTTAATCTTCAGCAATAAGTGCCTTATGTCATCTTCACTTTCAGCAAGAAAGGTTGTGTCGTCTGCACATCGCAGGTTGCTGATGAGTTGTCCTCTAACCCTGATGCTGTGTTCTTCTTCATATAGTCCAGCTTCTCAGATTATTTGCTCAGTATATGGATTGAGTAAGTATGCTGGAAGGATGCAACGCTGACACACTCCCTTCCTGATTTTAAACGATGCAGTATCCCCTTGTTCTGTTCAAATGACAGCACCCTGGTCTATGTACAGGTTTCTCATTAGCACAATTAAGTGTTCTGGAACTCCCATTGTGCTCAATGTCATTCATAATTTGTTAATCCACACAGTCAAATGCTTTTGCATAGTCAATAAAACACAAGTAAATATTTTTCTAGTATTCTTTGCTTTCAGCCAAGATCCATCTGACATCAGCAATGATATCCCTTGTACCACATCCTCTTCTGAATCAAGCTTGCATTTCTGGAAGTTCCCTGTCAATATACTGCTGCAATCATTTTAAAATTATCTTTAGCAAAATTTTATTTGTGTGTTATATTAATGATAGTGTTTGATAATTTCCACATTCTATTGGATCACCTTTCTTTGGAATGGGTACAAAATACGGATCTCTTCCAGTCAAGGCGAGGTTGTTGTCTTCCAAATTTCTTGGAATAGATGATTAAGTGCCTTCAGCATGGCATCCATTTCTTGAAATATCTTTACGAGTATTCCATCAATTCCTGGAGCTCTGTTTTTTGCCAATTCCTTCAGAGCAGCTTCAACATCTTCCTTCAATACCCTTGGTTCTTGATCATATGCCACCTCCTGAAATTGATGAACATCGACCAGTTCTTTTTTTTTTTTTTCCAGTGACTTTGTGTATTCCTTCCATCTTCTTTTGATGTTTCCTGCACCATTCAATATTTTACCCATAGAATATGGGTAAAACATTCCATATTTCAATATTGCAACTCAAGGCTTGAATTTTTTCTTCAGTTATTTCAGCTTGAGAAATGCCAGGAGTGTTCCTTTCTTTTGGTTTTCTAACTCCAGGTCTTTGCATTTCATTATAATAACTGACTTTGTCTTCTCAAGCTGCTCTTTGAAATCTTCTGTTCAGCTCTTTTATCCTGTCTTCATTTGCTTTAGCTACTCTCTGTTCAAGAGCAAGTTTCAGAGTCTCTTTTGACATACATTTTGATCTTTTCTTCCTTCCTGTCTTTTTAATGACCTTTCACTTTTTTCATGTATGATATTTTTGATGTCATCTCTCAATTCATCTGGTTTTCAGTCATTGGTGTACAGTGGATCAAATCTATTCTTCAGATAGTCTTTAAATTCAGGTGGGATATAATCAAGGTCATATTTTGGCTCTTATGGACTTGATTATCTTCTGCTTCAAATTGAATTTGTATATGAGCAACTTATGGCCTGTTCTACAGTCAGCTCCTGGCCTTGTTTTGCCTGAAGATCTTGAGCTTCTCCATCACCTCTTTCCATAGATGTAGTCAATCTGATCCCTGCATATTCCATCTGGCAAGGTCCACATGTCTAGACAGCATTTATGTTGTTGAAAAAAGGTTTTTGGAATGAATAATTTATTGGTCTTGAAAAATTCTATCATGCAATCTCCAGCATCATTTCTGTCACTAAGGCCATGTTTTCCAACTACTGATGATTCTTTTTTGTTTCCAACTTTTGCATTCTAATCATCAGTAATCATCAATACATTTTGATTGCACATTTGGTCAATTTCAGACAGCAGGAGTTGGTAAAAATCTTCAATTTCCTTATCCTTGGCTTTAGTGGTTGGTTTGTAAATTTGAATAACGGTAATATTAACTGGTCTTCCCTGTAGGCTGTTCTGGTTACCTAGTGCCACTATGACAGGAATACACCACAAATGGGATGGCTTGAACAAATAGGAGTTTATTCTCTCATGATTTGAAGGTTTTAAGTTCAAGTTCAAAGTGCCAGGCTCTAGGGGCTGTGTGAAATCCCCATTAACCTTGGGCTTCAGCTCTGCCTCCTGCTCCCAACCATTAGCTAGAGGCTTTTCATCACTCAGCTGCTAGCTGCTGAGGCTGACAAGCCCAAGGTTGACAAGTAAAAAGGCACAATCCCGATGTCACCAAACCACATGGCAGGCCATTAATTCAAGTCCATTGAGTGTCCCAAGGTCGGCAGAGCATGGCAGGCTGTTGACCAATGACACAGCTACATGCTGGGTCCAAGCATGCCATAAGCTAGAGACCATTCCTCAAGGCTTCTCCTTACATACAGGAAGCAGGCCACATCCCTAGGGCAGCTACTCAGCTGCTCACAGTAAATTCCACCGAGAGTTGATTGTCGGTCTCATCATGGGGAATACTATATCCAGCTGTCCAACCACTCAACCAGGTCCAGTCAAGTTGATACACAAACTTAATCACCACAATTCCACCCCCTGTCAACTTGGCACCTGTACAGATCTTCTTCACTAGGGTGGCTCTAATCCCCTAGTTCCTGAGTGGCAATCTCACCCCTTTGGCCTGGCAGGCCCTGTTCCTCTCCTTCTCAGGCATGGCAGCCCTGCCCCCTCACTCTTGGGCAGTGGCTATGGCTCCATCCCACTGGCTCACATGAACAAGCAGCCCTAGACTCCAGAACCAAGTTGGTGAAATCTGGCTCTTTGAAATGTAGGGGGCTGTGGTGGTTCCACTCTCAAAGGCCATGGTCCTACCCTTGAGGCTGAGGCAGCTCTGCTTCACATTTCCTTGGTCTCTCCACTTCTGCCAATTAATGCTGAAGGCAACCCACTCCACAGGAAATCTTCCTGCTCAAAAAGTACTCAGCTTCCTTGCTCCGTGAGCTGGCCAAACTGCTACTCCATTTTATGACAGTCTCTTCTATCAGTTAATGCCCGAAGGCAACCCACTCTGCCAGGAAGCCACCTGCACAATGACATCCAGCTTTCTCCTCTGTGGACTGGTAAAGCTGTCACTGTCTCATGCCGGTTCTCTGTGCTCTGCTCCTGCCATTTCTCATGCCAGTCTCTTTGCTCTGCTCCTGTCATCTCTCATGCCACATGCCAGGGTCTCTCTGCCAGGGTCTAAAGTCAAGGATGCACTCCACTCCTGTTTCCACATTTTAGGTATCTGTCAGAGCAGCACCTCACTCTCTCGGTACCATATTCTGTTTTGGTACCTAGTACTGCTCTGACAGGAATATACCACAAATGGGATGGCTTAAACAAACAGGAATTTATTCTCTCACAGTCTGGAGGCTTCAAGTCCAAGTTCAAAGTGCCAGGCTCTAGGGGCTGGGTGAAAGCCTCTAAAACTTGGGCTTCAGCTCCACCTCCTGTTCCTGGCCCACTGGAGCTAGAGGCTTTTCTTCACTCAGCTGCTGGCTGCTGAGGCTGACAAGCCCAAGGTTGGCAAGTAAAAAGGCACAGTCCTGATGTTACCAAACCATATGGAAGGCCATTAATTCAAGTCCATTAAATGTCCCAAGGTCGGCAGAGCATGGCAGGGTGTTGAGCAATGCCACGGCTACATGCAGGCTTCAAGCGTCCCATAAGCTAGAGACCATTCCCAAAGCTGATGCTTATATATGGGAAGTGGACCATATCCCTAGTGCAGCTACTCAGCTGCTCACAGTAGATTCCACCATGGAGTTGATTACCAGCCTCATTGTGGGGAATACTACATCCAGCTGCCCAGCCACTCAACCAGACCCAGCCAAGTTGACCCACAAACTTAACTACCACATAGACATAGGGATATTATCCTATCACTGACAGCATTGTACTTCAGGCTACATCTTGAAACATTCTTTGTGAAGGTGAATGCCAGGCCATTCCACTTCAAGTTTTCATTCCCAGCATAGTAGATCATATGATTGTCTAATTCAAAATGGCCCAAACCATTTCAGCTCACTAATGTCTAGGCTTGCATGTTTCTGTGAGGCTGGAGGCTATGCCAGCGGTATTTTAAATACTAGCAGGGTCACCCATGGTGGACAGGTTTCAGCAGAGCTTCCAGACTAAGACAGACTTGGAAGAAGGAAGGAGCTATCTTCTTCTCAAAGAGTTGACCAGTGAAAACCTTATGAATAGCAGAGATACACTGTTGGACATATTACTGGAAAACTTGATGGATAGCCCTGAAACACTGCCTCTTGCATTGCTGGAAGATGAGCCCCTCAGGTTGGAAAGCACTCAAAATTCGACTGAAGAAGACATGCCTCCTCAAAGTAGAGTTAACCTTAATGAAGTGGATGGAGTAAAGCTTTCGGGAGCTCCATTTGCTGATGGGGCACAATTCAAAATGGGAAGAAATAGCAGCAAACATCCATTAATATCAGAGCATGGGCTGTACGATGTACGAATGTAGGAAAATTGGAAGCTGCCAAAATGAAATGGTAGTCCATAGTACATTCAATATTTTTCTCTGACACCATAATTCAAAGGCATCAATTCTTCTCTTGTTCATTATCCAGATTTTGCATGCATAAGAGTCAACTGAAAATACCATGGTTTGGGTCAGGCACATCTTATCCTCAAAGTGACATATTTGCTTTTTTAACACTTTAAAGAGGTCTTTTGTAGCAGATTTGCCCAATGCAATAGATCATTTGATTTCTTGACTGCTGCTTCCATGGGTGTTGATTGTGTATCCAAGATCCAAGTAAAATGAAATGCTTGACAACTCCTATTATAAGTTATACTCTGAATTTCAGTATCTTCACCTGAAAAATGAAAGTGTTATCTTCTGCCTCACAAGATTATTCTGAGGTTAGGTAATATAAAAGTGAGGAGCTCTGGTGGTGTAGTGCCTAAGGCATTTGACTGCTAACCAGAAGATTAGCAGTTCAAACCACCAGCCACTCTGTGGAAGGAAGACTGGACAATCTACTTCTGTAAAGATTTACTGCCTTGCAAACCCAAAGGGGGTCGCTATGAGTCAGAATCAACTCAATGGCAGTGAAGTTT
>NW_006921701.1:5830081-5834562 GCF_000298275.1 Orycteropus afer afer | reverse complement strand
TCAGCCCACCTTTCTCTTCACCTTCTCTGTTTGTTCCCCAGCCACCATGCACAGTCCTCTGTGCAGTCTCTAGCTAGCAGGGGGATTTTTTAGGTTAATTCTTAAGTCCTACCACCACAGGAATCTGCGAGAGTGCAGTCTCTTTAAATATCCCAAATAGTCAAGCTGCTTTTTAAACCTACAAAATGGCGGTGCCCTCCGGATCAGCAAAAGTCCACAGCTCAGCCCACCTTTCTCTTCACCTCTGTTTGTTCCCCAGCCACCATGCACAGTCCTCCATGCAGTCCCTGGCTAGCAGGGTAATTTTTGGGTTAATTCTTAGGTCCTACCACCACTTGGGAATCTCCAAGCCATCTGTGCCGTCAGGGTCACTCAGTTTGCTGCCAGACCAAAGCTCCGTGTGTCTCCTTTTTTTGGTATTTTCATGCAAATTCTTCTGCTAGTTGGGGTTTATTCCACTTTTGTATCCCTCCCTTCAAGGCTCAGGGGTCCAAGATTATCTTCTGTGTGTGTGGTAATTGGTTTCCCTTTTCTTTGTTGAAGAGGGTCTGTGCAGTTCTTCTGCCTGGTCCGCCATCTTGCCAGAACCCCCAGTAAATTGATTTTCAATGAAGGTGTCAATGAAATAAATTGGGAATAGACATGTTGTTTCAACAAATTGTACTGGAACTTTTCTATCACCAAAGAAATTTCATGTGGTCTCTTTCCAGTGAGTTTGGTTTAGTTTTTTATCTAAGAGGTAAAAACTGCTTTAATATCGGTTGTCATAGATTATTTTTGTCTGCTCTTGAGCTTCATGTAACTAGAATAATACAATATGTTGTTCTGTGTGTGGCTTCTTTTACTCAATATTTTTGAGGTTCAATTATGTTTCAGAGTGAATCAGTGGTTCATTATCTTTTACTGATAAGTCATTATGAATGCACCACACTTCATCCATTTTCCTGTTGGTAGACATTTGGTTATTTCCAATTTTTTACTAATATTAAAAACCTACTATGAAGAGTATTATACAGTGTGTGTATTTGTGTTTTAATTTTTCTTGAGTAAATAACAGAATTACAATTTCCAGATCATACCAGCCAAATTGTTTTACAAAGAGGTTGTATATTTTGCATTCTTATCAGCAATTATAGCAATTTGTGGGAAAGAGTTGTTCTATATCCTCACCAATGCTTGATATTATCAGTTATTTTAGATCTTATCCATTCTAGTAATAGCAGTGTCTCATTATATTTTTCATTTATATTTCCCTAATGACTATTAAGGAGCTCTAGTAGCATAGTGGCTAAAGCACTTGACTGCTAACCAGATGGCTCGCGGTTCAAACCCACCAGCCACTCCTCGGAAGGAAGGTTGGGCAATCCTACTTCCGTAGTGATACTGCTTCGGAAACCCAAGGAGGGATCGCTATGAGTCGGGGCCGACTCGATGGCACATAACAACAATAACAAAATGACTATTAAGGTTTTCACACCATTTCATTTGCTTATTGGCTAATGAGATGTCTTTCTATGTGAAGTTCCTAATTAAGACTTCAGCTATTTTTTCTATTGGGTAGTTTATCTTTTTACTATTTAGTAGTTGTTTTTGTTTTGTGCTGTCAAATCAGACCCGACTCATAGTGACCCCTCCTTGGGTTTCCGAGGTGGTATCATTATGGAAGTAGCTTGCCCAACCTTCCTTCCAAGGAATGGGTTTGAACCACCAGCCTTCTGGTTAGCAGTCAAGTGCCTTAGAGTCCTTTATATATTGTGGCCATAAGTCCTCCAACAGAAGTATGCATTATGGATACTTTTGCCAGTATGTGGCTTATCTTTTCTTTTCTTAATGGTGTGTTTTGATGAGCAAAAGTGTAACTTACTTGAAGGACAATTTATCAGTCTTTTATTTTATTGTGATTGATTTTTAATTCCTAAGAAATCATTGCCAATCCATAGTCATGAAGATATTATTTGTTTTCTTTTGTTGTTGTTTGGTGCTGTTGAGTGTGCTCCAACTCACAGCAATCCCATGTACAGAATGAAGTGTTGCCTGGTCCTACATCATCCCCAGTACAGTAGGTATGTTTGAACCTGCTGTTGCAGCCACTGTGTTAGTCCATCTTGTTGATGGTTTCTCTGTTTTTGATGAGCCTCTACTTTACCAACATGATATCCATCTCCAAGGACTGGTGTCTCCTGAAAACTTGTCCCAAGTAAGTGAAATGAAGTCTTGTCATCTTTGCTGCTGCTTTTTTTAAATTATAATTTGTGTAAAAGTTTATGGAGCAAATTCATTTTCAAGAGTCCATACACATTTTGCTTCATTACATTTACTGCAACATCCATAATGTAACAGCTCTCTTCCCTGTAGCTTTCCCTTGCCTGTGCCATTCTTTCCTATGCATTCCTGGCCTCAGAACTATCTCCCTGTGCAAATGCTGCCCTGATGACTGTTCTAGGGAGTGTTCCTATCTAGTATAATTGTTCACTTTGTAGGCCTACTGTTTGACTGGAACCCATGGGAGTGAGTTCAATTCCAAGCTTGAAGGGTGACTCAGGGCCATAGTCTCAGGGGTTTCACTAGTCTCCATCAGTAAGCCTGGTCTTTTTTATTTTTTTTTGATTTTGAGTTTTGTTCCACATTTTTCTCCCATTCTATCCAAGATCTCCTATTTTGATCCCTTCTCGAGTGGTTAATTGTGGTAGTTGGGCACCATCTAGCTCTTCTGGTTTCAGGGTTTTGTAGGTTTGCATGGTCCACTAGTCCTTTGGACTAATTGTTTCCAAGCATCTTTGATTTTTTTCATTCTTCTTTGCTCCTGATGAGGAGAAACCAATAGTTGCATCTTAGGTGGCCACTTACAATTTTAAGACCCAGTTGCTACTCATTAAAATAGGATGCAGAATAATATTTTTTGTGTAGTATGCTATGCTAGTTGAGTTTGATGTCCCGTGCAACCATGTTCCTGAGTTGTGGACCCAGTGACTCTCTCTCTCAAGGTCTTTGGCTGTGGCTAAGAAATTATCATGCCTTTGCCCCATTAGCTCTATTTTGTATATGGACATCTTTATAGCATATACAAATGTGTATGTAGAAATACTGTCTGCCAAACAGGGTCCATTCTCTTTTGCCTACCTGTACCTGATCACTTAGCCTGTCTACCTATGTATCCACCCATAGATTGTTATTACTGATAATGCAGTATTGTGTATGTAAAAGTGTTTATCTTTTTGTTGGCTGTATCACTTGTGCATCTCTCTGTGTCTTTCTTTTCTTAGTGTTATTGTTCTGGTCACTCACTTTTGGTATATTGCTTTTCCCTTCACTCAAATCAATACTATTCTTACCTATTTAGCAATTTTTCTTCCCCTACCTTCCTATTGAACAAAGAAAGTTTCCTTCCCTGTGTAAATGTTTCCTTGACTTTTCACAATAGTGGACTCAATTTCTAGAGAATTTAAATGGTCATTTTTAAAATAGTTTTCACTGGGCAACATGCCCATGGAGCTCCTCATGCTGCCATCTGAGAGTTTATATATGGTGTTTTTTGTTAAGTTCATTTCTCAATTCCTTGCTGTTATTATATAGAAATTTAGTTGATATTTGTTTACTAATCTCTTACTAATCATACTTATTAATTCACTTATTGTTTTTTTGTAGATTCTTTTAGGTTTTCTACATATTTTATACATATCTCCATCATATTACTGGCAACTAAATTCATTTTTAATATTTTCTTTCTAATTATTAGGTATATTACTTCTTTATCTTGCTTCTTGAACTTGCTAAGTCATCAAGTACAATGGCAGATAAAAGTGATTAGAGTAGACACCATTCCCTTGTCATTAATCCTATAGAGAAAGCATTCAATACTTCACAATGAAGTATGATGTTACCTGCAAGTTTTTCATAGATAGTCTTTATTCAATGGAGGAAATACTCTTCTATTTCAAGTTAGCTAAAAATGTTTATTATCAGATCAAATTTTGTTTTTTTTTTCTGCCTGTTTTGAGATGATCATATAATTTTCTCTTTTATTCTGTCATCAGGTAAATTACATTGATTGCTCTTTGAGTATTAAACTTGCATTCCTGTGATAGTCACCTTGGCCATGATTATTTTATTATATTATGTCTGTCTTTATTTGTCAATTTTTTTTCACATGTAGACAGTAAAATACCTTGTTTATAATTTTTAATATAAATTACATGCTGAAATGATATTTTGGTTGTAAGTTAAGTAAAATATATTATTAATATTTACTTCACCCATTTCTTATTTTTTTAAAACATGACTAAGAGGAAATTGAAAGTGATGTTTCTACTAGAGATAGCTGATCTAGATCATTTTAGATCATTCTTCTTAATTGCCACAGTTGAATTATTTATTTATTTATTTATTTATTGTGATTTGGGTGAAGATTTACAGAGCAAATTCACTTTCCACACAGCAGTTCACATACACTTTGTCTCATGACATTGACCACAGTCTACCAC
>NW_006921701.1:5828486-5828996 GCF_000298275.1 Orycteropus afer afer | reverse complement strand
TCTATAGATAAACCTTTCCTTAACTTTTACAATAACAGACTAATACAATATTTGTCCTTTTATGATTGACTTATTTCACTCAGCATAATGTCCTCAAAGTTCATAAAAGTTATGCGGTGTATTGCAGATTCTACATTATTCTTTAGCATTGTGTAGTATTCCATTGTGTGTGTGTTCCATAGTTTAGTTATCCATTCCTCAGTTGATGGACACATAGGTTGTTGCCATCTTTTGGCTATTGTAAATAGTGCTGCGATGAACAGTCCATTCTATCTTGCAACTCTCTTAACTTCCTTGCCATTTAGAAGTTCTGTAACTACACAGTCTATTCTCTCACTTTGTTTGTAGTTGTCCTCACTTGCCAATTGATGTCTCTGTTTCCCTGCTTACAATCCTATAAGCCCATTTTACTTTGGATATGTCCATAGCTGTGGTTTCTGGGTTATGTCATCTTGTGCAGTAATGGTCAGTTGTTATTTGCTATTTTTGTTTCTCTGTTCAAAGGACTCC
>NW_006921701.1:5796311-5826461 GCF_000298275.1 Orycteropus afer afer | reverse complement strand
AAAAAGAAAAAAACCAAGCAAACCTGCAATATCTGGGGATAGGGCACTAAGAGAAAAAAGGTAGAGAAGGAGAATAATGAAGAAAAAAATGGGAAAAATGCAAAAAGAAAAACAAGGAATGGGGTTAACCATGAGAAAAAAGGAGGAAAAAAATTAAATTAAAAAAAAAAAATTTCATCCAGAAACAGGGAAAAGAAAAAAAGCTGAAAACTAGGGCCTGGGAGGGGAAGAATAAGAATAATAGTCAAAAGGACAAAAGAATAATAATAGTTGTTTTAAAACAGACAAATACAAGCAAACTAATCACCAGAAAAAGAAAGCGAAAAAGAAAAAAAAGAGAAAAAAAAAAATTGGTGGAGTACAGGGCAGGGCACCCAGGCTCTGTCTGAGCAGACAGACTGTGATGAAGTTCCTTTGGGACCAGAAGGTAGGTGGGAGTGGGGGATGGTCGCACCTCCATTTACCAAACAGGTGTGGGGTACAAGAGTAACAAGAGGAATGTCACACCTTTTCAGTCTTGCAGGTCCTTAGTGTCCTTGGGGTTGCTGGAAAGTAGAACCTCTTCTTAAGCCCCTGGAATCTTGGAGAGTGCTGTCTCTTTAAATATCCAAAGTGGTCAAGCTGCTTGTAACATTCAAAATGGTGGCACACTCTGCACCAGCAAAAGTCCACAGCTCAGCCCGCCTTTCTCTTCACCTTCTCCGTTCATTCCCCAGCCACCAGAGCAGTCCTCCATGCAGTCCCTGGCTAGCAGGGCTGATTTTTAGGTTAATTCTTAGGTCTTACCACCACTCGGCACTCTCAAAGCTGTCTGTGCTGTGCTGTCACGATTGTTCAGCATCGCTGCCAGACCGCAGCTCTGCCTGTCTCCTTTTTTGGTATTTTCATGCAAATTCTTCTACTAGTTGGGGTTTAGTCCACTTCTATATCCTTTCCTTCAAGGCTAAGGGGTCCAGGATTATCTTCTGTGTCTGTGTTAATTGGTTTCCCTTTTCTTTGTTGAAGAGGGTCTGTGCAGTCTTTCTGCACTGTATCTGTCAATTTTTTAAAAATAATTTTTTGCATCTATGCTCATGTGAAACTGAACTGTACTTTTCCTTTATTATATCGTCTTTGTCAAGTTCTGGTAATGAACTAATTAGTCTGGCCTCAGATAACCAGTTGGAGAGGATTTACTTTCTTTAAATATTTGTTTACAATTGGTGTTGTTTCTTCCTTAAGTGGTTGATGGAATTAAACAGTGAGGCCTGTAGTTTCCTTTGTTGTGGGCATTTATTTTTGAATGCAATTTTTCAAATGGTCAGGAAGATTATTTATATTTCCAAGTGCTTTTAGTGTCAATTTGGTAAGTTGCATATTTCAAGATTCCTGGGTTGTGCAAAGTAGCCCTGGTGGCATAATAGTTAAAGCAGTTGGCACTAACCAAATGACTGGCAGTTAGAACCCACCAGCTGGTCCATGGGAAAAAGATGTGACAATCTGCTGCTGTAAAGATTTATAGGCCTAGAAACACTATGACACAGTTCTACTCTGTCCTATAGGGTCACTATGAGTGTGAACTGAAGCAATAGCAGTGGGTTTGGTTTGAGTTTGGGTGTTGCAGACAATCTCCACTCGTCTACTAACCTACAGGCTGGAGGTTTGAGCTCACCCAGCAGCACCATGGAAGGCAGACCTGGTGATTTTCTTCCATAAAGACTACAGTTGGGGGGGAAAAAAAAAAAAAAAAGAAAAACATCAAGCAGTTCTACTCTGTAACACATGAGACTGCCATGAGTAGGAATCAGCTCAACGGTAACAGGTTTGGTTTTGGTTTATATTTCAAGAAATCTGTTAATTTCACCTAAACTGTCAATTTGTAAGCATATAGTTATTCATAATGTTTCTTTCTTATTCATTAGTCTGTAAAATGCACAGTGATGCCCTCTGTTTCATTTCTGATGTTGGTTACTTATGCTTTCTTTTTCTCTTGATTACTCTTGCAAGGATTTTATTAATCTTTTCAAAGATTGATCTTGTGGCTTTGCAATTTACTGTTTCCTTTATATTTCATTGATTCTGCTCTTTATTACTTTCTTCTGTCTGTTTGAGTTTCATTGTTCTTGCTTTTTTAGTGTTTTAAGTAATAAGTTTAGATTACTGATTTGAGATTTTTTTTAATAGATGCATTTAATGTTCTAAATTTTCCTATAAACACAGCATCATACAAATTTTGATATGTTGTTTTTATATTTTTCACTCAAACAAACAAACAAACAAACAAACAAAAATTCACTCCTGTCAAGTCAATTTGACCCATAGTGACCCTCCGTGGGTTTCCAAGGTGGTATCTCTATGGAAGTAGATTCCTCAATCTTCCTTGTGAGGAGAGGCTGGTGGGTTTGAACTGTTAGCCTTCTGGTCAGTAAAATGCCTTAGGTACTATGCCATCAGAGCTCCCATATTTTCACTCAGTTCTAAATATTTTTAAATTTCCTGGATACTTTTTTGAGCTATTATTTATAAATGTCTTGATAAATTCCAAATATTTGGGAATTTCTAGATATATTTCTGTTATTGGTTTCTAATTTAATTTCCTTCATGGTTAGAGAACATACTCTGCATCACATCAGTCCTTTGTAATTCATTGCAACTTTTTTTTTTAATGACCCAGGCTATCTTAATGAGTTAGACAAGAGACAGTCATTCAAACAGAAAAAGGCATAGTGCATGGTTTAAAATTAGGAAGGCTGTGTGTCAGGGTTGTATCTTTTCACAATTTTATTCAATCTGTATGCTAAGCAGATAATGCAAGGAACTGGACTATAAGAAGAAGAACACAGCTTCAAGACTGGAAGAAGACTCATTATATCATTGTGATATTCAATGACACAATCTTGCTTGCTGAAAGCTCTTATGAAGAAGGTCAGAGTACAGCCTTCACTATGGATTACACCTCAACATCAAGAAAACAAAAATCCTCACAACTGGACCAAAACCAACATCATAATAAACAGAGAAAAACTTGAAGTTGTCAAGGATTTCATTCTACTTGAATCCACAATCAATGCCCATGGAAGCAGCAGTTAAGAAATCAAACAGTGTACTGTATTTGGCAAATCTGCTGGAAAAGAACTCTTCGAAGTATTAAAAAGCAAAGATGTCACTTTGAAGACTAAGGTGAGCCTAACCTAAGAGATGGTATTTTCAGTCACCTCATATACATGTGAAGGCTGGATAATGAATAAAGAAGACCAAAGAAGAATTGATGCATTTGGACTATGGTGTTGGCAAAGAATATTGAATGTACCATGGACTGCCAGCAGAACAAATCATCTTGGATAATGTACAGCTGGAATGCTCCTTAGAGGTCAGGATGGTGAGACTTTGCCTCTTACACTTTGGTCATGTTGTCAGGAGGGATTAGTCCCTAGAGAAGAATATCACGCTTGGTAAAATGGAGGGTCAGCAAAAAAGAGGAAATGGAATGAATGAAATGAAATGGAATGACACAGTGGCTGCAACAATGGGCCCAAAGATAGCAACTATCATGATGATGGTGCAGGACCAGGCAGCGTTTCATTCTACTGTACATAGGGTCACTATGAGTCAGAGCCCACTTGACAACAACATCTTAGTGAAAGCTCCATGTCTACGTGAAACATGTATTTTCAGTATGGTGTATATATTTCAGATGAATTGACCCTTTTAAAACTATGAACTCTTCTCCATCTCCTAACAGCAGCCTACTTCATTTCATATTAATATAAATACATCAACTTTGCTAGGGTTAGCATTTTTATGGAAGGTCTTTTTTCTTTCCTTTAATTCCAACTTACTTGTATTTTTGTAATTAAAGTGCATCTCTTATAAACAGTATGCATTTAAGTATTTATTTTTTCACCCTGTCTTACAATCTCCATCTTCTACTTGGCTGGTTTACTTCACTCACATTTAATATAATCATTGATATAGTTATGTTTATGTCTACCATATTCCCAATTATTTTCAATCTGTACTCTCTGTCCCCCACCCCTACTGTTCCTCTTTTCTATCTTTTGATATAATATAGTTTAGTATTCCATTTTTATCTTCTCTTTGGTTTCTTAACTGTACCTCAATGTTTTTCCTTTTGGTGGTTGTTTTGGAGATTATAATTAGCATTTATAATTCATCATAGTCTATCTTTAGTTAATATTATATCACTTTTCATATAATGAAATAATTTTACAATAGTATAATTCTCTTTACCTCCCTTCTATATTTTGTGTTTTTGTCATATATTTTGCTTCTATACATGTTATATATCTCATATTGCTATTTTTAAATTTAGAGTCAATTAACTTTTTTAAAATTTAAAGAAAAAATTGTTTCGTATTTTAGCCACATATTTATTATTTACAGTGTTGTTTATTATTTGTGTATCTAAATTTCCTGCTAGTCTTGTTTTCTTTCAGCTTGAAAAAGCTTCCTTTAGCATTTGCTGTGGTGCAGGTCAACTGGTACAGATTCATCTATTTTCGTTTTTGAAAGAACTTTTTGCTATCTGTAGAGCTCTGGATGGACAATTATTTTTCCCTAGTACTCAGAATCATTCCATTGTCTTCTGGCTTCGATTATTTCTGATGAGAAATCATTCATTATTCATAGTACTGTTCGTGTGTGTGTGTGTTTCCCTACTGCTTTAACATTTTTCTCTTTGATGTTGATTTCAGATGTTTTACTATGATGCCTTAAGTGTGGTTATATGTATTTTTCCTTCCTTCTTAGTGTTATTTGAGTTTCTTGGATCTTCGAATTCATGGTTTTTAATGAAATTTGGGAAAATTTCAGCTATAATTTACTGATTTACGGTTAATGAAATAATTGAATACCAGAACATATAACCTCAAAAGCTGCAGTGACTTATACCAATTTTTATAATGAATTTTATAAGGAAATACAAATGATGCTTGTTTAGCACAGGAGCAGGCAGTGTTTCTTCCTGTTGTACATAGGATTGCTGTGAGTCAGAACCAATTCAACAGCACCTAACAACAACAACTTCCTCTGTCAAATTTTTTCCCTCCTCTGTGCTTCTGTTTGAATAATGTCTATTTTCCTGCATTCAAGTTCACCTATTATTGCTTCTGCTAACCCAATCCCACAAACTTTTATTTCGGATATGTAATTTCTCAGTTCTAGATTTCATTTGGCTTTTTTTTTTTTTTTTTTTAAGAGTTTCAATTTTTTTCCTGAAAATTTCTAACATATTCTTCCATTATAATCCACTTCTTCTTTTAAATTCTTATAATAGTTCTTTGAAAGTTCTGTCTGTGTATGTCAATTTGGGTCATCAATGGGTTGACTTAAATTGACTTTATTTTCTCCACTTAATTATGAGGTACATTTTTCTGCTTTTTGGTATGTTTTCTAATTTTTTACAGTGATTGTATGCTGTATATAAAAGTAGAGACTGAAGGGTTTTATTTAGATATACTATTTATATTATGATGCATATTATTTTTTCAGTCTGTCAATATATATAACCAAATATATTGTAGACATACACATAGTTTGTTTCTTTCTTTTCTTTGCTCCGTCAGGTAGCTCAAATGAAGTGCTAATCCTTGAGTTTCTCCAAAGTACTGAATTAAGCTGGGATAAACTGCAGTTTTGACTAGACTATGTTTCTCTCTGGTTTCAAATAGGACTGAGAAAGTTTCTCTTTGTCCCTCAATCTGACACTCAAAATCCCATATCCTTTTACCAAGGAGCTAATTCTTGTTACCAGTATTTGTGCTGGGATAGGGTTGGGATGCAGCTTCAGATAGTTTTAGCTCACCTTTGGATACACTCTATAATAACCCCAAAATGCAACACATACATTCTCTTTTTCCAAGTCCACTGGCACTGTCATTTTCTTGGTAAAATTCTGGAAGTGGTGGGGATCAAATGGCAGGGAACTGCCAAGTTAAAAATGATGCTTTTCCTGATAATATACTGAGTACTATATGGTGAGACTTCTCTAAAAGTATGTGGATAAAATTCTGTCTAATATATGAATAAAATAAGGCAAATTTACTATTAAATTTGTAAAGTTTATACAGTGATTTACCATAAAACATAGGAGAAATTCTGGATGATAACAGATATAGAAACTTTGTGGCAAAGAAATAATTGAATATAAGAACATATTATCTTCTAGCTGCAGTGACTTATACCAATGTTGATAATGACTTTATAAGAATATACAATTTTAATATTAACAGAATAATATTTTAAAAGCAACTTATGAATGTTTTACATGTTATAAAATATCAGCACTCTCTAGGAGACTAACACTCGATTTATAATGTCACCAAACATTTAAATGGTCTGTCATACACTCTGTTTAACCAAATTATGATCTAGCATATAGATTGCTCTGCTTTGAATATATTCCAATAGAAATATTTCCCTTTAAAATGTGATGACTAAATACTACATGTTTGTTCAGCACAAATTCGTCTTATATAGTCAAATATAGTCAATATATTCATCAAATATAGTCAATAAGACTATAACCTCCATATTCTAGATGCCCTATTTACATTAATATTGCCCTACATCAGGGTACTTTTAACATTTTGGCCAGATTATTTTGTTGTTGTTATAGGGAGTTCATTGTGTGATATTTAGCAGCATCCCTGGTCCCCATCTACTAGATACCAGCTGCATTTCCTTCCCCTCAAAGTTATGAAAACCAAAATGTCTCTAGACATTGCTGAATGTTCCTTAAAGGCTAAAGCCATCCCTAGTTGAGAACCACTGCCTTAGGCTATGATGCTGTTTTATTTCTTTGGTTCCCATTGAGTTTAGTGTTAATCAAGCTCTAGAAAAATCACACATACTGCTAAATAATCTCTCCCTATTTTGTATTTCTTCATTGATTTTGGGGCAGAGGCTTGTATAGTTTCCTCTATTATTTACAATTCAATGTAGCTGCTTTTTGACTTTGGAGTAAGCAAATTCACACTGTGAAACTGAGTTAAGAAAGAAAGGAAAAAAGTACCAAACTCACTGCCATCAAGTAGTTTCTGACTCATAACAACCCTCATTTGGTTTCCAAGGCTGTAAATCTTTAGGGAAGTAGATTGCTCCATCTTCCTTCCATGGAGTGGCTGGTGGGTTTGAACTGCTGACCTTCCAGTTAGCAAGCAAATGCCTTATCCACTATGGCACCAGAGCTCCATGAAAGAAAGGAAGCCTTATTAAAAAAAAATAGAACTGAAAATCAGCAATATAAAAATCACTTTATATCTCAACCAAATCACACACTTCTCAACCTAGCCCTCTCCTTATATAGCTTTTTCCTCAATTTTTAATGTGTCTATTATCCTAGTAGTTCCAGACTTATGATGTATTAAAGTTATGACAAATCACACTTATGACCAACTGTTCTGTTTTTTTCTTTTACATCTTATGTTAGTAATATGTACAGTGAGTAATTTGCTGATGTCATCATATCTATAGGTTTATATGTGATGTGTCACTCCTAAAAACAAATGAAGATCAGATTTATAAAGATACTGATAATAAAAGGTAATAATAATGAACAACAAACAAAAAGAGGTAATTGACTTAGGTAGAATACTAATGACAGATGACAGAATGGAACCTCATTGTAAGCTGGAATCTACCTCTAATAGAGAAACCAAAAAACCAGAGCCACTGCCGTGGAGTCAACTCCGACTCATGGCAACACTATAGGACAGAGTTGAACTGCCCAATTGGGTTTCCAAGGCTGTAAATCTTTATGGAAGCAGACTGCCTCATCTTTCTCTCATGGAGCAGCTGGTGGTTTGAACTAATGACCGTTCAGTTAGCAGCTAAGCACTTAACCACTACACCAAAAAGGGTTCCAACCTAGATAGTTTGCCTTTCTTTTTCTTGTCTGATTTCACTAGCTATAATCTCTGTATAATGTTGAATAGTACTGGATGTAAATCACATTTTTTCCCCCCAGTCTGGCTTCCCTCTGAGTGTTGAGTGGAGGATTGTTCCCTTTAACCTTGTCAGACAGCTGCATGTCCCTGAGTGACTTCCTTATGGATATGTGCTGGTCACTGTTCTGCTGGAGGAGCAGATCTCTGAGACTCTCTGTGTGCAGCTCTCTTCTCCAGCAGTCTGCTGTGAGAATTCTAGCTATATTGGTTTCCCTGCTCTGTCAGCTCCATCTCTTCAACTCAGAGTTTCTTCCTGAGTTTGTCTTCGTTTTGCTGCAGTCTAGAAAATCTCTTAGGGCAGTAAATGTGTAATTGTAGGGTTCATTTCTTTTGTTTCCCATTTGTCAGGGGTCACAGTTTTTCATTGCCCGATGTTGTCCAGTATCTTAAAACTAAGTTTCATTTATTTAGTCTATTTTTTTTCCAAGCAGGAGGTTAAATATGGTCCCCTTAACTTGTAGTCAGAAATGGGAGTTCAAAGTTTAAGCCTCACTTAAATGTTTCCTCCTAAGATAGTCCCTTCCTTGACAATGCTATCAAAAACAGGCTCACCTTCTCCGCCATCTCATTTTTCTCTACCACAGCATTGTTATCTTTTCTTCAATTATAATACCATATATGTCAATTTCTTTAGAAGTATATTATTTGTTATAAATCAAGCAAAGATACCATAATTGTTTCACTCATTGTTCATACCTAGTGCCTACAAAAATAAATACTTTCAGAATGAATTAATTTATTTTCTTTTATTGTTTATTATAAGTTTTGCTGTTTTTTCCCCTTTAAGACTTCCCTTCTTTATCTTATTCCTTCCATTTCTTACTCTTCCTCCATTCTTGTCTGTCTCTCATCATTTTTATATATTTATTTATTTGTCTCTCTTTGTAAGTTCCCTCATATTCTTATTTTTACCCTTTGTTTCATTCTTTAATTTTCTGATCTGTGTTTCCAGGTTCTGCTATTATTTCCCACATTCTGATTCAAAGTGACACCATGTGTGCAGAGTAGAGCTGTGCTCCATAAAGTTTTCAAGGCTGTGACCTTTTGGAGGCAGATTGCCAGTCTTTACATTTGAGGTGCCTCTAGGTGGGTTTGAACCACCAATCTTTTGATTAGCAGCTCAGAAGTTAACCAATCACTGAATTTTACTGAATTTCCTTGTATTTCCATATATAAACTCTCTGAACTGTCTCCTCCTTTGATCACTTTGTTCAGAATCCTCTGGACTTTGTGATTCCCAATTTGCAAATTGACTTCTCCTTCAATAAAAGCTCTTTACTTTTAATTTCAACCAAACTCTGTCTTTTGCTCTATGACAGAGTCAATCACAAAGCTAATAAGGTAGTAAGGTGTATATACTTGGTTTGAGGGGATTGTTTGTATAGGAGAGTAGTAGAAAATTCACCTGAAGATATAGATAGAAATTATACTCTAGAGAACCCTGAATTGAAGGTTAAAAACTTGGCTTGTTGTTCTTCCAGGACAGATTTTTTAGTCCTTTTAGCAGACTATGGTACTATTAGCATTCTTCTCCAACACCACTACTCAAAAGCATCAACTCTTCTTCAGTCTTCCTTATTCATTGTCCAGCTCTCACACACCTAAGATTGTTGAAGTGTCACAGGTATTAACATTTCTCAGAATTCTTTAACATTTATATCATGGCTGTTATCATAGAGTTCTCATGAGCTTAGAGTCTCCTTCTGCTCTTTATCCTCAGTTGTCACTTTCCCAATTTTCTCTCATTATTACAAAAGCATTACCTATTCATTATAGAAAAATCACAAAACAGTAAGCCTTAAAGAGAAAATTCTCAAAAATCCACAATCCTGTGTTCCAGAAGGAAGCTCTGGTGGTGTAGTGCCTAAGGCTTCTGACTGCTAACCAGAAGACTGGTGGTTCAAACCCACCAGCCGCTCCTCGGAAGGAAGTTTGGGCAACCTATTTCCATACAGACACCACCTTGGAAACCCAAGGAAGGGTCTCTATGAGTTGGATCCAACCCCACAGCAGTGAGTTTGGTTTGGTTTGGTTTATACCTAACCAAACTCATTGCTTTTCAGTAGATTCTGACTCATAGTGACCCTATAGGGCAGAATAGAACTTTCCCCTAGGGTTGCCAAGTCCTGCTTTACGCAAGCAGATGGCTACATATTTCTCCTGCAGAGTAGCTGGGGATTCGAACCACTGAACTTTCAGTTAGCAACCAAGCCCTTACTTTGTCACCAGAGCTCCTTCTATATGTATTGAGGGATGCATACACACACATGCACACACACACATGAAATGTAGGAGATTATACCTTGAAAAACCTAAACCTGAGTATGAGTATTATACCATCTAGAGACTACTTACTTAAAAGGTTTGCTGAAACCCCTTATGCAACCCTTTATGTAGAGGGGATGAGTGTGGAAGAATGTGAAGGCAGGGGCCAGCAAACTTCTATAGAGTCAGACAGCAAATATTAGACAGCCAGATAGTATTATAGACTTTGTGGGCCAGTTTCTGTTGTAACTACTCAATTCTGCCATTATAAGTGTGAAAGCAGCCATTGATAATGTCGTTGTTGTTGTTGTTAGATGCCGTCCAACTCATAGTGATCCTATGCACTGCAGAAAGTAACACTGCCCAGTCCTGTGCCAGTCTCATGATCCTTGCTATACCTGAGCCCATCATTGCAGCTACTGTGTCAATCCATCTCGTTGAGGGCTTCCCCTTCTTCACTGACCCTCCAATTTACCAAGCATGATATGTTTCTTCAGGGAATGGTCCCTTCTGGCAATATGACCAAAGTAGGGGAGATGAAGTCTGGCCATTCTCGCTTCCAAGGAACATTCTGGCGGCACTTCCTTCAGGACAGATTTATTAGTCCTTTTAGCAGACCTTGGTACTCTTAGCATTCTTCTCCAACACCACAACTCAAAAGCATCTTCTTCAGTCTTCCTTATTCATTGTCCAGCTCTCACGTGCATAAGAGGCGATTGAAAATACCATGGCTTGGGTTAGGCGCACCTTACTCTTCAAGCAGACATCTTTGCTCTTCATCACTTGAAAGAGGTCTTTTGCAGCAGATTTGCCCAATGCAATACATTGTCTGATGTCTTGACTGCTGCTTCCATTGGTGCTGATTGTGTTGTTGTTGTTGTTTGCCGTCGAGTCGGCCCCAACTCATAGTGACCCCTCCTTGGGTTTCCAAGGCAGTATCACTATGGAAGTAGGATTGCCTAACCTTCCTTCCAAGGTGCTGATTGTAGAACCAAGTAATATGAAGTCCTTGACAATTTCAATCTTTTCTCCATTCATCGTGAAGCTGTTTATTTGGACCAGTTGTGAGGATTTTTGTTTTGTTTAGTTCAGGTGTAATCCATACTGCAGACTGTAGTCTAATTTAATCTTCATCAGTAAATGCTTCAAGTCATCCTCACCTTCAGCAAGCAAAGTTGTGTCATATGTGTATTGCAGGTTGTTAATGAGTTTTCCTCTAATCCTGATGTCATGTTCTTCTTCACATAATACAGCTTCTTGGATTATTTGCTCAGCATATAAATTGAATAAGTATGGTGAAAGGATATAACCCTGACACACTCCCTTCTTGATTTTGAACCAGTATCCCCTTGTTCTGTTCAAATGAACAGATCAATAGATGATATGTAAATAAATATGGTTTTCCAATAAAATTTTATTTATAGAAAATAAAATTTGAATTTAAGAGGACTTTCCAGAAGACCAAAACAAATTCACTGCCATGGAGTTGATTCTAACTCATAGCGACTCCATAGGACAGAGTAGAACTGCCCCACAGGGTTTCCAAGGCTATAAATCTTTAAGGAAGCAGACTGCTTCATCTTTCTCCTGTGGAGCATCTGGTGGATTTGAACAACTGACCTTTTGGTTAGCAGCCCAAGGCTTTAACCATTATGTCATCAGAGCTCCTATATAATTTTCACATCATAAAATATTATTATAGTACCTAATAAGTTGCTGTTTTAGGAGCAACATGTGTATCAATGCTCTCACATATGGCACCAGCAGCAGAGGAAGTAAGAAGCACCCCAAAATGGGGTACTCTGTTAAGAGTAGAAAACTAGAGAATATTTATGAGCATAAAAAAGTCATCTTATAGGTGCTCCTAAAATTTTTAAAGGATTTTTCAGGGACTTATTTCCTGTAGCTAGGAGGACACACCAGGAGAGCTTTAGATTTTTATAACTGATGTGATTCCATTAGTACTTACAGGCTGATGAGGTCTGAAGAAATTAAGTTATAAACAACATACAAATATGTATGTTTATATGTTATAAAAATATGAGGCCATCTTGTATAAATCGCTTAGCCATTTTTTGCCTGACATATTGATGAACATACTATAAATATCTTTCCCTGTCAATAAATATTTACCCATAACATCACTAGTATCATCTACACTCCAGTCATACCCTCAGCTCTCCACAATTTCTGCACTAGTTTTTAGAATTACTGACTTCAGTCATCTTCAGATTTTTATTTGGCACCATGGTAAATGTTAATGTTATTCCCTCTTTTATTTGTGATATTAATCCACCCACTTCACAGTGTTTGGTACCTAACTAAAATCACTATGAAAATGTATGTGTATTCAATGTTAATGAAAAGCACCAAAAGTTAGGAATATTTAATTACCTCCAAGAAAACAAATTCCTTGAAAGAAGCAAATATTGCGGCCTTGGTTAGAGTAATTTTGTAAAACGGCAATGTTTCCAGAATAAGAAAGCATTTAGTTATTATTGATACTGGTATATCAAGTTTATTATTTACAAGGACACCATGGCTTTTCCTCCTCAAAACAAAAGACAGTGACTCTCAGACTAATAAAACATGGTATGAATGGCTGAAATAAACACTGGAACAATGAGTATGAATAATTGGGTACATAGCAATAATAATTTGAAGGATTTGTATAATAATTTTTATTAAAATTATGAGGTTGCATTTCCATAACAAAACAAACAAAAAATTGCATGCATGCTGAATGTGTTTAAAAAAACACATTTCTGAGCACAGATGTATGGATTTAACTCAAGCATTATGATTTAAACAAAGCTATTTGCCTAACCTTTATAGAACTTACTCTGATAGGAAGTACGGATCCGTTTCGTTAAATCAGGATAAAAGTTAGACAGGCCACGCATGCAAAAGTTGTCTTTGGAACATGCCAGAACAGGAGCATCAGCAGCAGGCAGAGGAAAGAGAGAAAAATAGTCTAAAGTGAAAGGAAGTGATATCATACCAGAATCTAGAACAGCCAAGATGGAGAAATTGCAGCAAGTTTTGGTAATCAGATTAGAGAGGAGATATTAAGAAAATAAATCAATTAGAAAATAAGAGGTGATAGATGAATGGTGAGAATGTTGTAATAATGTTATTGAATCAAATGTCTTATAAAATAGATTGCATACTTCTCAATATATGCTTTTATGTCATAAACTTATTTGACCTGTAAATAGTATGTATAAATTACCTCATTAATAATATCAAAGTGGTTGTCCTTAATCCTTCCGCAACTAAAAAGAAAGCTTAGAGATTTTAGCCTTTACAACTTTATTTTCATAATGCAAATATAGTATTCACTGTAGTCATTCTATGCACTAAATACAAAATGAGACATTCACAATGTCATCACAGGTTTTCCTGATTTTAAATTCATCAAAATTCTAAGCTCTAGTCATAATTGATGAGGCTCCAAAAGTTAAATTAAGTTAAATAACAGTTGTATTGCCTTTGTCAAAATATATACTTTGTCATCCTACTGGATATATACAATGAGTAAATTAGACATTGTCACAAGATCCATAGCTTTTCTGATTAAATTGCTGCTTTCAGCATGTAAAAATTGTCTGGTAACCCCTAATATCTTCTTACCCTAGAGTCCATGAATGTTCACAAATCTACCTTCTCTTTCTCTTTACAAGTCATGAGAGGACCTTGTGGTACATGGCATACAAAAATTCTTTTATTTTTCCTTTTAAATAATCAGTAGTGGGAAAGGCCAAAACCACAGAATTTGAAATTTCCAGTACTTCTAAAATATTGCTAAAAGTATGGCTTTTGAGGATAATTGAAATTCCTATCAAAAAACAAAGATATACCAGGTTCTAAAGAAGAGTTTTTATACCAATGAAAAGAGTCTGAAGTAGCAATTTGGAAAGGTTTAGGAAAGGTTAACAAAAATAGAGGAATGAAAGTAGAACAAGTAATTTTTCATTAGTACAAGAGGGAACTTAATTTGTTATCACATTCAGCTGTTAAATCTGGCAACCTGCTATTGGAAAATAAATCTACTATCACATGCTTTATTAATTTTAAAGTAGTCTTTGCATGTGTGTATTTAATAAAGGATTAAATAGATTGTTTTAAATAAATCAAACTGAACAATTTAAAACAACTGTCTAAAATAATCTATGACATCTTACTGTATTTCCATCTGCAAACTTCAGCTCAACTAAGTTTTTTACCAATTGGAATATGTCAGTTAACAAAAAAGGACACAAAATTTTGCCAGTGTTAACAAAAGCAAATATTTGGACACACCCTAAAACTTCAATAAAACTGTGGCTCATTTGGCAAATTGTAAGTTTGGGATTATATAGAAAGTCTTTCTTTCTTTTATAGTTAAATGAATCAACTTATTGATCCTACCAAGAAAAATGTCTTTATTTTCATATATTTTTTTCCCTTATTTTTTGTCACTTCTGGAGAACTGATTTCTAAGAAGCGTGAGATGCTTCCTGACTTCAACAACAGATCGAAGTTTAAGCAGCTGGTTTGCCCTTTCAAAGCTTTTCCACTATCCCTGCCTAATTCATTTCACTCGCATGGTATTGTAAATTATGTTGATTTGCATAACTGCCATGCATTTTAATAGCATCAGAGAAAAGAAAGATGAGAAATCCAAAGATAAGAAAACAGATGAACTAATCAAGCTCATAACCATCTTGTTGTATCTCCTACCTGCAATGAACTGCTTATTTTTTCGAGGAGATCGTGCTTGTCGTTGGTACAGGTCACTTGATCTGTATAGGTCAACAGTTCCCATGCTTAACAGTACTGTCTTTTGTATAAAATCCACTACAGCCAACCCATTGCAGTTCCCAAATGCAACTCTGTGAGAGAAAAAATATGCAATTAGAATGTGTCACAGCAATCATGAATATTTTTTATCTTTGAACTTAAAATAAGAATATTGGAAAGTAATGCCTTAGTGTTGTAAATGTCAGGCAATGGCTGTAAAATCAGGGAAGATGCCTTGCCTTTACATGATGACTTTATATAAATCCGTGAACACTTATATACAGGGATAACCGTCTTAGTGTAGGGATAACCCAGAATCACATTTTATCAGCAATTCTACCAGTAAGTAATGATTACCCAATTTGCTCTTTAACTTAGTTTTATTTTTTTTACAGATGAATCACACAGAAGTTTTTGCTATGTAAAGAGGATACAGGTCAAGAAATATCATTCTTCAATGGATATAAATGCTTAGGCATTTAAGTGGATGTCTTTTTCACATGTACAAAATAATTATTAGACTCCAAATTAACTAATTAATTCTAAATAATTCTCAGAGGTTATATTTTTAACACAAATCTTCTTGATAAACATTAACTTCATATATCCAAATTTTTAACACCATAGTAGATGTAAACAGAGATCCAGCTTTTCTTTTATGAAAAATTAAATTTTCTCAATCGTTTTTTCTCTGCTTTGTCTTATTTACTAAAAGACAAAGAACTTTTGGTTAATATTTTAAATAAATCTTCTGAGAAATTAAAACAGCTCTCTTGAGCAGGCACTTTGGGCCCCTTGCCTATTAGGCATACACTAACTCTTTTTTACTCATTGATAACGTCTTTAAGTGAAGAACTGTAAGTCTGTGCTTTTTGCTTCCAAAGTAATACCATCCTATGTTTCTCAAGCAAAACCTTGCTTTGCTCATTTTATATAACTTCCTCTTTTATAAAGGAGCCCTGATAGTGCAGGTGTTAAGTGCTTGGCTGCTAACTGAAAGGTCGGCAGTTCAAAGCTTCTCTGTGGGAGAGAGATGTGGCAGTTGGCTTCAGTAAAGATCTACAGCTTTGGAAAAACCAACGGGTCAGTTCTACTCTGTGTTACAGGGTCACTTTTAATTGGAATAGACTTGATGACAACATATGTTTGTTCTTTAATATAAATTTCACATTGTTTTATTGTTGCTGTTATTAGGTGCTGTCAAGTTGTCTCCAACTCATAGCAACTCTGCACAGCAGAACGAAACACTGCCCAGTCCTGTGCCAGTCTCATGATTCTTGCTATATCTGAGCCCATCATTGCAGCCACTATGTCAATCCATCTTGTTGAGGGCCTTTCCCTTCTTCATTGACCCTCCACTTTACCAAGCATGATATCCTTCTCCAGGGAATGGTTCCTCTGACAACATGACCAAAGTAGGGGAGATGATGTCTGGCCATTCTCACTTCCAAGGAACATTCTGGAGCACTTCCTCCAGGACAGATTTTTTAGTCCTTTTAGCAGACTGTGGTACTCTTAGCATTCTTCTCCAACACCACAACTCAAAAGCATCAACTCTTCTTCAGTCTTCCTTATTCATTGTCCAGCTCTCACGTGCATAAGAGGCGACTGAAAATACCATGGCTTGGGTTAGGCGCACCTTACTCTTCAAGCAGACATCTTTGCTCTTCATCACCTGAAAGAGGTCTTTTGCAGCAGATTTGCCCAATGCAATACATTGTCTGATGTCTTGACTGCTGCTTCCATCGGTGCTGGTTGTAGAACCAAGTAATATGAAGTCCTTGACAACTTCAATCTTTTCTCCATCCATTGTGAAGCTGTTTATTGGACCAGTTGTGAGGATTTTTGTTTTGTTTAGTTCAGGTGTAATCCATACTGCAGACTGTAGTCTAATTTAATCTTCATCAGTAAGTGCTTCAAGTCATTTTCACTTTCAGCAAGCAAATTAGTGTCATCTGCATATTTCAGGTTGTTAATGAGTCTTCCTCCAATCCTGATGTCATGTTCTTCTTCATATAATCCAGCTTCTCGGATTATTTGCTCAGCATACAAATTGAATAAGGATGGGGAAAGGATAAAACCCTGACATACTCCCTTCTTGAGTTTGAACCATGCAGTATCCCCTCATTCCGTTCGAATGACAGCTTCCTGATCTACATACAGGTTCCTCATGAGTACGGTCAACGGTTCTGGAATTCCCATTCTTCTCAATATGATCCATAATTTGTTATGATCCACACAATTGAATGCTTTTGCATAGTCAATGAAATATAAGTAAACATCTTTCTGATTAAATCTGGCTGAAAATCATCTGCATACTCTCAGTGCAATTCTTTCCATTCCACCATATTGTCTTACACACAGGAAAAAAAAAAAAAACAAAACTACCATATTATATGTTTTGTTATTTCACGTAGAATTGCACATATTCTAATAAGACAGTCTTTGAAGAATGGTAAAAGTTTTGTTATAAAAGTCAGAAGATCTAGGTTCTATCTTTATCATTTATGTGACTTTGTGAAACTTGCTGGGTCTGTTTCTTTACCTAAGTAATGGGAATGATACCAGACTTATCTTGTTTGATGCTTTTATGAGCATCAAACCAAATCAAATCAGAAAACTGTTTTTAAGTACTTTGAAATTTTTCTATACAAAATGAATAAGTGAATGTAATATTACACATACTATATATTGTAGCAAGTTAATATCCTTAAATATTTTACGCTAAAATATAGTTAATTAGGTTTGCTTACAAACATGATGAAGTTCCAAAATAAAACTAGGATATATTATAATAATGATAAATAATATTTCTTGTCTTTGAATTAAAAGTAATGATACTGGAAAGTTATGCTTTAGGGTTAGAGAAGTCAGGGATGGTTGTTAGAGAGTCAGGAAGGAATCTGGATTTAATCTCCTACCTTGAAAAATTAGAAAACTGGACTAAATATATTAAACAACAGTTTTCAGACATTGGTCAACAGACAGCATAGGATGGGATCCCTGAGGAAACCATGATAAATAAAGTAAACCCTACAAATATTCTCGCTTACTCATAAGAGATTTCCCAGGCCAACTAATAGAAAAGAGAAAGTCAGAGAGGTTAGTCCTTATGATGAGTTGAAGAAACAGAGATCAGAGTCCAAGGCTGCAAAAAACAACTAATACTTATTAGGCTAAATACTAGAGAGGAGAGAGGAAAGAGCTTTATAGAGAGGGTATACCAAATATTTGTAGAAAAGTCCCCTTGAGACTTTGGCTGTATACTCATCTGTGTAAGGAAACTACCCAAGGTCTGTGAGAGAACCACCAAAAAGAGCTGACAGAACAATTCTCAGAGCTTACATAAGGCTGAGAATATTTCATGTTCCCACCAGCCAGACAGTACAGATCTCCTAATACATGAAATCCTTAGAAGGGTATAACTGAAGTAGTGGGAACCAATTAGCTATAGACTAAAGGTTGTTTTGGAACCACACTAAAAAAAGCTTAAAGATAATGATTCCAAGTAACTTGATTGCCTCCTTGGGGGTGGGATGGGGAGAACATTATTTAAAAGAATCCAACAAAACACAACAATGAAAAATGTAAAATTTACAATGTCCAGTATACAAAAAGTAGCAGGCATATAAAAGAGCAAAGAAACATGACACACAGCCAGAAGAAAAACTAAACTAATAAAAATGTATGTAGAAAGGAAACAAATGGTAGGATTAGCATACAAGAGTATTAAAACTGTTTTTTTAAACATACTGTAAAACCTAGAACACACACACAAGAAATAATCACAGAGGTATAGCTAATAGCCAATAAACAAACAAACAAACCAGACCTACAATCATCAAGTTGATTCTGACTCATACCAACTCTATAGGATAGACAGATCTGCCCCACAGAGTTTCCAAGGCTGCCTCATCTTTCTCCTGTGGAGCAACTGGTGGGTTCCAACCACTGACCTTTTGGTTAGCAGTCCAATGCCTTAACTACGAGGTCACCAGAGCTTCCCAATAGCCAATACAGGAGATAAAATAGAATCATTAAATGACATACTATTCTAAAAAAGGAGGAAAAAAGAAAAAAGAACAGATTGTACAAATAGAAATCAAAGAGGGGGAAATAGGAACATGTTAGAATTAAACCCATTTATATAATCAAGGAAGTCTGATGGCATAGTGGTTAAGGCTACTAACCAAAAGGTTGGTGGTTTGAACCCACTAGCTACTCTGCAGGAGAAAGATGAGGCAGTCTGCTTCCATAAAAATTTATAGCCTTGGAAACCCTATGGGGCTGCTCTACTCTGTCTTATAGTACCACTATGAGACAGAATCGACTTGATGGCAGTAGGTTTGGTTTTGGTTTATACAGATAAGCACATTACTGTAAATGGTGTAAATACTCCAATTATAGGCAAAGATTGCCTGAGTGGATGAAAAATGAAATTCAATTATATGCTGCCTACATCAAATCCATTTTAAAGGTAAAGCATGAAAACCATATTCCATGAAAACACTAATAAAAAAATGATAAAGTGGCTATATTAATATTAAACAAAGATTTCATAATGAGAAAAATTTTGAAGGATAAATAGGGGAATTATAAAGAGGACATTTTAAAGTGGTCATTCATGGAAAAGACATAGAACTCCCAAATTAACCTAATGATAGAACTTCCAACATGGAGAAAAAATAGATAGAACTGGAAGTAAACAAACCCACAAGTAAAACTGAAGACGTTACCACTTCTCTTTCAATAACTGACAGAGCAATTGGACAAAAAATCAGTAAGGGTATAGAAGTTTTGCACCTTGACTTAGTTGAGATTTATGCACCTCTCCACTCAACATTCATAACAGCATCAAAATTATGCAATACTTAGTGATAAATATAACAAAATATGTGAAAGATTTGTAAAATGAAAATTATAAAACATTGCTGAGAAAAGCTGGAAAAAGAAAAGCCTAAGTAAATGGAAAGATGTACCTTGCTAAATGGTCAGAAGACCCAGTATTGTAAAGAAACTAATTCTCCCCAAATTGATTTACAAACCAAAGTAATCACAGTCAAAATCCTAGCAGACATGCTTTTTGTTTAAGAAACTGATACGATGATTCTAAAATAATACGGAAATGCAACAGATCTAGAATACCCCAAATAGTTTTGAGAAAATAACAATAATATTTGAGTACTTAACACTCCATACTTTCAAGATCTACTCTAATGCTACAGGAATCAAGACAGAGTGGTACTGGCATAAAGATGGACATAGATATCACTGCAACAGAATAGGACATTCAGAAATAAATTCATACATGTATAGTCAATTATTTGAATTACCAAGTAAGATAAAGACACAAAGAGAAGGATCTGAGGAGTCTGGATTCCTAAAAATCTGTGATTTTTCAGGCCTAATCATGGAAGGTTGGGCAATCCTACTTCCGTAGTGATACTGCCTTGGTAACCCAAGGAGGGGTCGCTATGAGTCGGGGCCGACTCAACGGCAAACAACAACAACAATCATGGGCTTTACTTGGCAAGGTGTCAAGGGGAAAGCTGCCCTGCCCAACCAGATCTGATGTACAACTATTATGGATTAAATTGTTGCTTTTAGATGCTGTTGACTTGGCTCTGACTCATAGCAACCCAATATACAGCAGAGCAAAACACTGCCTGATACTGTGCCATTCTCACAATCTTTGCTATGCTTGAACCCATCTTTGCAGCCAGGGTATCAATCAATCTTCTTGAGAGACTTCTGCTTTTTTGCTGACCCCCTTCTTTACCTAGCATGATATCCTTCCTTCTCTAGGGACTGGTCACTTCTGACAACATGGCCAAAGTAGGTGAGATGAAACCTGGTCAGTCTCAATTCCAAGGAGCAATCTGGCTGTCTTCTTCCAGGACAGATTTGTTCATTCTTCTGGCAATGGATGGTATTTTCAGTATTTTTGCCAACACCACAATTCAAAGGCATCAACTCTTCTTCAGTCTTCCTTATTCATCGTTCAGCTTTCACATGCATATGAGGCAATTGAAAATACCACAGCTTGGGTTAGGTGCACCTTAGTCTTCAAAGTGACATCTTTGCTCTTTAATATTTTAAAGAGATCCATTGCTACACTTTTGCCCAGTGCAATACAATGTCTGATTTCTTGACTGCTGCTTCCATGAATATTGATTGTGGATCCAAGTAAAATGAAATCTTTAACTCTGATGTTTCCTCCATTTATCATGATGTTGCTTATTGGTCCAGCTGTGAGGATTTTTGTTTTCTTTAGTTGAGGTGGAATTGATGCTGAATCTTTGATCTTCATCAGTAAGTGCTTCAAGTCACCTTTATTTTCATAATAGGTCAAAATCATAAACAACTTTGAAGGCATGTCTACAATCAGTATAGTAAAGTGGCTATCTAAGTATAATCTTATAATTTTTTATTAAGAGATTATGCATTTATGTTTTCATGTAACTTTATTATTGCTCCACTTGGTGCTTATAATTCTCAAGCTAATTAGCCTTTTTCCTAGAATACTTGACTGTAATTATTTCCAAACGTCTCTGATGATTCTACATATGATTCTGCTCACCAACTAATACCACCTTGTAAGGGAGGAAATTTTCAGAGGCACAATGCAAATTTTTCTCCTCTTTTTTTTTTTTTAAATTTAAAACTGTTGTTAGTTTTAAAATCACACTTGGAAATATTCTCACTCTAAACAATTAAAATGAAAGTCCCCTTAGTCAGCCAACTGTATGCCAATAGCCTTTCCAAGGATAACTGTGATGAAGTTTCCTTTATATCCATCTTTCCCTTTTTCTGTTTTTACAAGCATATGTTTGTTCTCTATCTTTCTTGTTTTGACTAAACTATGTCTTAGAGATATTTCCTTGTCTGTTTTCTTTAACTACTGTATTGTATTCCATGATTCACAAACAACATGGTTTTATTCTCTTATTTTTCTACTTGATGGATTACAAGTATTTTGTTATTACAAAAGAAAGATGCAAGGAACATTTTTCTACATACTTTTTATGCAGAAGTGAGAACATTTCTCCAGAAATTGTAAAAATTTAAGTAAGATTATAATTTAAGAGTCAAACTTATGCTTAGTCTTATTTTAAAAGATAAAAGTATATGTATGTGAGATCTTTATTTTTTCTTATTGTCTCATTAATAATAAATATTATCCATCTTTTAAAAAATTACCCATATAATGGAAACAAATTGATATTCCATTGCTATCTTACTTAGTATTTCCCTTGTTATTTGTGAGAATCTTCTCATGTTTATTTCTTCTGTGAATTACCTGTTTATATAATTTGCCTATTTTTCAATTGGGTAATATTTTACTTGGAAATGTTTAAGAATGAAAAATTGTATTTTGGACATTCACAATATATTACAGATAAAAAATGTTGCATACTGTAAATGATATTCTGCACCTTGACTTTTTCACTTAAGAATATATGTTGATGATTATTCTGTGTAAATTCATAGAAAACTGCCTAATTTTTTAAATGACTTCACAATATTTGCATGCATTCTAATTTATTTACCCAGCTTTCATTCATGGGCAGTTAAGTTGCTTCTAGTCTTCTGCTTTATAAACAATGCACCAATGAATACCTTTTGTAAGTCATTTTGCACTCAAATATTGATCATATTTATGGACAAATTCCTAAAAGTGAAATTACTCACTTATTTTTAAAACCTTTATACTATATACTTTTCTTCACCTATAGCATACATGAATAAAAGTGTACATAAATGTATGCTTCAATGAAATATCATAAATTAACACCCTCACATAAATACAACTGGGTCAAAAATCAAAATGTTATCAGTAGCTTCCTCATGCCTCTCCCAATTATTACTTCTACTGTCTCTTCCAAAATCTGATTTCCTATTCCAAAAATTAATTTTGTTCATTTTTAAACTTTATATAAATGTGTTCATATGTTATGTTTTAATATATGTCTGGCTTTTTCCTTATATATTATTGCATGTAAATATACTTTATTGCTGCAGAATTCAATTGAGTAAATACACACGGGGTGATGGGACTCTGATGGACATTTGATTGCTTGTAGTTTGGTACTATTATAGCACTGCCATTGCAAATAATGCTGCTTGCTGTCTCTTGGTACATGTGCTTGTGCTGTTGGGTATATATGGAGAAATGAAATTGTTGAGCCATAAGATATATATATATATATATATATATATATATATATATATGTAAATTGAGTAGATAAGGTAGACAATTTTATAAATTAGATATACCCATTTACCCTCTTAGCATCAGTGCATGAGAGTTCCTGTTATCAAAATCTTTGCCAAAACTAACAGCATTACTAATGAAATTGTGCATTTTTATGTTTATTTATTTATTTAGCCATATAGTCTTTTGTGAGATTCTGTTCAAATTTCTTCTGCACTTTTTCTATTGAGCTGTTTGTCTCTTTCATATTAATCCATGTAACTTCTTTTAAACTCTGAATAGGAACCCATTGCAGTTACATAAATTCTTTTCTGTCCTGTTCTTTCACTCTCTTACTGGTCTTTCCCCCCCTCACAGGAAGTTCTTAATGTTTTCCTATTTAAGTGCTATTCAGCAAATATTTCCTTAACCCACATAATGTGTAGATATTTTCCAAAAATATCTTTTATAATTTTTGTGTATAGATGGAAAGATAAGTAAGATTTCATTTTTTAATGTGATTATGAAATTGAGCTTATACTACTTACTGAAGAAAAAAAAAACGTCATTTTTACAATGGTTATGTAGAGCTAACTTTGTCATATATGCCTAGATCTACTTCTGGGCTCTTTATTCTGTCCATTGTTCTATATGTCTATCTACCGTGTGCCAATAAAACATGATCATGCTTTATATAGCTTTATAATAACTCTTGATTTTGAGTAGAGTAAGTCTTCCAAGTTTGTTTATATTCAATACTAACTTAGCTATTATTTACTCTTCATTTCTCTATAAATGTTATAACCAGGTTTCAATTTCTGGAAAAAAAAAATATCTGCTGATCTTTATATTCAGATTGTGGTTAACTCTATAAATAAATTTGTGAAGAACTGGCATTTTTATACTACAATTCAATTTTCCATTCCAAGAGCATAGTACAATCTTCTATTGTATTTAGGTCTTTGTTTATCTTAATGTCACATAGTTTTCTGTGTAGAGGTGTTGAACATCTCTTGTTCAATTTATTCCTAGAACGTCCACATTTTGTTGTTGTTGTTGTTGCTGTTGTTATTGTTGTTGTTTCCTAATCTATTTTAAATGGCACTTTTCTTTTTATGGGAGCTCTGGTGGTGTAGTGCCTAAGGCATTTGACTGCTATTTAAGTATCTGGAAATATACTTTATTTTTATATTGACTTTTTAATCAGCAACCTTGCTATGCTTGATTACAATTCTTAAAATTTTTCCGTTGAGTATTTAGATATTTACAAATACAATCATGATTTTTTAAAGATCTCACTCTTATCCAATTCTTATACCTTTGATCTATTTTTCGCTCTGTATTGCCCTGGCTATGTTCTCCAATACAATGTGACTAGAAGTGGTGATAGCAGCCATCCTTGCCTTGTCTGTATGTCAGTGGCAAAGTTTTTTAAATCATAAAGTGTGACATTTGCTACAATGCATCAAAATAATGATACTTCTTCCCATTTTAGTGAGTTAATAGTTTTAGTTTCTTAAAAATCATGAATGGATGTTGAATTTTATCAGATGCTACTATTTTTTGCATCTTTTGATTTAATCTTACGGTTTTTCTATTTTATTCTGTAACTTTGGTGAATTACACTAACTCATTTCAAATGCCTTCCATTCCTGGAGTAAACAAACCTTAGTTATAATATCTTTTTCATTTATTAGATTTATTTAATCTTGATTAGGATTTTTATATTTATGTTCATGAATGAGATGGACTCATAATTTTGCCTTTCTGTAATGTCAGTTCAAGTCTTGGCATCAAGTTATGCAGGTTTCATAAAAAGAGGTGAACATAATTTTCACTTTCTCAATTCTTAGTAATATTTTTGTAATACTAGTAATAGTTACTCCTTAAAATATTGGTATAATTTACTCAGGTAGCCATTTGGTCTCTGGTAGCACAGTGGCTAAGGCACTTGACTGCTAACCAGAAGGCTGGCGGTTCAAACCCACCAGCCACTCCTCGGAAGGAAGGTTGGGCAATCCTACTTCCATAGTGATACTGCCTCGGAAATCCAAGGAGGGGTCACTATGAGTCGGATCCGACTCGATGGCACACAACAACAACAACAGCAATTTGGTCTGGGTTTTTGTAGCCATTTGGTCTGGGTTTTTGTTTGTTTGATTTTGTTTTTTTGGCCATTGAAGTCCTGTATGAGGCAGGTGTTCAAACTCTATTTCTTATACCAACGAAGGTTCTTCAGAGACTTAGTGGTGACTGTTACCTCCCTAATTCCTTTACAGAGGAAATATGCACTTTAACTGACCTAGCACCCCTATGTTCATGATTCCAGTGACACACTCATAGCCTCTTAATTCTGGGGTCCTCTTAACTTTGCAGATCAATCTCTTGAGTAGGGAAATCTGAATATGGTTTGAGCTCAGCCATCTTTATGGTAATTACTTGGGCTAGAGGACAATCACATATTCTTGCTTTATCAAATAATGGGACAATAGCCTGTCCCATACTGCCTTCTTCCTTTTATTCATGGGTTGTTCCTGCCACTTCTCTACAAAAGTCTTTTGTAATCAAGAAGCAAGCACTGAACACCTATGTTCACATATATCCTTTACCTGTCTATTTTGCAAACTCTTGGAGTATTACATAAGATTTATTTTCTTTATCCTGGTTACCCTTACACCTTATGTCTTTAAGGAGTTCTCTGGAAGTTTATCAGATTTAGCTTAGGGGTAGCGTGAGAAGTACAGAAATAAAGTCAAGTGAACAAAGAAATGTGTTATTCAATCAAAGTTTATGTCAAATTATTAGGGAAAAGATGAAGCATTCAGTAAACAGTATTGGCACAATACTTGGTCATTAGGAAATAAATATAGCTTAATCCCTATTTCACACCTTACACTTACATAAATTCTACACAGATCAAAGATTGAAATGTATAAAAATAAATAAATATATTGTTGTTGTTGTTGTTATATGCCATCAAGTTGGACCCGACTCATAGCGACCCCTCCTTGGGTTTCCAAGGCGGTATTCACTATGGAAGTAGATTGCCCAACCTTCCTTCTGAGGAGTGAGTGGTTGGCAGGTTTGAACCTCCAGCCTTCTGGTTAGCAGTCAAGTACCTTAGGCACTATGTTACCAGAGCTCCCAAATAAATATATTAGGAGAAGAAAAAAAAAAATTATTTTGGAGTAAGCATGATATTTCTAAGTTTAACACAAATCCAGAGCCATAAAAGTAGAAAATAAATAAATAGTATTACATAATTTTTAAAAAGTTACTCATGGTAACAAAAAAAAAAAAAACTAAACAAAGTCATGAAGCAATCAAAAGTAAGAAAAATATTTGCAAGATATAGCAAAGAAAAGATCTAATTTCCTTAATATGCAAAGAGCTTTCACAAATCTATATGAGAAAGACCATTACTGTAGAAAAATGGACAAAGGATATAAATAGAAAGGTCACAGTAAATGTAAAGATGTTCAAGTTCACTAAAGATAAGAGAAATATTTTAATGACATACTATTTTTCACCTAATAAATTGAAAGGGCTAAAAAAGTTTGGTTATACACTGTTAATGTTAGAAATGTAATAAAGAATTAAAGAAAAAAAAAAAAAACTCACTGCCCTCAAGTCATTTCTGACTCATAGTGACTTGGGTTTCCAAGGCTGCATTCTCAAACATTGTTGGTGCAAGTAAATTTGATATAATCTCTATGGAAAGGTATAATACAGAAATAAAGATTAATTGGAATTAAATTAGCCTTAAAAGGATAAAATCCAACTTTCAATGACACCAAAAGCAGGTGCAACAAAAGAAAAAAATCAATAAATTGGACTTCATTAAAATTAAAAACTTCTGTGCATCAAAGAACCTTATCAAGAAAGCAAAAAGACAACCTAAAGAAAGGGAGAAAATATTTGGCAACTGTAATCTGACAAATGATTAATATCCAGAATATAGAATGAACTCCTACAACTCAATAACATAAATAAAACAACCCAGTTAAAAAATGGGCAAAGGACTTGAAAAGATATTTTTCAAGATATACAAATGTATAATAAGCACATGAAAAGATGCTCAAAGTCATTAGTCGTTAGGAATATGCAAATCAAAACCACAACGAAATATTACGCCATACCAGTTAGGATGGCTATTATCAGAAAAATTAAAAATAACAAGTGTTGGGGAGGATGAGAAAAATTGGAACCTTTATGCTTTGTTAGTAGGAATGTACAATGGTGCAGCGACTGTGGAAAATAGTTTGGTAGTTTCTCCACAAGTTAAGTTAATAGAATTATTATATGACCCCACAATTGCACTACTGGATATCTATCCAAAAGAACTGAAAGCAGGGATCCAAATAGATTCATTTCAGCATTATTCACAAGAGTTAAAAGGTAGAAACAATCCAAATTTTTATTAATGGATAAATGGATAAATAAAATGTGGTGAATAAAAATAATTAAATATTATTTAGCTATAAAGAGAAATGAAGTTTGGGTACATATTGTAAGTGAAACTTGAAAACATGCTGAGTGAAATAAGTCAGACATAAAAAGACAATTATTTATTATCCTACTTATATGGAATATTTTGAATAGGCAAATAAATGGAGACAAAAGTTTATTAGTAGTTACCAGGGTTTAGGGGGTAGGGAGGAATGAAGGGTTACTGCATAATGGGTACTGAGTTTCTGTTTGGAGTTATTTCTTTTGGAATAAACAATGGTGATGGCTGCACAACATTGTGAAGGTAATTAATGCTCCTGCATTGTATCCTTAAATACGGCTAAAATAGCATTTTTCGTTACATATATTTTACCACAATAATAATAATAAAATAAACCACTCTCAAAGATATGATAACTGATTGGATTATGTTGATTTGGGCTTTCCATTGCCTCTTAGCCTAGCTTGACAGAGGAAATGTAAATACTTTCTGGGGAAAGACAACATGATCCAGTACTTCAAATTATCTCTACTATGTTTTTTACATAATGTTCATATCTTAACAAAAAACAAAAAACAAGACAGGCATACATGAAGAAAATATAGTGTGACCAAACACCAAGAGATAATAGTGTCGTTGTTATTGTTATGTGCCCTTGAGTCAGATCCAACTCATAGCGACCCCTCCTTGGGTTTCTGAGAGGCAGTATTACTATGGAAGTAGATTGTCCTACCTTCCTTCCAAGGAGCAGCTGGTGGGTTTGAACCGCCAGCCTTCTGGTTAGCAGTCAAGTGCCTTAGGCACTGCGCGACTAGACCTCCCAGAGATAATAGTAGATGACAGAATCAGATAGGAGGTTATCAAACACACATCAAATATGGCTATATTCAACATGTTCAAGGAAATAAAAATAAAAACAAGACTCAAAATGTAGGAAGAGAACCAGAACCTGTGAAAAGAACCAAATAGAAGGTCTAGATGTGAAAAATAAAATGATTGAAATTGAATTCCATGGGTTGATCTACCAGCAGATTACACATAGTTGGAGGGGGGATTAGTGAGTGCTAAATGACAAGTCAAAAGAAAACAGCCAAAATGAGACACAAGGAACCAAAGGATAGAAAACAGGAGAAAAAAACAAAACAAGACATAAGTAACGTGTGATACAATGAAAAGGTCTAGCATAAATGCCAAATTATTACATTATTACATCCTAACAACCTCATAATAACATCAAAAGTGGAAACACTATCACAAGCTTGATATCAAGAAAGGATAAAGTTATCACTACATAATTTATATTTAAATTATTATTTCCTTATACCAAGTCTAATCTAATAAAAATATTTGTAAGGATTTATTTCCATTTTTAGGACTGCACTTAAAAATTTTTAAATAAATATCTAAATATACCAAACACATTGACTAAATAATATAATTAGAAATAATGGTTAGTTACTTACATTCCATATGCTGAGCTTACAGAAAGACTAGTAATCTGTTGGGGAGGTTCACCATCCACCCACACCAACTGAATAACAAGTTCTGCTTGATAGCCTGGAGGCATCCTCACTGGACGTGTCTTCACACTAGAAGAAAGAGAAAAAAATAACTGTATTGCTGTTTTTAGAGTACACACTTTAAATAGCATACTCATGCTTATTTAGAGAATTTATATAGAATCTTCCTACAGAAATATACAACACCAGACATTGGGGGCAGCACTCAGAAGACAATGTTTTCTAGTTTTCTCAAAACACTGGTCATTATTTAGCTCTTAAAGTAGCTTTTCAGTCAGTCATTCAGGTCCACAGCTTCAACTGGCCTCCATCACTTCCTTTTTATACTTTTAGTATATTTGATTTTCATTTATAAATTATTTATTGTGTAAAATAATTTTAAATTATTTTTAAGTTAGTATTTCTTATATAACTTAATGTTTTGTAAAGCAAACCACTAAAAAATGACCATTAACCTGTCAAAAGTGGGAACATCAAAACATCAAATGTGGGAACATTATGACAAGCTACGAGTTCATATATCCAAAATCTGAATGCCTACTCTTCCCCACTCCAAACCTGCTCTGTCTTTCCCTATTGCAGTGGATAGTAATTCCCATCCTTCTAGTTATTCAGTTAAAAAACAACCTTGAAAATATCTTTGACTAATATCCTTATCTCATACCTTAAATCCAATCCATTATCAAATGCTGTCGATGTTACTTTAAAAAATATATCCAGTCTATCCAGGATCTCCTACAAAGATCTTCTTCCAAGTGGTTGACAGTAGTAGCCGGGCACCATCTAGTTCTTCTGGTCTCAGAGTCGTATAGGCTGCAGATGGGATGGTGTAGCAGTCACTAGGACTAATTGTTTCCATGAATTTTTGGTTTTCTTCATTCTTCTTGGCTCTGGACGAGGAGAGACCCATCGTTGCATCTAGATGGCAGCTTGCAAGCTTTTAAGATCCCAGTTGCTACTGGCCGCAGTAGGAGGTGGAACAATGTTACAATG
>NW_006921701.1:5783935-5795986 GCF_000298275.1 Orycteropus afer afer | reverse complement strand
CAATGTCATGAGACAAAGTGTATGTGAACTGCTGTATGGAAAGTGTATTTGCTCTGTAAATTTTCACCCAAATCACAATAAAAAGAAAAATATATATATACTGCTGTCACTTTCATTACAGTTGCCACATAAAAATATAGGATGCTCAGTTAAATTTGAATTTCAGATAAACAATAATTTTTTATCTGAAATTCAAATTTAACTGGACATCTTGTATTTTTTTTTTTCAGCTTGCTAAATCTGGCAGCTCTAACATCATCTCAAATTTGTTTACTACAGTAGTCTCCCAACTAGTTGCCTAGCTTCTATCTTTCGCTTCCACACCAAAATCCATTTTCAATACAGCCACAAACCAATTCATTTAAAATTTCTCTGATTATGTCACACCTCTTCTTAAAGTCCTCCAATAAATCTTCATTTAATTCAGAATGAAAGTCAAGGTCCTTACAATGGCCTACAAAGTCTTACATGATGTGGCTCTCCATTATCTATGTGGCTTCTTCTGCTACTACCCTTCACCCACCCTCACCTTCACCTGGCTGCCTTTGTTCTAGCTACACTGATTTTTGTTCTAGTTGTTTTTTCACCTGGAAATCACTTTCATCAGATATTCATTTGGTTAACTTTCTTACCTCTTTCACTTTTTAATTTAAATCTTACTTTCTTAATGAGGCCTACAATGACCATTCATTTTATAATCTGGGAAGCACAAAGGCAAATTAATCAAATAATTGCACAAACATGCACGTTGATAAGAATTGCAGTGTGGCCAAAATGAACAGGTGGGTAGCTGAAATGTTTATTTATTAGCTAATGTATGGAAGTATAAATTCAGCAAAGGAAAGGTGGCTTAGGGATGGATATAAACATGTAATGTAGTAAAGCATGGATCATATGTAATTCCAGAACCACTTATAATAGAAAGTAATTCACAGAATAATATACTTGGATCAGTTCTGTTGCAGGTCCCCGTAAGTTTATATACGTAAAACCGGATTATATTGATTTTTTTTTTCTTTTGGCTCTCTTAATTGTTTCCACTATTTTTCAAGTCCATAATAAAAGCTTCTATTACATTTTAACACTTGTTACTGTTACTTAATTTCTGCTACATGATCTTTGCTGATTTCACTAGTTTGTCTCTCCCATACCTCTCTTTTAAATCCCTCTTAGATTTTTTAAGCTGTTTACAAATATGTTTACTTCATTAGATGACTTACGCTATAATAACGGGCCTTCTTAGTAAGTGAAACAAATTAATCTACAGTGCCTTCTTGAGATTTGTTTAACTTCCTTCTTTTTTTCTGTTTTTCCTTTTTAGAAAGCAATTAAATGAAACAAAGTGATAATGAAGGGAAAATTAAGTGTGTAATATTAAAATGTCTGTTTTTCATTAGAAAAAATTGTATGATGATGTTTCCTCTCTATAGATTTCCTGTCAGCAATACCTGCTTATATTTCTTCTTTTTACTTCACAAGAAAAGTTTCAGGTGGGAGAAATATATGGTTCTACAAGGATGTTGTTGTGTTGTTGTTAGGTGCTGTTGAGTCAGCTCCGATTCACAGCGACCCTATGTACAGGAGAAGGAAACACTATCCGGTCCTGCATGATCCTCACAGTCCTTGCTATGCTTGAGCCACTTTATCAATCTAACCTGTTGAGGGTCTTCCCCTTTTTCACTGATCCTCTACTTTACCAAGCATGATATCCTTCTCCAGGGAGTGGTCCTTTCTGACAACATGGCCAAAGTAGGTGATATGAAGTCTGGCTATTCTGACTACCAAGGAGCATTCGAGCTGCACTTCTGCCAGGACAGATTTGTTAGTTCTTCTGGCAGTTCATTGCATTTTCAGTACTCTTCACTAACACTACAATTCAAACATCAGTTCTTCAGTTTTCCTTATTCTTTGTTCAGCTTTCATATGCATATGAAACAAAAATACCAAGGTTTGGGTTAAGCACACCTTAGTCTTCAAAGTGACATCTTTGCTCTTCTACACTTTAAAGAGGTCTCTTGCAACAGATTTTTCCAGCACAATATAATGTCTGATTTCTTGACTACTGCTTCCATGGGTGTTGATTGTGGATCCAAGTAAAATGACAACTTCAATCTTTTCTCCATTTATGTAGAGTTGTAATCCATACTGCAGACTGTAGTCTTTGATCTTCATCAGTAAGTGCTTCAAGTCATCTTCACTTTCAGCAAGCAAGGCTGTGTCATCTGTATATTGCAGGTTGTTAATGAGTTTTCCTTCAACCCTGATGCCATGTTCTTCTTCATAAAGTCCAGCTTCTCAGATTATTTGCTCAGCGTATAAGTTGAATATGTATGGTGAAAGGATACAACTCTGATGCACATCTTTCCTGATTTTAAACCATTCAATATCCCCTTCTTCTGTTTGAATAACTGCCTCTTGGTCTATGTACAGGTTCTAGATGAGCACAATTAAGTATTTTAGAATCCTCATTCTTTGTAGTGTTTCATAATTTGTTATGATCCACACAACTGAATGCTTTTGCATAATCAATAAAACACAGGTAAACTTCTTTCTGGTTTTCCTTGGTTTCAAACAAGATCCATCTGACATCAGCACCAAGGCCATATTTTCCAAGTACTGATGGTTTTTCTTTGTTTCCATCTTTTATATTCCAATCACCGATAATGATCAATACAACTTCATTATACGTTTGGTCCATTTCAGACTGCAGAGTTTTGTAAAGAAATTCAAAGATATACAAGGATAGCAATTGCTAATTGTATAGTAAACTGGTTTGGCTCTAAATTTTTCATTAATGTTTTTCATAAGATATGAAGAAACTATCCATCTAAAGTTCTTGAAGTAGTAGACTCACATTTTTTCAGATCAAACTCAGAGAAATTCTCTGCTTGGGCTCAAGTCTTCCACCAGCTAAGACTATGAACATTTGGTTTAACTGTGTAAAATTAGTAAGTGTAATTTAAACTCAAACCAAACCCACTGCTGTCGAGTCATATCCAACTCATGGCGACCCCTCCTTGGGTTTCTGAGGTGGTATCACTGCGGAAGTAGATTGCCCAACCTTCCAACCTTCCTTCCGAGGAGTGGCTGGTGGTTAGCCAGCCTTCTGGTTAGCAATCAAATGCCTTAGGCACTATACTGTTACCTAAGATCATCTAAACAATTAGGACAAACATTGTTAAGGGTTTAAATTTCAGTTGATTATAACACTAAACTTTGTTTAGATATATTCAAAGACCATAGTTTACTGCCAAATAGCATCAGTTCAAAAAAAGAAAGGACAATAAATACTGTGCAATATCCTAGCAATCATGAGAGAAATGCTTTTTCTAACATAGTGTTTTAAAATTGACTTAAACTTTGATAGTGATTCTTACTTGAGGCATGGGATACTGTCCTTTGTTATTCCTTCACTGGCCACAGTGTTAGTGCTCCCAGAAAGACTCCTTGAAGGAAGTGGTGATGAGAGATCTGGAAATGGAGGACTTGTTTCTGGTTCAGGAGTAATAATATCTTCAACATCATACTGAAGTCGTACCTCTAATGACTGAAAAAAAAAAAGTCAACTTTTAATTTAATCTAAACCAAACCACAGTCACTGCTGTCGAATCTGACTCATAGCAACCCCTCCTTGGGTTTCCAAGGCGGTATCTCTAGGGAATAGATTGCCCAGTCTTCCTTTCAAGGAGTGGTTGGTGGGTTTGAACCACCAGCCTTCTGGTTAGCAGTTAAATGCCTTAGGCACTATGCTACCAGAGCTCCTATGTGTATATATACATGCATATATATGTATGTAATTTTAAAATACCCAAATTATTATTTGTTCAGAGCTTTATTGTTACAACAGGTCTCCGAGTGATGTAAGTGGTTTGCACTGCTAACCAAAAGGTTGGTGGTTCTAATCCACCTAACCAGAAAAACAAAGCTACTGCCATCCAGTCAATTCTGACTGGTGGCGCAATGGTTAAAGTATTTAGCTGTTAACCCAAAGGTCTCGGTTCAAACCCACCAGACAATTTCCAGGAATAGATGAGGCAGTCTGCTTCCATAAAGATTTACAGCCTCTGGTGCAGTTCTACTCTGTCCTATAGGGTTATCTATGATTATCTACCTAGCCGTGAAAAAAAGTCCTCCTGATCTGCTTCTGTAAAGATTATAGCTAAGAAAACCCCACAGAATTCCCATTTTTCTCTGTAACACATGGGATCACCAGGAATTGGAATCAAATCGATGGCAACAGGTTTTACTGCTTAAATACAACTTTATTATGACTTTGATTGGATTAATTCCCTAAACATTTCTAAATGAAATTAATATTTTGTTATTTGTTTCATTAGCTTAGCAATTACTTGTTTAATTTCATTAGCTTGTTCAGGATGGTTAATGAAAAGCATATGGTAATTTAGGAGGAATTCAAAGGTGATCTAGAAACTTTTTTTTTTTAACTAAAAGTTTTAAAATTAAATACTTTATGACTGCAGTAAATTTATCAATTAAGATAAATTTTATAATACATATATAAATATATGCTTTACAATATTAAAATGAGCATTTTGAGATTGAAAACTGCTTATGAAAAAAATGTCATTATGAGGTGGTGAATAAATGAATGTCAAATGACTGTTATAATTAACTTGAAATTAGAAAAAAAAAATGCTGAAATTTGCTATTTATTGAGTATTTACTATATTTAGACCCTAATGTAATGACTTTATATAATCTTCACAAGAACCCTATGAAATTGGTATTATTACTTTCATTTTATTATTATTTTCCATTTTATTTCCACAGATATTATATGGTTAGCTACTCTTGACAAGCAAAGGAGCTCTGGTAGCATAGTGCCTAAGGCACTTGACTGCTAACCAGAAGGCTGACGGTTCAAACCCACCAGCCACTCCTCAGAAGGAAGGTTGGGCAATCTACTTCCGTAGTGATACTGCCTCGGAAACCCAAGGAGGGGTCACTCTGAGTCGGGTCCAACTCAATGGCACATAACAACAACAACATTGACAAGCAAGTCTTATTATAACTTGCTCAGAGTGATATAGGTATTCCATTGTAAAGCCATAATTAGAATTCAGGTTTATCTGCTTCCAAAGCCTAGGCTTTTAACTAATATCCTTTAAAAAGGTGATACTTAATTTTAGCTGTTGAAATAAACAATTATACATAGGCATGTAATAGAAAATCTTTATTTTTTTTGTAAAATGGTAAAAATGCTTTGAGCAGGAAGTCCAATAATAATCTACAGGTTCCTCAATTTAGATTTAATTTTATCCTATACTAGTATCATTATTTTGGATAATGAAATTCATTATTTTAATAGTTAAGGTTGGTAAAGCAACCCCATAATTATTTCTCCCATATTAAAATAATACCAATGTATGTAGAAAAATCACTGAAAGTAACCTTGTCCTAACTGAGAAATAATCATTTGTGGCAATTTATTGATAGAAAGGACAAATCAGATAAAACTTTTTAAAATTAAATAAAGGTACAAAATTAACCTTGCATATAATTTGACATGCATACATAAAAATAAGACAGTAACTATATAAAACCTACAGGCATAAGTCATTTTATTTAACAATGTCAAGTTTTGATAGAGAATTATTTTTGTCATTTTATGCCAATTTTTTCTTAATATTATACTGAACAACAATAACAATTTAAAATTGTATGAATTGGATTACTGGCTACATATTGCAGTCTCAATGGCTGAACACCAAGTGCTAGCCAAAATCTGATTGTTGGTTTCTTATTTTGTCTTTAACAACTGTAAGAGTGAAAGTTCAATTTTAAATGACTTACCACTATTTCTGCTGTAATTTCATGTCTGCTGAACTTATAAAGGATGACATAGGCAGAGACTCCTGATACGCAGAATATTCTGCTCTCCGGACACCAGTTGATCATCTGGATGGCATAGGGATCCTCCTCTACAATTTCACATGTTTGTTTTCCTTCTCCTACCTTCTGTTTTTCAAATACTTTTGATGTTTTTAGCTTGTACAGCATCTGCAGAGTTACTATAAGATATGGAAGTATGATCATCTTCTAATTTGAACTAATTAACATTGTTAAAGCTTTTTCGATGTATTTGTTAAATTATAGACAACATTACATTTTAACTAATAAGTATTTCATTTGCATATTCATATGCATATATTTTGGCTGAAGGGAGAGCACAGGGAGGAAATAAACATTTACAGAACATACACTATATATACCAAGGAATATGTAGATGCTGTGTATGCGTTATCTCATGTGATACTTAAAAAATCTCAGACAGTGGATATTTTTATCCTCATTTATTGATGAAAACAGTGAAGTTCAGAAAGTTTACAATGAAAAAAATCAACTTAATTATCTCCTAATTTTCCAGCCTTTTTCATAATTTTCAGCATTGATTGCTGCATTAGAGGATGATACTACCACTAGAGGATACAACCCTCTTAACAAATTTCAGCCATTCCTTCAGATAAGGAACATAATTTACCAGCTAGCAATAATGGAAGCCATGGAATCTGTAATTATTTTAGAAAGGATCTTTTCTGAGTGGGTCTACAGTGTAGTAAATTTCTTACTGTGGCTTTTCTACCCATAAGTCTTTGTAAACTCCATGGTGGAATTTGCTGTGAGCAACCGAGGAGCTCCTGATTGTACAACTTATCCACCTGGGGTATTTCTGTTGGGCATGGCACAATAATGTTATGATATTTATGATACACATTTAAGTGTGGCATGCACTCTAGTAATTAAAGTGTTAAAGTGTTCTATCATGCTTTGGAAGCTAAGGGACAACTTTGAAGTAGTAGGAAAAGATCATGGCATTGCTCCGCAATTAATTTTTGTTCCAGGAATAAGCTCGGTTTTGCATGAAAAGAATTATCAAAAGAAAATCTGTCACCTTTTGGAATTTCCCCTTCAGCATTTATTCTTTATTGTGTGAGATAAGAAAATGACTTCAGAATCCATGGCTTAAATTCTTTTAACCTTCTTGTCACATTGATGCTCTGCTCAGTTCTTAAGGGACTCTAGCTTGTGGACTAAGAATATCATCAATATTCAATCTTTTTTCCTCAGCTTTTCTGTTTATCATAGTCATCCTCAGAAATTATTCATTCATATAGATTTTTTTTTTAATAGATTCAAATAGCATGTTTATGTTGCTTCTTCATTAGTTTCCATTTCTATCTTCCTTACCTGCTGGACATTTTCACTTGTATATCCTGGTGTTACCACAAAATTCAAACCTCCAAATCTTGCCCGTATTTATTTTCAAAAGAGTTACCTACTGTGGTAGTTAAGGTTATGTGTCAACTTGGCTGGATCTGGTTTTGAGTGGTTGGACACCTGGATGTAGTGATTGATTCCCCATGATTAGACTGGTAATCAACTCCATGGTGGAATATACTGTGAGCAGCTGAGTGGCTGCCTTAGAGATGTGATCAGCTTCCAGTATGTAAGAAACTTTGAGAAAGTTCCTGAGCTTTTTGGCACATCTAGATCCTGCATTTGGCTGATTCATCTCAGTGGCCTGCCATGTTGTCTGCTGATCTTGAGACTGTGAATTCGAACTAGTGGCCTGTTATATTCCTTGATAATCTTAGGACTGTGTCATTTTACTTGTTGATCTTGGGTGTATCAACCTCAGCATCTGCCTGAGTTAAGAGACGCTGCCAGCTCCAATGGGCTGGGAGCAAGAGGCAGAGCTGAAGCCCAAGGTCAAGGGGCCTTCACCCAGCCCCTAAAGCTGGCACTTTGAACTCAGACTTCTAGTCTCCTGAACTTTAAGAGAATAAATTCCTGTTTGTTAAAGCCAAACGTGTGCTATTTTCTGTCAGAATAGCACTAGAGAACCAAAACACGTACATCTTCCTGATTACTCATACTCAGAAACTTAGAACCTTTGGTCACTTGTTCTTTTCTTGCAATCCTGACTTGTAAACTTTTAACTAATCTCCAACACTCACATTGAATGTCACTCCATCAAAATTCCTTTCCTGGAGATACCTGATTCAAACAAATCTCTCCCATCTCTGATCACAAATAGTATCTGGGTTGTACTACATTTAGAATTCTTGTATTACTTATCCTGTAACTATATACGTGCATTCCTTTATCTTTTCTAGTGACAGTATGTTTTCTGAAGCATACAGGAATACTACAATCTTAAGTATCTTTGTATGTCCTTGAATAGACAGCAGGATACTTTCATTCCTTAAATTCACAATTCTCAAGAGTTTTACGTTTATCAATCGTTTCAGTGGATGGTTATGAGCGATAGCAACAAATTGCTCTCTGTTATACAAAAAGAAACTTAAAACTTACTTGCAGAAGCATCCCAAAACTTTATTGATCCATCTGCATGACTAAATGAGAAATAAATTAGCATTAATTACAGTAAAGAAAATATCATAATTACTCTAGAAGTACAAAAACATGAGTTACTATAGTTAAAATTTTTATTAACAATATCATTCCAATTAAAACTAACATGATAAACCATTTCTAAGCTCAAAACAACAGTTTATTTTGAAACATTTCACTAAAATCTAAGGTTAGAAAAAGAATAAGAATTCCCTGGATTTTACTTTAAGAAAACTTTGCATGTTATAGAGAAAAATGAAACTGACTTATGAAAAGTGAACAATATATTTTTATGTAAAATTGTTTAGCCTCAATGAAAAAATACCTGAATTAATATTTATTGCATTAAAATAAGTTCAAAGTATTATAGTTAAATTACAGTTAAGCTTCAAAATATAAAAAGCAAATCCTTTAAACTGGTTCAAAGTTGTTTCGATATTTGGTAATAAATAACCTACTGCCCAATTCTACAAAACTTCATATTGAAAAGAGGATGGAATACTTCCCAGCACAATTCATGAGGTCAGCATTACCCTGACATGAAAACCAGGAAAAAATATTACAGGAAAAGAAAATTACAAGTCAATATCTATCATAAGCATAGTGTGAAAGTCCTTAAGAAAATATTAGCAAATCAGAGCAAGCAAAATACAGAAAGAATAATACATCATGGTTAAATGAGGTTTATTCCAGGAATGCGAGACCAGTTGAAAAAAAATCAATTGATGTGATTCGCTATATTGACAGATTAAAGAAGAAAAGCCATATGATCATTTTAATAGAGAAAGAAAAATTCACCATCCATTAATGGGTAACTCTCTCACCAAACTATAAACAGAAAAGAATTCCTCAATCTGATAAATGGCATCTTAGAACAACCTACAGCTAACATCATATATAACGGTGAAAGACTGAATGCTTTTTTCTGAGAAAGGAACAAGGCAAAAATGTTCACTCCTACCAATCTTGTTGTTGTTGTTTGCCGTCGAGTCGGCCCCAACTCATAGTGACCCCTCCTTGGGTTTCCGAGGCAGTATCACTACGAAAGTAGGATTGCCCAACCTTCCTTCCGAGGAGTGGCTGGTGGGTTTGAACTGTCTGCCTTCTGGTTAGCAGTCAAGTGCCTACCAATCTTATTCAATATATATTAGAGGTCCTAGCTCTGGTAGCTTTGTGCCTAAGACATGTGACTACTAACCAGAAGCCTGGCAGTTTAAACCCACCAACCACTCCTCGGAAGTAAGATTGGACAATCTACTTCCATAGTGATCCGCCTTGGAAACCCAAGGAGGGGTCACTATGAGTCGGGATTGACTCAACGGCAGTGAGGTTTTGGTTTTTATCAACTGCAATAACGGAAGAAAAAATAAAATAAAAGGCATACAGATTGAAAAAGCAGAAATAGAACTGTTTGTATTTTCAGATCCCAAGACTGGTTATGTAGAAAATCCCAAGAAATATACAAAAAGGATACTGTAACTCATCAGCTAAAGCACAAGCTCAATGTACAAAAACCAATTACAGTTTTCTACATTACCAAAGGAGATTTGGAAAATGAAATTAAAAAGCATTATCATTTATAATAGTACCAAGACCATGAAATAATGAAGCATAAATTTAATAAAATTTGTCTAGATCTGTATGCTGAAAGTACAGACCCTGAGGAAACAAATCAAAGAAGATGTAACTGAATGGAGAGATACACCATATTCTTGAATTGGAACCGCCAGCCTTCTGGTTAGCAGTCAAATGCCTTAGGCAATATGCCACTAGAGCTCCCAAGATGTCAGTTCTCCCAAATTTATCTGTAGATTTCTTAGTAGAAATCTACAAACTGACTCTAAAATTTAAATGGAAAAGTCAAAAGAATTTTGAAAAAGAAAAAATCTCATGCTAAATCTACAGAAATCAAGACTGTGATAGTGGTGGGGAAAAAAAAAGACGTATCAGTGGAACATACAGAGTCCAGAAAACAAACCACACATATATGGACAGTTGATTGTTTTCTAAAAGGGGAAGCAGGTTGAGGCTGACTGAATGGCTTGCTATAATTTTTTTAACTCTTCGATTGAGGATTATAATTTATATACAATGAACTTAAGTTTAAGTATATGATAATTTTCAGTAAATGTATACAGTTGTCTAACCAACATCATAATCTAGTTTTAGATTTTCATCACTCCAAAAAGTTTTCTCATGCCAACATGCAACCCTCTTTCCTACCCCCAGGCACAAAAAATCACTGATCTCCTTTCTATTTCCATAGATTTGCCTTTTTCCCCTAGAATTTTCATGTAAATAGAATCCATACAATATAAGTTTTTGAGTCTGCATTCATCACTTAGTATAATGTTTTTCAGGTTCAGCCCTATTGTTGCATATATCAATAATTTGTCCATATTTATGGCTGGCTATGGGTATACTCAATTTGATTTTACCATTCACCAGCTGATGGACGTTAGGGTTGTTTTCAGTTTTTGGCTGAAAAAACATTTACAAATGAAACTTCTTAGAGTATCTTGGTATATTTGCATGCTCTTGCTTTTTATAACTCATAGCAACCCTACAGGACAGAGTAGAACTGTCCCATATGACTTCCAAGGCTGAAGATCCTTATGGAAGTGTGCTGTAGTAAATTACCTGGTATGACTTTTCTAGCCATAAGTCTTGGTAACTCCATGGTGGAATTTGCTGTGAGAAACTGAGTAGCTCCTGATTGTTAAAATCATCCACCTGGGTTTTTTCTGTTGGGAGCAGCACAAAGTAATGCTCTGGGAAGTTTGCTCTCTCTCAGGTGCTTAGAATTCTGATGTTATTGGTGGTTTGGCCACTCTGCCTGGCTCAAAAGGAGGCCTCCTAGAGGCAGAAGAAGTCTCTCTGACTATTGACTGAGAAGGATGAGCTGCTGAAAGAGACATGTACTCCTGAGAGACATGCACTGCTAGGAAAGAGACACAAAAGACACACATTGCTGAGTGAGACACTGAGAGAGACATGCACTGCTGGGAGAGAGACTGTGAGAGACTGTTGGCTGGGAGATGGTGGGCTGAGAGAGACTAAGAGTTTTTCCTGAACTTGAATTGTAGCCTGGTGCTTCCCTCATAAACTCCATAATCTGTAAGTTCTGTGTGGCCACTGCAGCAAATTATCGAACCCAGCAGAAAAGTGGTGGGTGCTGTGGGAGGAATGCTTGGTGTCAGGGTTGGTGAAAGGGCTGGAAGGAGGTAGCATGTCTGGCCTCACAGCAATGGGCTTTGGGCTACTGATAGCGATTCTGTTTTCCTCTTGTGTGGTTAGAGGAGGTCAGAAGATGTGGCCTCCTTGCCTTTTTAGCAGGAAGCAACCTGCCACACCTTTCTCCCATAGAGTGGCTGCTGTTGTTGTTAGGTGCCGTCAAGTCATTTCTGACTCATAGCAACCCCATGCAGAACAGAACGAAACACTGCCCGATCCCGTGCCAGCTCCACAATCCCTGCTATACTTGAGCCCATCATCGCAGCCACCATGTCAATCCATCTCATTGAAGGCCCCCCCCTCTTTCATCGACCCTCCACCCTACCAAGCATGACATCCTTCTCCAAGGAATGGTCCCTTCTGACAACATGACCAAAATAGGTGAGATGAAGTCTGGCCATTCTCGCTTCCAAGGAGCATTTCGGGTGCACTTCCTACAGG
>NW_006921701.1:5774526-5781650 GCF_000298275.1 Orycteropus afer afer | reverse complement strand
TTAACAACTTCCAATTTTCCTAGATTCATACTTTGTACATTCCATGTTCCGATGATTAATGGATGTCTGCAGCTGTTTCTCTTCAATTTGAGTGGTGCTACATCAGCAAATGAAGGTCTCGAAAGCTTTCTCTTATCCATATGAGTAAAGCTGGGTTTACTCAGATGTTTCAGCTCTTTCCCAGTCCTACTTTGAGAGCCTTTTAGCCTTAACGGACTATTCCTAAAGGTGCGCGGTAATGTACCAAACAGTGTTTCTTTGCTATTCATAAGGTTTTCCCTGGCCAATTCTTTGAGAAGTGGACGGCCTGTTCCTTCTTCCTAGTGTGTCTCAGTGTGTAAGCTGGCCTGATACCTGTGCACCATGTGCATCCCCCTGGGTTAGAAACACCAGTGGCTCAGCCTCAAAACTCACATCAACACATCACCACGGGAGGACAAACTGACAGATAAGTTTGTCTCCCTGTTGGAAACCTCTCATACCACCCTTACCTGGGTCCCTGTGGCTGACTCCTCCTCTGTCCATATTCCTAGGCCTTTTAATCCCCTTTCTCCTACTCTCCTGCCCTGCTGCTTTGGGCGTGCCTGAGTTCCTCTCCTCACCTGGATCCCTGCGGCTGACTCCTTCTCTGTCAGGGTTCCTGGCTTTTAATCCCCTTTTTTCCTGCTCTCCTGCACTGCTGCTTTGGGCATGCCTGAGTTCCCTCTTCTCACCTGGATCCCTGCAGCTGGTGGGTTCTAATCATTGAGCTTTTGGTTAGCAGCCAAGCGCTTTAACCACTGTACCACCAGAGTTCCTTTCTATACATTATACCAACCTTTAATTCTATTTTATTTTTTATTATGCAATATTTTATATGAAAAGAATAAATGTAACCTATATTTAATTCACAGAGTATAATAATATACTTAAACTGTATGAGGATCACTCAAGCAAAGAATGAACTTTACTAATAACTTGCATCTACATATGTTAGTCTCTGTTCTATCTTCCTGCCTCCTTTTCCTCTAGAAGTAACTACTATCCTGAATTATTTTTATTATTCTCTTGCTTTTCTTTATAATATTGCCACTTATTTCTACATATTGGAGCCCTAATAACGTAGTGGTTAAGCACTTGGCTGCTAACCAAAAGGTTGGTGGTTCTCAGGGAGAAAGATGAGGCAATGTATTTCTTTAAAGATTTATAGCCTTGGAAACTTTATAGGAGCTCTGGTGGCATAGTGTCTGCTAACCAGAAGGTTGGCAGTTCAAAGCCACCAGCCACTCCATGAAAGGAAGACTGGCCAGTCTACTTCTGTAAAGACTTACCACTTCAAATCCAAAAGGGTTTGCTATGAGTCGTTACTGACTTGATGGCAGTGAGTTTTTTTGTTTGTTTGTTTGGAAACCTTATGGAGCAGTTCTATTCTGCCATACAAGGTCACTACGAGTTGGAATTGACACCATGGAAGTAAGTTTGGGTTTTATTTATTTTGGTATTTAAAAAAAAAAACTCACTGCCATCGAGTCGATTTGACTCATAGTTGACCCCTCCTTGGGTTTCCAGGGCGGTATCTGTATGGAAGTAGATTACCCAATTTTCCTTCTGAGGAGTTGCTGATGGGTTTGAACCGCTAGCCTTCTGGTTAACCGTCAAATGCCTTAGCCACTACACCACCAGAGCTCCCTATTTTGGTATATGTATGTATAAACAACATATTGTTAATTTTCTATAAAACCACCTTTGTTTCTTTTTTTTTTTATCTTTACTGTGATTACAAAGCAGATTCATTTTATTCTCAAGAGTTCATACACATTTTGTTTTAGGCCACTTATTACAATCCCAACAATAAACAGCTCTCCTCCCATCTCCTCCCTGTGACTACCCCTTCCTTATGTCCTTCTTATCTTTGCATTCCTGTCTATCCAGATTTCCCCCTATGCAAATGCTGCCCTTCTGATCTCTCATGGTTGATTGATCTAAGGGATGTATCTCCCTGGGGTAGGTAGATGCATCTTCCTGGAGTAGGTGTTCTGCTTGTAAGCCTTTTACTGTTTGGCTGAGAGCTAATCCACGGAAGTAAATCCAGTTCCAGGCCCAAAGCATAATCTGGGGCCATGGTCTTGGGGGTTTCACCAGTCTCTATGCAACTAATAATTCTGGTCATTTTTTAAAACAACCATTGCTTCTTAATAAAGGTATGTTGTTGTTAGAACCGCTGTCGAGTCAACTCCAACTCAGAGTGACACTACGTATGACAGAATGAAATACTGCCCAGGCCTGCATCATCCTTACAATCCTTGCTATGCTTGAGCCCTATAATGCAGCCACTGTATCAATCTATCTTATTGGGGGTCTTCTCCTTCTTCTATGACACTCCACTTAACCAAGCACCATATCCTTCTCCAGGGACTGGTCCCTTCTGACAACATGACCAAAGTAGATGAGATGAAGTTTGGCCATTCTTGCATCTAAGGGCCATTCTGGCTATACTTCTTCCAGGACAGATTTGTTCATTCTTCTGGCAGTCCATGGTATTTTCAGCATTCTTTGCCAACCCATAATTCAAAGGCATCAATTCTTCCTTGGTCATTCTTATTCATTATCCAGCTTTCACATGTATACAAGGTGATTGAATATACTACGGCTTGGGTTAGGGACACAGTAGCATAGGGTCTAAAGGCACTTGACTGCTAACCAGAAGTCTGGGGGTTCAAACACACCAGCCACTCCTTGGAAGAAAGGTTGGACAATCTACTTTCGTAGTGATACTCCCTCGGAAACCCAAGGAGGGGTTGCTATGATTCGGGTCCAACTCGATGGCACATAATAACAATAGTCTTCAAAACTTTAAAGAGGTCTTTTGAAGTAGATTTGCTCAGTGCAATATGACATCTTATTTCTTGGCTGCTGCTTTCATGGGTGTTGATTGTGAATCTAAGTAAAATGAAATCCTGACAACTTCAATTTTTTCTCCATTTATAGTGATGTTGCTTATTGGTCCTGTTGTAAGGACTTTTGTTTTCTTGATGTTGAGGTGTAATCCATACTGAAGACTGTAGTCTTTGATCTTTAAGTCTTCTTCACTTTCAGCAAGCAAGGTTGTGTCATCTGCCTATCGCAGGTTGTTAAAGAGTCTTCCTCCAATCCTGATGCTGCATTCTTCTTCTTATAGTTCAGCTTCTAAGATTATTTGCTCAGCATACACATGGTATAAGTATGGTGAAAGGATACAACCCTGACACACACCTTCCCTGATTTTGAACCATGCAGTATTCTCTTCTGGTTGGAAGGCTGCCTCTTGGTCTATGTACAGGTTCTTCATGAGTACAGTTAAATGTTTTTGAATTCCCATTATTCACAATGTTATCCATAATTTGTTATGATCCACACAGTTGAATGCCTTTGCATAGTCAATAAAACACAGGTAACATCTTTCTGACATTCTTTGCTTTCAGCTAAGATCCATCACTCATCTGTCAGTTTGTCGTACTGCGGTAGCTTGTGTGCTGATGTAAGGCTGGAGGCCATGCCACCAGTATTTTGAATACCAGCAGTGTCACCCATGGTGGACAAGTTTTAGCAGAGCTTCCAGACTAAGACAGACTGGGAAAAAGGGTGGGGGCATCCACTTCAATAAAGGTATGTTGTTGTTGTTATGTGCTGTTAAGTCAGACCCGACTCATAGAGACCCCTTCTTGGGTTTCTGAGGTGATATCACAACAGAAGTAGATTGCCCAACCTTCCTTCATGAGGAGTGGCTGGTGGGTTTGAACCACCAGCCTTCTGGTTAGCAGTCAAGTGCCCTAGGCACTATGCTATCAGAGCTCAGGACCTTTTTTTGTCTCACCACATAACATGTTTATAAAATTTACATTGTTCCCTGTAACTATATTTTATTCATTTTCATTGCTACATCTAATATGTAATTGTCCTTTGTGTGATTATACATCATAATTTATCTCTTCTTCAGTCATTAGGCACTTTTTTTTTTTTTTTTGCTATTACAAATAGAGTAGCAGTGAATAATCTCGTTCTTTTGTTATATATATGCAAGAGTGGAATTTGGGAGCTCTGGTGGTGTAGTGCCTAAGGCATCTGGCTGTTAACCAGAAGGCTGGCAGTTCAAACCCACCAGCCACTCCTTGGAAGGCAGACTAGGCAATCTACTTCCGTAGAGATACCACCTTGGAAACTCAAGGTGGGGTCAATCTGCTTCCGTAGAGATACTGCCTCAGAAACCTGTGGAGGGGTCACTATGAGTAAGAATCACTCCACAGCAGTGAGTAAGAGGACATGAAAACATTTAAATTAACAAGATAATTTCAAACTGTTCTGAAATTTAAAAATTTATACTGCCATTTGTGATATATAAGAATTCTCATTGATTCACATCCTCTACTATACTTGTTACTGATAAACTTCTCAAATTTTTGCCAATATATTGAATGTACATTAGTATCTCATTATGGTTTTAAATGTATTTCCCTAATTATTAACTAGGTCAAGCTTCTTTTAATAATTGCCTTGATTACACAAATTTTGTGTGAAAAAAGTGTTCAAGTCTTTTTCCATGTTTCAATAGGGTTAACTACCCTTTTCTTACTGATTTAAAGCTATTTACATATTCTAGATACAAATATTTTGTTGGTTATATATGCTTCAAATATATTTTGTTTGCTTTTTGCTTTTTTCAATTATTTCATGATATTTTCCAAATATATAGAACAAGCTTGTTAATCACGTTTTCCAAATCTTCTATGTTCTTACTTTTTGTTGTTGTGTTGTATCAATTAATAAAAGAGGCTACTGTCCCAATATAAGTTTTGTCAGTTTTTTTTTTATGGTTCTGCAAATTTTTGCTATACAAAATTTGAAGCTATATTATTGAGTGTAAATAACTTTAAATTTCTGAATATATTCTTATGCTATATATTTTTTAATATATTCCTGTGGAAATGAAATTTTAATCTTATAAAGTAATCCACTTTATCTCTAGGAACATTATGACCATAAAGTCTATTTTGCCTCATTTACCTTACCCACCTTCTTTCCACAGAGTGGCTGGTGGCTTTGAACCACCAATCTTCTGGTTAGCAGTCAAATGTCTTGTTGTTTGTCATTATGTGCCGTCAAGTTGGACCTGACTCGTAGCGACCCCTCCTTGGGTTTCCAAGGCAGTATCACTACGGAAGTAGATTGCCCCATCTTCCTTCTGAGGAGTGGCTGGTGGGTTTGAACCACCAGCCTTCTGGTTAGCAGTCAAGTGCCTTAGGCACTTACGCTACCAGAGCTCCCTCAAATGCAGTCAAATGCCTTAAGCACTGCAATATCAGGGCTCTTTCATTTAACTTCAGTTTTGTGGTGATTATGTTTGTGTGTCAACTTGGCTGGGCCTGGTTGAGTAGCTAGGCAGCTGAATGTAGTATTCCCCATAATGAGACTGGTAATCAACTCCATGGTGGAATCTACTGTGAGCAGCTGAGTACCTGCCTTTGGGTATGTGGTCTGCTTCCTGTATATAAGGAGATGCTTTGAGAATGGTCTCTAGCCTATGGCATGCTTGGAACCTGCGTGTAGCTATGCCACTGCTCAGCAGCCTGCTATGCTCTGCCGATCTTGAGACTTACAATGGACTTGAATTAATGGCCTGCCGTGTGGTTTGGTAACATCAGGACTGTGCCTTTTGACTTGTCAACCTTGGGCTTGGCAGCCTCAGCAGCCAGCAGCGGTCTTAGTGAAGAAAAGCCTCTAGCTTCAGTGGGCCTGGAGCTGGAAGCAGAGCTGGACCCCAAGGTTGAGGGGCTTTCACCCAGCCCCTAGAGCTTGGCACTTTGAACTTGAACTTAAAGCCTCCAAATTGTAAGAATAAACTCCTGTTTGTTAAGACCATCCCATTTGTGGTATATTTCCTGTCAGAGTGGCACTAGGTAACCAGCACAAGTTTTATCAAATTTCTTTCATTAGTATTTGCAGGACATGCTTTTCTATCCTCTTATGACGAACATTTCAGTAACCATATGTAGTAGACAGAGATTTTTAAACGGTATAGCTCATGAGGAACTCTGGTGGTATAGTGCCTAAGGCATTTGACTGCTAACCAGAAGGCTGGAGGTCATAGTTATCAAGTTGATTCTGACTCATAGATACTCTTTAGGACAGGGTAGAACTTCCCCGTAGGGTTTCCAAGACAGGAAATCTTTAAAGAAGTGACTGCTTCATTTTTCTCCCAAAGAATGGCTGGTGGGTTCTAAATGTAGGCCTTTTGGTTAGCAGCCAAATGCTTTACCCATTATGCTACCAGAGTTCCTTTTAAACAGTATAGAGTTGGATTATATTCATCATACAACACCAGACCTTGTCTTAGCATGAAAATTTAAGGACATATACATTTAATGCAATTACTTACATGCTATATTTAAATATGTCATCATACTTTGAGCACCCCCCTCCATGAAATATGCTTCTTTTCTATTCGTTCTCATTTCTTTTGATTTTTTTTTTAATGGTGGTAAATTGACATACATAAAATATAAGCAGTCCCTGGGTTATGAACAAGCTCTGTTCCTAACTGTGCCTTTCAGTTTTTAAGTCGAATTTCTAGGTGAGTCAAAACAGGTACATACGAAGCCTTACTTTTGTGCAGGAAAGGGTTCAAAACCTTTTCAGTGATTTAAAAGCTGCATCTGTAGCTAGCGACAGTAACTGTGATGAAGAATTTGTTGCAAATAGGGGTTGGTTCAATCATTTCAAAGTGAGGGCACATTTACATAATATTAAACTGCAAGTAGGAGTTGTCCATAAGTTGGGCGTTCATATCTCAGGGATCACCAGTACACCATTTTAACCATTTTAAAATGTTCAATTCAGTAGATTCACAATATCATACAATAATCACCACTATATAGTTCAAGAACATTTTCATTATCTCAAAAGGAAATCCCACACCCATTAAGCAGTCACTCTCCATTCCCTTCTCTACTCAGCCCCTGTGTGTGTTATGTGTTATGTGCCGTCGAGTCGGCCCCGACTCATAGCGACCCCTCCTTGAGTTTCCGAGGCAGTATCACTACGGAAGTAGGATTGCCCAACCTTCCTTCCGGGGAGTGGCTGGTGGGTTTGAACCGCCAGCCATCTGGTTA
>NW_006921701.1:5766168-5774426 GCF_000298275.1 Orycteropus afer afer | reverse complement strand
CCTTCCGGGGAGTGGCTGGTGGGTTTGAACCGCCAGCCATCTGGTTAGCAGGCAAGTGTCTTAGCCACTATGCTACCAGAGCTCTGCTTGTCTCTCTCTATGGATTTGTCTATCCTGGCTATTTCATATAAATGGAATCATAAAGTATGTGGTCTTTTGTGTCTCAATTCTTTGACTTACATAATGTCTCAAAAGTTCATCCATTTTGTAACACGTACCTTTTTATGGCTAAACAATATTCCATTTTGTTTATCCACTCATCAGTTGATGGACATTTGGGTTGGCTATCGTTACTAGTGTTGCTATAAACATTCATCTACAAATTTTTATATGAATACGTGTATTCAACTATTTGGGGTATACATTTAAGAGTAGAATTGCTGGATTATATGGTCATTGTGGTAGTTAAGTTTTTGTGTCAACTTGGCTAGGCCTGGTTGAGTGGATGGGCAGCTGGATGTAGTATTCCCCATGATGAAACTGGTCATCAACTCCATAGTGGAATGTACTGTGAGCAGCTGAGTAGCTGCCTTTGGGTAAGTAGTCTGCTTTCCATATATAAGCAGGAGCTTTGGGAATGGTCTCTAGCCTTTGGCACGCTTGGACCCTGCATGTAGCCATGTCATTGCTCAGCAACCTGCTATGCTCTGCTGGCTTTGGGACTTACAGTGGACTTAAGTTAATGGCCTGCCGTGTGGTTTGGTAACATCGGGACTGTGCCTTTTGACTTGTTAACCTTGGGGCTTCTCAGCCTCAGCAGCTAGCAGCTGTCTAAATGAAGAAACGCCCCTATCTCCAGTGAGCCAGGAGCAGGAGGCAGAGCTGGACCCCAAGGTTGAGGGGCTTTCACCCAGCCCCTAAAGCCTGGCACTTGAACTTGGACTTAAAGCCTCCAAATTGTAAGAATAAACTCCTGTTTGTTAAGGCCATCCCATTTTCGGTATGTTACCTGTCAGAATGGCACTAGGTAACCAAAACAGTCATTCTGTATTTAACTTTTTGAGGAAGCAACAAACTGCTTTCCACAGCAGCTGAATCATTTTATATTTCCACCAATGATACATGAGAGTTCCAATTTCTCCACATCTTTGCAAACACTTGCCAATTTTCATTTATTATTGTAGAGACATCTTAGTGGGTGTGCAGTGGTTTTGATTTGCTTTTCCCTGAAGATGTTGGGTACCTCTTAATGTGTTTGTTGGTCACTTATATATCTTCTTTGGAGAAATATCTGCTCAAGTCCTTTGCCCATTTTAAAAATTGTGTTGTCTTTTTGTTGTTGAGCATTAAGCATTCTTTACATATTCATGATACCAGAATCTTATCAGATATATTATTTTAAATTATTTTCTCCCATTATGTGGATTGCCTTTTCACTTTCTCAATGATATCCTTTGAAACATGAAAGTGTACTTTAATGAAGTCTAATCTATCTTTGTTTTTTCCTTGTTGCTCATGCTTTTGGTGTCATACTTAAGAAATCTTTGCTAAATTTAAGGTCAAAAAGGTTTATCTCTATGTTTTCTTCTAAGAGTTTTATAGATTTAGTTCTTACATTTAGGTCTTTGATCCATTTTGAGTTGATTTTTTTTTTTTTTTCTACCTATAGTGTAAGGTATGGTTTTGACCTCTTATTTGCACATGGCTATTCAGTTGTTTCAGCACAAATTGAAGAGATTATTATTCCGTATCGAATGATATTGTCATCCTTTTTCAAAATCAATTGATCATAATTGTATTGGTTTATTTCTGGATTCTCAATTTTATTCCATTGCACTATATGTCTCTGCTTCTACCAGTACTACATTGTTTGGATTACTGTAGCTTTTTCACAATTTTCGAACTTGAGAAGTATGAGTCCTCCAAATTTGTTCTTTATCAAGACTGTTTTGAATACTAGGTATCTCTTGCAGTGTTATCTAAATTTTAGGATCAAGTTTTTCATTTCTTCAAAACAGGCTGTTGGAATTTTTATAGTGATTGTATTTAATCTGTAGATTACTTTGAGGAATAATTCCATCTTAATGATACTAAGTTTTCCACACATGAACATGGGATGTCTTCTCATTTATTTAGGTCTTTAATTTTTTTCAACATGCTTTGTAGTTTTCAATGCACAATTTATTCCTAAGTATTTTGTTCTTTGGAGGTTATTGCAAATATCCTACAGATATAGTGTAATGATGTCTCCATCTATTATTGTAGAACACAGTATCTCTGTTAAATTCTATCAATGTTTGCCTCATATATTATGGGGCTCCACTAACTGAGTTAATGTTTGTAACTATTATATATTCTTGATAAACCCACTGCTGTCAAACAAAATCTGACTCATAGTGACCCTATGGAACAGAGTAGAACTGCACCATAGGGTTTTCAAAGTTGTAATTTTTACAGAAGCAGATAGCCACATCCTTCTCTCATGGAGTGGCTGGTGGGTTTAAACTGCCAACCTTTCAGTTAGCAGCTGAGCACTTAACTACTACTGCCCCTAAGGCTCTTGATAGATTCCTTTAATCAATGTATAAAGTCCTGTATTTCTCTTGCAACGTATTTTTTCCCTTAAAGTCTATTTTGTTTAATATTAATATGCAGTTGTTGTTGTTAGGTGCCATCATTTTGGTTCTGATTCACAGCAACCCCATGCACAACAGAATGAAACACTGCCTGGTCCTGCACTATGCCTACAATCATTGCTATGCTGGAGACCATCACTGCAGTCACTCTCTCAATCTATCTTGTTGATAGTCTTCCCCTTTTTCTCTGACCCTCTACTTTATCCAGCATGATATCCTTCTCCTGCAACTGGTCCTTTTTAACAACATGACCAAAGTATGAGAGATGAAGTCTGGCCATTCTTGCTTCTAAAGAACCTTCTGGCTGTACTTCCTCCAAGACGTATTTGTTCGTTCTTCTAACAAGCCGTGGTACATTAAATATTCATCATCAACACCACAATTCAAAAGCATCAATTCTTCTGCAGTCTTTCTTATTCACTATTTAGGTCACACATGCATATGAAGCTATTGAAAATAACATGGCTTGAGTCAGGCGCACCTTAGTCTTCAAATAATTAACATCTTTGTTATTAAACACTTTAAAGAGGCTTTTTTTTTTTTTTTTTTGCACTGGATTTACCCAATGCAATATGTCATTTGATTTCTTGACTGGTGCTTCCATGGACGTTGATTGTGGATCTAAGTAAAATGGACAACTTGAAAACTTCAATCTTTTCTCCATTTATCAAGATGATGATGATTGGTCCAGTTGTGAGGATTTTTGTTTTCTTTATGTTGAGGTATAATCCATACTGAAGACTGTGGTCTTTGATCTTCATCAGTAAGAGCTTCAAGTCTTCTTCACTTTCAGCAAGCAAAGCTGTGTCCTCTGCATATTGCAGGTTATTAGTGACTCTTCCTCCAAACTTGATGTCTTGCTTTCATGCTTCCTACATCTTTCAATATCTTGCCCATAGAGTCCTTCAATATTGCAACTTGAGGCTTGAATTTTTTCTTTAGTTCTTTTAGCCTCAAATGCTGAGTGATGTCACTTTGATGAGTAAGGTGTGCCTGACCTAAGCGATGGTCTTTTCAATCTCCTTATATGCACATGAAGGATGGACTATGTAAAAAAAGAAGTCCTAAGAAGAATTGGGGAGCTCTGTGGCATACTGCCTAAGGCATCTGTCTGCTAAGCAAATCTTCCCCTTTGATTTTCCATCTCCATATCTTTGCACATTTCATTATACTTTACTTTGTCTTCTCGAGCTGCTCTTTGAAATCTTCTGTTCAGATATTTTACTTTATTTCTTCCATTCGCTTTATCTACTCTCCTTTCAAGAGTAAGTTTCAGAGTCTCTTCTGACATGCATTTTGGTCTTCTTTTCCTTTTCTGTCTTTTTAATGCCCTTTTCCTTTCTTCATGTATGATGGTCTTGATGTCATCCCAGAACTTGTGTGGTCTTGGTCACTGGCGTTCAATGCATCACATCTATTCTTCAGATGGTCTCACAGGTCGTATTTCAGCTCTCATAGACTTGTCTTCAGCTTCAACTTGAATTTGTATATGAGCAATAGATGGTCTGATCCACGGTTGGCCCCTGGCCTTGTTCTGACTGATGATATTAAGCGTCTCCATTGGCTCTTTCCACAGATGTAGTCAATTGATTCCTGTGTATTCCATCGGGCAAGCTCCACATGTATAGCCCATTTTTTTGTTGTTTAAAAAAGGTATTTGCAATGAAAAGTCATTGACCATGAAAAATTCTGTAATACAATCTCCAGCATTTTTTCTATCACCAAGGCCATATTTTCCAACTATTAATGATTCTTTGATTCCAACTTTTGCATTCCAATCACCAGTAATTATCCATCTTGCTTTCATGTTTGATCGATTTCAGACTGCAGAAGTTGGTAAAAATCTTTAATTTCTTCACCTTTGGCTTCAGTGGTTGGTGCATAAATTTGAATAATAGCAGTATTAACTGATCTTTCTTGTAGACATATGTATATTATCCTACCATTGACAGATTGCAGTTCAGGATAGATCTTGGAATGTTCTTTTTGATAATGAATGCCAAGTTATTCCTCTTCAATTTTCTCCTTACTGGCATAGTAGACCATATGACTGCCTGATTCAAAATGGCCAATACTATCCATTTCAGCTCATTAAATGCCTAGGATATTGATCTTTATATGTTCCATTTCATTTTGACAACTTTCAATTTTCCTAGATTCATACTCCTTACATTCCATATTCCAATTATTAATGGATGTTTACAGCTGATTCTTTGAGTTGCACCACATCAGGAAATGAAGGTCCTGAAAGCTTACTCCATCCTTGTCATTAAGGTAGGCTCTACTTTGTGGAGACTAGCTCTTACCCAGTTGTATTTTGAGCACCTTCCAACCTGAGGGACTCATCTTCCAGCACTATATCAGACAATTTCTGCTGTTATTCATAATGCTTTCACTTGACTTTTTTTTAAGCAGATCAGCAGGCCCTTCTTCCTAATCTGTCTTAGTATGAAAGCTCTACTGAAATTTGTTCACCATGAGTGACCCTGCTTGTATTTGAAATACCAGTGGCATAGCTTTCAGTATCACAGCAACATACAAACCACTGCAGTACCACACATAGGGTAGAAGAACAAAGACTACAGTCTTCAGTATGGAATACTGTTGGTACCTTTATCAGTGTTCTCTTTGCTTCATATGGCTTCACGTTACTGTTAAGTGTGCTTTTATTTTAGCCTGAGGGAGTCCTATTAGTAGTTCTTGTAGGGGAAGTTTAAAACCAGTTAAATTAATGTTGACTCATGCTGACCTCATGTGTGTTAGAGTAGAGCTGTGCTCCATAGAGCTTTCAATTGCTGACTTTCAGATGAAAGTCTTTAATTATTTGTACCAGCCAGGGATGCTATGCAAATCTAGTTAAAAAGAACCCTTTCAGCTTCTGCTTATCTAAATGTCTCAATTTTTCTTCACTTTTGAAAGACAGTACTGCTGGATATAGAATTCTTTTTGTTTGTTTGTTTGTTTTTCTTTTACCACTTTCAGATAAGTCATCCCACTGCCTTCTGACCGCTATGGTTTCTGGTGAGAAATTTGCTTTTAATTCTGTTGGTGATACTTTGTACATGAAGAGTCACTTCTCTCTTTCTGTTTCATTTTTTTTGTGTTTGTTTTTGACCAAATTGATTATCAGGTACCTTGTTGTAGATCTCTTTGAGATTATCTTAAGTTTGTTGAGTTTCCTGGATGTGCAGATTCATGTCTTTCATCAAATTTGGGATTTTAAGTCATTATTTCTTCAAATATTTCTACCTCTTTCTCTCTCTCTTTCCTCTCCTATTAGGACTTCCATTATGCATATATTGGTATTCTTCCATTTTTCTTATCTTAAATCTTTTTTTCACAAATTTATTGCAGTAAATATATTTAACATTTGCCATTTTAATAATTTCAGTGTACAATTCAGTTATATAAATAAAATTATGCTATCATAACCATTATTTCCAAAAGTTTTCCATCACCCAAACAGAACTCAGTACCCTTTAAGCAATATTCCTACATTTTCCTCTCCCATCCATTCCTGGTAATCACTAATAATCTATGCATTTGCCTGTTATACAAATTTCATTTAAGTAGGATCATACAATATTTATCCTTTTATGATGTATTTCACTTAGCATAATATTTTCACTTAGCATAATATTTTCAAGGTTCACCTGATCCAGAACTTCAAGTCTCTTTAATTTTTTTAAAATCCATTCATTTGTTGATAGACATTTGGCTGTTTCCATATTTTGACTATTATGAATAATGCTGCAGGGGACATTATTGTATCTTATGAGTTCCTGCTCTTAATTTTTTTGGGTATAATCCAGGAATGGCATTGCTTGGCCATATTCAATGTATCGTTTTAAAGACCTGCCAATCTTTTCCACATAGCTGCAACTTTTTCCTTTCCCACCAGCAATGCATTAGGGTTCCAATTTCTCAACATCCTTGTCAACACTTGTTATTTTTTATTTTTCTGACAGTAGACATTCTATGAGTTGAAATGATAACTCATTATAGTTTTCATTTGCATTTCCCTAATAATTAATACCATTAAGCATCTTTTCATGTGCTTATTGGACATTTGTATATCTTCTTTGGAGAAGTGTCTATTCAAGTCTTTTGCCTACTATTAAATCGAGATGTTTGTCTTTTGTTATTGAGTTGCAGAAGTTCTTTATATATTCTGGATATTAAACCCTTATTAGATATATGGTTAGGAGCTCTGGTAGCATAGTGCCTAAGACACTTGACTGCTAACCAGAAGGCTAGAGGTTCAAACCCACCAGCCGCTCCTCGGAAGGAAGGTTAAGCAATCTACTTCCATAGGGATACTGCCTCAGAAACCCAAGGAGGGTTTGCTATGAGTCAGGTCCAACTCCACAGCACATAACAACAGATGTAAGTATAAAAGATATTTTCTCACGTTGTGTAAGGTGTCTCTTCACTCTTAAGTTCTTGATGAAGAAAAGTTTTTAATTTTGTTGCTAATGCTTTTGGTGGTACTTCGAGAATAAGGTCTTGAAGTTTTAACCCTATGTTTTCTTCTAAGAGCTTTATAATTTTAGGTCTTATATTTAGGTCATTGACCCATTTTGAGATTATTTTGTTAAGTGTGAGCTATGGTGATAATTTCATTCTTTTACATATGAGATCCAGTTGTCCCAACACCATTTCTTGTAGAGACCATATATTGGTATTCTTGATAGTGTCTGATAGATTCCAAACTGTTCATTTTTCTTCGTTTCTTTCCTTTCTGCTTTTAGAATGATCATTTCAATTGACCTAACTTCAAATTCACTAACACTGTCTTCTGCCAGATCAAATCTGCCGTTAAACTCTTCTAGAAAAATTTTCATTTCAGTTATTATACTTATCAATTTCATAATTTATATTAAGTACCTTTTTATAATTTCTTTTTGTTAATGTACTCTTTTTAGTGAAAAAGGATTCTCCTGGTTTTCTTTAGATGCCTCTCCTGACTATGGTTTCCTCTACCTCTTTGAGTATATTTAAGACAGTTGATATAAAATCTTTATCTATTAAGGTTAATATTTGTGCTTCCTGAAAGATTGTTTTCACTGATTTCTTTTATACCTATGAATGGCACATGGTATCTTGTCTCTTTACATTCCTCATAATTTTTCGTTGAAAAGTAGACATTTTGAGTATTATAATGTTGTTGTTGTTGTTGTTAAGTGCCGTCGAGCCATTTCCAACTAATAGTGACCCCATGCACAGCAGAACAAAACACTGTCCGATCCTGCGCCAGCCCCACAATCCCTGCTATACTTGAGCCCATCATCACAGCCACCATGTCAATCCATCTCGTTGAAGGCCTCCCCCTCTTTCATCGACCCTCGACCCTACCAAGCATGACATCCTTCTCCAGGGAATAGTCCCTTCTTACAACATGACCAAAATAGGTGAGACGAAGTCTGGCCATTCCTGCTTCCAAGGAGTACTCTGGCTGCACTTGCTCCAAGACAGATCTGTTAGTTCTTTTAGCAGTCCACAGTACTTTCCTCATTCTTCGCCAGCACCACAACTCAAAAGCATCAACTCTTCTTCGGTCTTCCTTATTCATTGTCCAGCTCTCACATTCATACGAGGCGATTGGAAATATCATGGCTTGTGTCAGGTGCACCTTAGTCCTCAAGGAGATATCCTTGCTCCTCAGTACTTGATACAGTTCCT
>NW_006921701.1:5755538-5763697 GCF_000298275.1 Orycteropus afer afer | reverse complement strand
CTAAAGGTGCGCAGTAATGTACCAAACAGTGTTTCTTTGCTATTCATAAGGTTTTACCTGGCCAATTCTTTGAGAAGTGGACGGCCTGTTCCTTCTTCCTAGTCTGTCTCAGTCTATAAGCTGGGCTGTTACCTGTGCACCAGGTGCATTTCACTGGGTTTTAAATGTGGCAATCCTGAAATAAGATTCCTCCCTGCCTATGGTTTGTTAATACTGCTTGTGTGGGTTATTGTTCCTGTTTGTATGTTTAGAGACTTTTCTAAACTATTTTGTAGTACAGTCTGAGTTCTTTCTCATGTGTGTACTCTGAAGTCTCTGTTCTATTAGCTTAGTGGTCAACTAGTGAGTTTAATGAAAATTTCATTAAACATCAAGAGCAAGAAGCAAACAAACAAAATGAAAAATATAGTCTTTAAGATTAGCTAGGTTATGGTCTTTTTCAACAAAGGCTTAGCCTATATATTTACATCTCAGTCTTAGCCTTCATTTCTGGATTGTCAAGATCCTAAAAGTGAGCCAGAAGTGAAAACTTAGGATATTTCAAGGTCTTTTCAGAGCATGTGTCCAGTCCTGGGCATATGTGAAATCTTCTAGATTCCCCATCATACCTGGGACCTCTTCAAAGCTCTTACTCCCCATGTATTCCCTTCTTTAGTCTGTTCCTTCCCAGGCTCCTAGGTCTATTGATTGCTCTACCTGTCAATCAGGTGGCTGCTACACCTGATTGTTCTTTCTCCAGATGGCTGTGGGTAGTACATTGCCTTTAAGTGCTTTTGACAAATATGGTCCAGGAAGCTGGTTCACCCTAGTAAAGCCCTAAGGTGGATGAAACACAGGCAAGTCCTTGGGCCAATATTTCAAGGAGCCACCAGAAATCCAAACATATAACCACAATTCTTTAAGAATAAAGTCCATATTGCTTCCTATAGTTCCAGAAAGCTGGAATGTATGTGGTATGTGGACAGCCATCTTCATGGTGGCCACCAAGCTGAAGAGTGGGGGATGGTTAGCAAGGCAGTTAAAATGGCAAAATTCTCTTATTAAAATTTAGCAGCATTAGTAGAGGGACACAGTTTTAGAGTGTTCTGCTTCATTTTCAGTAATCAGTCCCTTATATTTTTAGGTTTTTTTGAATTATAATATACACACACACAAAAAAATAAAGTTATAGCATGATGAAGTGTCACAAAGTGAACATGTTTGTATAACCACCACGCATACCAAGAAATAGAAAATCACCACAAAAGTCCCTTTCATTCCTTTCCTAATCACAACTCTCAACTCTTTCCTAATGGTAGCCACTATCCAGACTTTCAACACCCTAAATTAGTTTCACCTGCTTTTGAAATGTATATAAATGGACCATACAGTATTAATTCATACTGTGTATCTTATTCATAATAATTCATATGTATATATACTGTAATTCATATTGTATATCTTATACTTAATTCATATACTTAATTCATACTGTATATTTTCTTTTGATCAATGCCTGTCACATTTATTCATACTTTAATTTTTTAAAAAGTTACTGCCATTTAATATCATTTAAAATTTTTTTAAAATTATAACTGTTTGCTGCTAGTATATATAAATGCAATTAAATTTTGTATATTGATGTTGCATCTAGCAACCTTTCTAGAATTTCCATTTTATTAAACAATTATTTATGTACTCTTTTGGAGTTTCTATATACACATTAATGTCATCTCTGAGTAACAAAGTTTTACATCTTTCTGTTTACAATCTTTATGTTCTTATTTCCATTTCTTGCCCTACTTAACTGGCTAGAATGACAAATTTTATGTTGACAGCAGGCATCATCATCTCATTCCTTTTATGGGGAAAAGCTTCAAATATATCACCAATAAGTATGATGTTTGTTGTAGATTTTTTTTCCCCTCTAGAAATCCTTTGTCAGACTAATGAATTTCCCTTCTAGTCATTCCTTGCTAGAAGATTTTATCATGAATAAACGTTGAATTTTATCAAATGCTTATTTAATCATATTATCATAGATTTTTAAACTTCATTTACTTAATGTACTGAATTACACTGCTTTTTTTTTTAAAAAAAATGCATTTCTGGAATAAATACAACTTGATTCTGAGATATGAACTTTTTCATATCACTAAATTTGTTTGCTAACATTATATTTAAGATTTTTTCCTCTATATTCATGAAAGAGATTGGCCTACATACTTCCCTTTTTGTGATGTTTTTGACAGGTTTCAGTATCAAAGATATGCTGGCCTCATGAAAAGTGTTGGGAAATATTCCCTCATTGTCTATCTCTGAAAGATTTTTTTTCTTTTCTTTCTTTTTTATTTTTTTAATATTGGCATTATTTTCCTAGTTGCCCTTTAGGTCTGGAATTGAACCCACTCTTGAGGCTTACAGTCAAACAAAAGACAGACATATGAGCTGAACATTTACAATAGGTAGATACACTCCTTAGAGAGATCAATCATGGGAGAATAGAAGGACTATGTATTCACAGGGAGACAGCTTGAGGGGCAGGAGTGCATGGGAGGAAAGGACACAGGAAAAAAAATAGTGAAGATAGGCATTATTTTTCTCTTATATGTTCAGAAAAATTCCTTAGTGAAGACATCTGGGCCCAGAATTCTCTTTGTGGAAGGTTTAAATTTTGGGTTCAATTTCTTTCATAGGTTTATGACTACTTACATTCTCTATTTCTTTCAGTGTCAGTTTTGGTAGGTCTCATATTTCTTTCCATATCTCTTCAATTTTACTAGTATAACATTGGTCATAAATATCTATTATCTTTTAACTGACAGTGAGACTTTAGTAACATCGTCTTTTTCATTTCTAATATTAGTTTGTTCTTTATTTTTTTCCTGATCAGCCCTAAAAATGCTTCTTCAACTTTATTATTTACATCTAATAATTAACTTTAACTTTGTCAATGTTTGCTATTGTATAATTGTTTTCTATTACATTAATTTGTGCTTCTAATACTATTTTCTTTCTTTTTTTAAATTTACTTTCTCATCGTTTTTCTAATTTCTTAAGATAGATACTTACATAATTTATTTTTAGACTTTCATCTTATTAACATAAATATTTATGGTAAAAGCCATGAAACATGGATGTTGATTAATCAATATGTAAAAACATACTGAATTTTCAGTTCAACATATTTTTAAAATATCTGTTGTGATTTCTACATTAACCTCTAAGTTGTGAGTAAATAGCTTAATTTCCAAAAATTGTGAATTTTCTCTATATCTTTTTGTCATTAATTTCCAGCTTAATGCCACTACAGAGAACATTTTATAAATGATTACAATCTTTTGATATTTGTTTCCACTGATATTAGGGTACAGCATATGGTCAATTTTGGTATGTGTCTTATGTGTATTTGAAAATAATGTCCATTCTTAAATTGTATAGTTTAATGTTCCAAACATGCCAGTTAGGTGAGATTTATTAATTATATAGTTCAAAAATGCTACACTGTTATGGTTTTTTCACTAATTGTTCACTTAGTTGCAGAGAGAGATGTAATAATTTCTGTTATTTATTGCAGATTTGCCTATTTCTCCATTTAGATATGCCAGTTCTTGCTTTATATATTTTGAGGCTTTGTCCTCAAAATTCTAGCAGATTGACCATTTTATTATTTTTAAATGATCCTTTTTACCTTTGTTATTGCTTCTTGCTTTAAAATCTACTATGGATGAAGAATTCTAAGATGTCCCTAAAGATTCCTACTTCCTTATATACATGTACTGTATAAACCCCAGGACTATGAACCCTGATATTAGAGATAACACTCCTGTGGTAAGGTTAGATTAAATTGATGTTAAGAACAAAAGATTATCCTGCCCTAATCATAGGAAGTAAAAAATGGAAGAAGTCAGAGAGATGATGAATGAGAAATGCTAGATGTTCAGTTACTGGCTTGAAAAAGGAGGGAAGCCACTCTGGTAAGGAATGCAACCAGTTTCTATGAACTAAGGGTGTCCCCCCATTGACAACCAGTAGGAAATAGGGAACTCAGTCCTACAAAGAAAGAATTCTGCCAACAACAAGAATAAGCTTGGAAGCATATTTTTCCCTTACAGCCTCCAGATGAAAACCCAGCCTGTACAACACTTTGATTTCACTCTTGTGATACCCTGAGCAGAGATCCCAGTCATGCAATGACAAACTTATGACCTACAATATTGTGACCTAATAAATGGATGGTGTTTTAAGTTGCTAAGTTTGTGGTAATTTGCTATGCAGCAACAGAAAATCAATATATCCACTTGATCTGATATTAGCAGAGCTTCACTCAATTACTCTATTGTTTACATAGTTGATCTTTAATTCACTACTTTCAAATCCCCTGTATACTTACACAGAATGTGTCTCTTGGTAGCACCTTAGAGTTGGTTCCTCCCCTAGACTGAGTCTTTATCTTATAACTGGAAAACTCAGTAAAATTAAGGAAGTCCCTGGGTTATGAACATCTGACTTATGTAAAACCTGTAGTTATGAACCAACTCCCATAAAGCCCATTATATTAAAACTTTGAGTTATATACAATGGTTTGTAATAACTAATGGGTGTGACTTTGCAATGTGCATCAAAATTATTATTACTGTTTATTATGTTAAAGATGTTTTAGTGTATCTGGAAGAGTTTTTTTTTTTTAAATGTTTTTTATACGTAGTAATGTACACTATATACTATACACAAAGATAAACATTTAACTAACTGACCTCAGATACAAACTGTACTTACCTGTTCCTACTTATGTACAAATTCAATTTAAAGACAGGATTGGAACTCGTTTGTAATCTGGGGACTGCTTGTATATTGCTGATATATTTATATATAAATGTGGTGTAGTGCCTAAGGCATGTGACTACTAACCAGAAGGCTGGCAGTTCAAACCCACCAGCCACTCCTAGGAAGGATGGCTGGGCAATCTACCTCCACAGTGATACCCCCTTGGAAACCCAAGGAGGGGTCTCTATGAGTTGGATCTAACTCGACGGCAGTGAGATTTGGATGCATTGCTTAACATCCATGATACATTCTGTAAGACAGGTCGTTATGTGATTTGGACACTGTGTGAACGCCATATTTTATATAGTATATATGTTTGTACTTGATACATATTTATTAAAATAACTCCCACACAAGCTGCTCTGGATCTCCATTATTGTCCAGAGCCTCAGGGTTTGCAAACTTGCACCTGCAATCCCCTACCTCTGGGCTCAAGACACTCTCCAAGCAACCCCAGGGAGCCAGGTCAGAAGCACCTAATGGATGGAGATGAGTGGCCATGGCCTAGAGTATCCCTGCAGGCACTGGCTTGTGTGGTGGCCAGGCAGGGCAAGCACCAGTGGCTATAGCTGACACCGAAACTCGGGGGCTGTAAGCCACACTATGGCTTTCAGGCTGTAGTCAGGCTGCAGCAGCTGTGGGAGCCAATCCTCAGTTGCTGCAGCACTACAAATTTAATACTGGCCCCACCTCCTAGAACCCTTTCAAACAACCCCTCCTGCCCACCGCATTGACATACATACCACTGGGCATTGCCCAAGTGGACATTATGCAGTGCATACTTGTGTACCAATCTCAGTATTACATTCTGTTTGCCTCATCTAGTCTGTATCACTTTCCCTCATTTCTGCTTTTTTAAGGATTAATCACATTTAAAAAATATTATTATATTTTATTAGTTTGTTGTTGTTGTTGTTGTGTGCTGTCGAGTCAGACCTGACTCTTAGTGATCATTCTTGGGTTTCCGAGGCAGTATCACTACGGAACTAGATTGCCCCATCTTCCTTCCGAGGAGTGGCTGGTGGGTTTGAACCGCGCCAGCCTTCTGGTTAACAGTCAAGTGCCTTAGGCACTATGCCATATTAGTTTACTGATAATTATATTCTTGTGGACAAGAATTAACGTAGATATTAGAAAATGGATTCTTAACTTTTGAGTCCAACATAACCTAGTACTTTTATCTCTCATCAGAGTAAGAATGTTACATATTTTATCTCCATTTTCCTCTTTTCCACCTTTTCTGCTATCATCATGTATTTTAATTCCAATTTACAATTTATTATTAGAAATGATTATTAGACATTTTACTATTATGCACCAAACTCCATATTATTGGTGTTAAAAAGTCAACATTTATTTAGATTAATTCCTACCTTACTTTTTTCTATCATTCTTAATTCATTTATGCATTCCTATGATTCTACCTGGGATTGGTTTTCTTCCATATGAAGAAATCCCTGTAGTGTTTTGTATTAGTGCAGGTCTGCTGGCAAAAAAATTCTTTCAGCTTTTATTTGTCTTAAAATATTTTGCTTTAATATGTTAAAAATATTTCTAGGTATGACATTACAGACTGACACTTTTTTTGAGCACTCTTTGACTGCTAACCAGAATGCTGGCAGCTCAAACCCACCAGTCATTCCTCGGAAGGAAGATTGGGCAATCTACTTCTGTACAGTTATTGCCTCAGAAATCCAAGGAGGGGTCGCTATGAGTCGGGACCAACTCCACGGCAGGAAATTTTTTTTTTTTTTTGGTTATAGAGAAACTATTCCATTATCTTCTTTTATTTATTTATTTATTTTATCTGAGGGCAGGGACACATTATATTCCCAGCATCAAGCACAATGCTTAAACCACTACGATCAAGTCAATTCTGACTCATAGTGACCTCCAATGGGTTTCCAAGGCTGTAAATCTTTACAGAAGTAGACTGCCTCATCTTTTTTCCATGGAGCAGCTAGTGGATTTCAGCCACTGACCTTTGGTAATAACCAGCCAAATGTCTCACCCACCATTCTAACAGAGCTCCTTAGCATAGTGCTTAGTGAAATTAAAAAAAAAAAAAAAAAAACGTTGCTTTGGAGTTGATTCTTACTCATGCATGGTGCCCTCATTTATGTCAGAATAGAACTATGCTCAATAGAGTGTTTTTTTTTTTTCCCTCACCCAACTTAAAATGAGTCTACCCTCTAGTTCTTTTACCCTTCTTTCCCAACCTTCCCCCCTGGTAACTATCAAAAAGTAGATATATATATATTTTTTATGAAAACCTTTTCTTGACTTTTTACAATATCAGTCTTCTACAATATTTGTCCTTTTGTGGTTGACTAAGTCCACTCAGCATAATTGGCTCTAAGTTCATCCACGTTATGAGATGTTTTCAGATTCATCATTGTTCTTTAACATTATATAGTATTTCATTCTGTGTATATACCATAGTTTGTTGCTCCATTCCTCCTTTGATGGGCATTTAGGTTGTTTCCATTTTTTGCTACTGTGAATAGCAGTGCAATTAACATGGGTGTCCATTATCTTATACTTTTAGAATTTCAGTTTAAATCTCAATCATATTGCTGCACCTCTTAAGATAATGTGTCTATGTCTAGCTGTATTTTAGAATTTTTCTCTTTACCCTTGTTTGCATCATTTTTACTATAATCTGTGTAGGTGTTTTTCATTATATTTATTCAAATATTAGTTTACGTTACTGTTGTCATTGTTGTTAGGTGCCATCGAGTCGCTTCCAACTCATAGCAACCCCATGCACAGCAGAATGAAACATCGCCCGATCCCGCGCCAACTCCATAATCCCTGTTGTAGTTGAGCCCATCATCAAGACACCGTGTCAATCCATCTTGTTGAAGGCCTTCACCTCTTTCGTAGACGCTCCACCTTACCAAGTATGACATCTTTCTCCAGGGAATGGTCCCTTCTGACAACATGACCAAAGTAGATGAGACGAAGTCTGGCCATCCTCACTTTCAAGGAGCATCTTGGCTGCACTTCCTTTTTTTTTTTTTTTTTTAATTATTGTGATTTGGGTTAGGATTTACAGAGCAAATTCACTTTCCATATAGCAGTTTACATATACTTCGTCTCATGACATTGACCACAGTTTACCACAATGCAACAGCACCCCTCCCACTTCCTCCCCATAGTTACCTCTTCCCAGTGTCCATCCCTCCATGGACTCCTGCCCCCTAAGCTGTCTCCCTATGCATAGGCAGTCCTTCTTTCTCAATGATTGTTCTCTCCAAGGAGTGTATCTACCTCAGGAAAATGTTCAACTCATATGCCTGTCTTCTGTTTGGCTGGAAACCACAGGTGTGGGTTCAATTCCAGACCTGAAG
>NW_006921701.1:5717328-5749318 GCF_000298275.1 Orycteropus afer afer | reverse complement strand
TTGACTGCTAACCAGAAGGCTGGCGGTTCAAACCCACCAGCCACTCCTTGGAAGGAAGATGGGGCAATCTACTTCCGTAGTGATACTGCCTCGGAAACCTAAGGAGGGGTCACTATGAGTCGGGTCCGACTCGATGGCACATAACAACAACAACAACAATGCCTAGGATATCAATCTTTATGCATTCCATTTCATTTTTGACAACTTCCAATTTTCCAAGTTCCATACTTCGTACATTCCATGTTCCAATTATTAATGGATGTTTGCAGCTGTTTCTCCTCAATTTCAGTGGTGCCATATCAACAAATGGAGGTCTTCAAAGCTTTACCTTATCCATATGAATAAGGCTGATTTTACTCTGATAATGCAGCTCTTGCCCAGTCCTACTTTGAGAGCTTTCTAAGCTAAGTGACTCATCTTCCTCCTCTGTATTGGATAATGTTTCTGGACTATTCATAAAGTTGCGCAGTAACGTATCAGACAGTGTTTCTCTGCTATTCATAGGTTTTCCCTGGCCAATTATTTGAGAAGCAAATGACCTCTTCCTTCTCCCTAGTCTGTCTCAGTCTGTAAGCCAGGCTGATATCTGTGCAAGAGGTGCACCCCACCGAGTTTGATACACCAGTGGCACAGCCTCAAGACTCACAGCAACATGTCACCACAGTAGGACAAACCAACAGACAAGTTTGTCTTCCTTAGCTGTTGGAAACCCCTACAACCACCCTTACCTGGATCCCTGCAGCTAACTCCTCAATCTGTTCCAGTCCCCTTTGGTTTTTCTGTCCTCTCCCTGCTTGCCACCTCGCTGCTTGTGGGGGGTGGCCTGGGTTCCCTGTTCTCACCTGGCTCCCTGCGGTTGAATCCTCGATTCTGTTCTTATCCCCTTTGGCTTTCTGTCCTATCCCTGCCTTCCTGCCTTGCTCCTTGTGGGGTGTGGCCTGGGTTCCCTCTCTTCACTTGGGTCCCTGTGGCTGACTCCTCAATCTGTTCCAGTCCCTTTTGCCTTTTTTTGTCCTCTCCCTGCTTCCTGCCTCGCTGCCTGTTCTTAGGTCCCTTTTTTTGTCCTCTCCCTGCTTCTTTCCTTGCTGCCTGTTCTTAGGTCCTTGGAATCTGAATGAGAATGCCATCACTTTAAATCCAAAATGGTTGCCACTTGTAAACATTCAAAATTGCTGTGCCCTCAGTCACTTTAAATAACCAAAATGGCCACCGCTTGTATTTTAGTTTGTAACATTTTTAAATTTGTGTCTCAGAAAAAAATCTTCATTACCATTTTAACAATTTTTCTACTTTTTTTAAATCTCTCTCCTTTCTGTGTTTTCAATTACATGTATGTCAAAACTTCTTTTCATGTGTGTAATATCTCTTATGCCTTTTTTTCTTTATTCTCTGCACTTCAATTTGTATATTGTACTTCAATATTTACTCACTATCGCCCAGTTCATTAATCTTCTTTTCAGCTATGACTAATATTCTGTTAAACCAATCTATTTAGTTCTCAATTTTAGGTACTTTAGCTTTCAATTCTATAATTTCCGCTGATTATACTGATGCATTTCTGTACATTCTATGTTGAAATTCACCATATCTCCATCTATTTTCTTGAATACATGAATGACAGTATCTGTTGTTAGCAATATCTAGATCATTCGTAAATGAATCTATATATTTACACTTGGTTAAAGGTCATGTGATCTGGTCTCCTGGTGTATTAAGTTTTCATTAAATATTGTGAATGAAAACTGAAGAGGTAACTAGAGGATAGGATTGATATTATCACTTCAGAGAAAATTTAATTCTGCTTTTGGAAGATAATTAAAATAGAGCTATATTACATATTGCAGTTCAGAATCTAAAGTCTTTTTGCTAACTAGTCTACTTAAAGGTGTTTTTGTGGCACAATGCCTAAGGCATTTGACTGCTAACCAGAAGGCTGGACATTCAAACCCACCAGCCACTCATTGAAAGAAAGATTGGGCAATCTACTTCTGTAGAGATACTGCCTTAGAAACCCAAGCAGCTGAAAGCTCCATATAGCTTCCAAATCTAACAACCACTTTCTGCTCAAATTTCATCCTCTTAAATTTGACTGCTAACCAGAAGGTTGGCGGTTCAAACCCACCAGCCACTGCAGAAGGAAGACTAGACAATCTACTTTGTATAGATTTACTGCCTCAGAAACCCAAAGAGGGTCACTGTGAGTCGGAATCAACTCAATGGCAGTGAGTTTGGCTTTTTTTGGATGCTAAATGTTCATCATTTTGCTGTATTTTCCTTTTCTTGAGGATTTCTCCAGAATAGTATTGAACTGGCTAGAATTTTCAGAAATATGTTGAATCAGAGGAGAGAGAGAGAGACATACTTATCTGGCCTGATCTTAGCAGGAAAGCATTCAGTCTTTATGTTAGTTGTAGGTTTTTTATAGATGCTCTTTATCAAGTTGAGGAAATTTCCCTCTATTCTTACATTTTCTGCAAGCTATTTATTTATTTTATAATGAAATGATATTGAATTTTTTCAAGTGGTTTTTCTGCATCAATTGATAATGATCACCTGATTTTTCTTCTTTAGTCTGCTAATATGATAAATGACATAGACTGATTTTCAAATATGGAACAAGACTTGCATCCTTCAGGTAAATCCCACTTAGTTATAGTATACCATCCCTGTTATATATTGCTGAATTCTGTTAAGGCACTTGACTGCTAACCGGAAGGCTGTAGGTTCAAACCCACCAGCCACTCCTCAGAAGGAAGATGGGGCAATCTACTTCCGTAGTGATACTGCCTCGGAAACCCAAGGAGGGGTCGCTATGAGTTGGGTCCAACTCGATGGCATATAACAACAACAACAACAACGATACTTTGTTAAAGATTTTTCACATCTATAGTCATTAGGGGGAGCTCTGGTAGCATAGTGCCTAAGGCACTTGACTGCTAACCAGAAGGCTGGGGGTTCAAACTCACCAGCCACTCCTCGGAAGGAAAGTTGGGCAATCTACTTCCGCAGTTATCTCACCTTGGAAACCCAAGCAGGGGTCATTATGAGTCAGGTATGACTCAGTGGCAAAACAGCAACAACAAACAACATAAGCATTAGGATTGGTGGTCTGTAGTTTTATTTGTACTTTGGTTTTGTTATTAGAATAATACCAGCTCATAAAATCATATGGGAAGTGTTCCTGCCTCTTATATTTTCTGGAAAAAATTATGTAGAATTAGTGTTAATACTTCTTTAAACATTTTGTAGAATTATCCAGTGCAATTACCTGAACTTAAAAGATTTCTTTGAAGTTTTTAGTCAATGAATTAAATTTCCTTAACAGTTACAGGGCTATTCAGTATATCTATATCACATTGACTGATGTGGTTGGTTGTGTTTTTTGAGCAATCGGTCCATTTTGTCTAAGTTGTCAAATATATGTGTGTAGAGTTGTTTGTTTTAGCCATATGTTGTATTCTTGTGTCTTCAGGGTTTGTAATGGTATTAGGAGTGTGGTGTTTAGTTTTTAGATGTTGATAATTTTTCTGTTAAATTTTTTATTTTTGTTTTGATTCACTGTGGTCATACAACACATTCTCTATGATTTGAATTCATTTATAGTTGTTGAGATTTGATTTATGGCCTATTTAGTATATTTTCCAGGGGTACTTCAAAAGAAAATTTATATTACTATTATTAGGTGTAATGTTCTATAAATACCAATTAGATCATGTTGACTGATGGTTTTGTTGAGTTTTTTGTATCATTGCTGATTTTCTGTCTACTTGTTCTATCAATTGGTGGAAGTGGAATGTTGAAGTCTTTAAAGAAAATTGTGAATTTGTCTATGACTCTTTTCAGTTCTATCAGTTTTATTGCTTTATATTTAGTTCTTTTCTGTATACAATTAAGAATTTTTTTTTTCTTGGTAAAGTGATCCTTTCGTCATTATGTAAAATCCTTCTGTGTCTCTGGTGATTTTCTTTGCTCTGAAGTCAACATTATTTGATATTAATACAGCCATTCCTATTTTCTTTTGATTGAAATTTACATCTTTTTTCCTTATATTTATTCTCAACCTACCTATGTAGTTATATATAAGGGGGATGTATTATAGACAGCATACAATTAGGTTATGTTGCTTAATCCACTCTGCCAATACATATATTTTAATTAGTTTATTTAGGCCATTTACATTTAATGTAATTGTTGATAAGTTATGGCTAAAATTTGACATTTCATTTTTTTCTTGTCTGTTTTCTTCCTTCTTGTGGATTAATTTTTTTTTAATTCCACTTTGATGTATAACTTTTATAGTAGTTACTTTAGGTATTATATCATAGATACATTACTTATCACAATATACTGGTGTCATTTTACCAGCTCAGGTGAAGTATAGAAATCTTATTACCCCTTTTATCATCTAATTACCTTCCACTAATAACTGTCTAAAATATAAGGATAACATAGAAAACTCAAGAGGAGAAGGAAAGCTTAATTTATTTATTCATATATTTTGTTTACTGTTCTTTCTTCCTTTCTGATATTCCAAGCCTCCTTTTTTTTTTTTTTTTTTTTTATCTTTTTCTTTCTGTTTAGAGAAATTTCTTTTAGGGTAAGTTTTCTGTTGACAAATTCTGTTAGTTTTTCCATTTGAGAACACTTTGACTTTGCCTTCATTACTGAAGGATACTTTCACTAGGTTTAGTATTTTAGACTGACATTTATCTTTCTTCCAGCAGCTGAAAAATATTTGGATATCCTTCTGCCTTCTATGGTTTCTGTTGAGAAAGCCACTGTCATTCATATTGTTTTTTTTTCTTAGATATAAGATGTTTATGTTTTGTTGCTTGCAAGAATTTTTTCTTTGTGTTTAATTTTCAGAAGTCTGACTACAATGTGTTTTGGTGTGGATTTCCTTGGGTTTGCCTTGTCTGGACTTATTCAGCTTCTGGAATATACAAATTCACATCTTTTGCCAAATTTGCAAAATATTCAGCAATTGAATATTTGCTGCATAGGTTGAAGTATTTTTCAACCCTGTCGTCCTTCTTGTACCCTTTCTTACTTCTGTTGATATCAAATAACGAGGCTTTTCATTACTCCTCACTACTGGAGTGGCTGGCGGGAAATAGGAATTCTAGCTCCCCGCATGGTCTACACTAACACCACAGGAGAGGGGCTTTATTTCCACCTAGTAGAGATGAAAGTCCCAGATTTCTACTCAGCCTTTTTGATATTACCCTATAGGGAACTGGGTTACCTCATTACAAACTGAGGAGGGTAAAAGTGTAGACTACTCATTCAGCCTTTGCTGGCATGGGTAGAGGTAGGGCCATATTTTTTGTTGTTTGTTTGTTTTGTTTGTGTGATGCTTAAGTGAACTAGAGTGATTATTATCTAAAAGTTTCCCGTTTTGCTAAACTGTCCCCTTCCTCATCCTCTGACTAAAGAGCAGACTTTTTTGGGCAAGTCTGTGCCCAATGATAGTTCTGTGTTGGTGGCTTCTTTATCTTCAATTCTGATATGTAAGGCTTAAAAAACAAAACCCAGGGAAAACTCACCCCCTACATCATTCCTTGAATCTGAGGGTCCTAGCTGACTACTCTCTACCTTTCCGAGTCATCTTATATATGTTTTGTACATAATATCAAGGCTTTTTCAGAAGGAAGACTGGGCAATCTACTGACATAGAGATACCACCTCAGAAGCCCAAGGAAGGGTGGGTATGAGTTGCAATCAACTTGATAGCAATGAGGTTTTTATTTTTTGTTTTGTTGTTGTTGTTATCAAAGGTTTTTAGTTGTACTTAAGAATAAGGAGGTTAAAAAAAAAAAAAGTACCTCTCTTTCTGTAAAGAAAACTTCTCATTATCTTTTAATTTCATCTTTACTGTCTCTCTTTTTATTCTTAATATTAGAATATGAGGTGAGTTGCTAAAAAAAGTGGTGACACTTCTAGTGCTATAAGTTTAGAACCATATTTTAAATAACCACCTGTCAGAGATGCAGAGATTCTAGATTTGACAGGAGACGAGAGATGTCGATAAGGCCCTGTCTACAGCTAACAATCTATCACTTTTCCATAAGTCTTCCCTCACTAATTTCTCACATTTTCCCCCTTTGATTTTCTCTTGCTCTTATAGTCTATCCTTAATTATTTTTGTTGTACTTTAAGTTTCTGGTGCTTTGATTTTATATTTCATTTAAATTATAATTTTTTCCTTTCCTTAACTTTTTATAACATTGGACTTAGACAACATTTGTTCTTCTGTGATTGAATTATTTCACTCAGCATAATTTCCTCTAGTTCATCCAAGTTATGAAGTGTCCTGAGGATTCTAAATTATTTTTTAACATTGCATAGTATTCCATTGCACATGGAAAGAAACATTCTTTGATGGTTACCAGGGATGGGAGGGGAAAGGAAGGAAAACTGATAGCTAGGTAAAAGACACATATTGATTTGAGTGAAGGGAAAGGTATTTTGATATCAAAAGTGAATAACCATAACAATACCACTAAGGAAAAGGAACACATGTAGAGCTGCACAAAAGATACAGACAACAAAGGTAAACACTGTTACAAACACAATACTGTATTACCAGTAATAACAAACATTAAGCTACAAGTGGACACATAGGTAAGACAGGCAAGATGATCAGGTATGGACAGACAAACAGAACTATACCCATGACCATATATTGGTTTGGCAAATAATACAGCTCTACATACATATTTTTATGTGCCATAAAAATTTCCATATATACAATAGAGTTAACAGGCGCAAAGGTATGATAACTTCTTAGCTACAAACACCTACAGGGAGTGAGTTGCTAGGCCTGTGGGCTTGAGACCATAGTTGTGGCAGACATCAAGCTTAACTGGCATAACAGAGTACATAAAAACACCGTTCGACATCCTCCTTTGGTGAGTAGCAAATGGGTCTTAAAAGCTTACCAGCAGCCATTGGTCTCTCCTCGTCTAAAGCAAAGAAGAGTGATGAAAATCAGACACATGGAAACAATTAGTCCAAGGGACTAGTGGATCATGTGACACTCAGCCTACATGACCATGAGACCAGAAGAAGTAGATGGTGCCCAGCTACCACTCTCAACCACTCAGAGAGGGATAAGAATAGAAATTCTTGGTGGCATAGTGCCTAAGGCCTTTGACTGCTAACCAGAAGACTGATGGTTCAAACCCACTAGCCACTCCTCAGAAGGAAGATTGGACAATGTACTTCCATAGAGATACTGCCTCAGAAACCCAAGGAGGGTCACTATGAGTTGGAATCGTCTCAATGGCAGTGAGTTTGGTTTTTGGTTTTGATAAAGTGGGAGAAAAATGTGTAACTAAATTCAAAATCATAAAAAAGACCAGCTTACTAGTCTCATAGAGACTAGTGAAACTCCGAAGACTATGGCCCCTACTCACCCTTTGGGCAACTCACTCCCATGACTTCCAGCCAAACAACAGACAGGACTAAAAGGTGAACAATTACACCAGGTAGGTACACTCCTTACAGCAATCAACCATGGGAGATCAGAAGGACAGAATTTGTGTAGGGAAAAACTCAGAAGGCAGGAATGCATAGGAAACAAGGAAACAAAAAAGATAAGAAAGGGAAGTGCAAAGAGAGCTGTTACATTTTGGGGACTGCAATCAATGTCATGAAACAAAACGTGTATGAACTGTTTAATAAAAAATGAATTTGCTCTGTACACTTTCACCCAAATCACAATAAAAAGTTCTTTAAAAAAAAAAAAAAAAAGATAATCTTTTGATGGAATCTGTGTCTTACATATTTGCTTTTACTCAAACTGTTAGATTGCATAGAGCACAATTATAAGAAAAATGTTGAAACTCAGTAAGCACTTTTTTGTTGATGAATTGATAACCTCATAAATACATCCCACTTACCCAGTAATAATAATTTCTGGATATGTTTGTGTTCCTAGGTTCCAAGCTCCTCCACTGATTGGCCACTCCTAAAGAGAATAAAGAGAATATGTAAGTTTTGGATGATTTTTAAGTTGAATGACTTAGAAATTTTGAATAAAAATATTTTTAAATAACAATAAAAGGATCATTTAAAAATAAATAATTACAAAATAATCAAAGGCAAGTTATGACTGTCTTTTAGTTATTTAATAGAACATACACCTCAAAATGCACAACTTCATTCCCTTAAAAAATGTGGATAATAGTCAATATTACCATTCACATATACAAATTACATTTTTGCTATATGTGCTACATATCTGAAGGAGCTCTGGTGGCGTAATGCCTAAGGCATTTGACTGCTAACCAGAAGGTTGGTGGTTCAAACTCATCAGCCACTCCCTGGAAGGAAGCTGGGCAATATACTTCCATAAAGATTTACTGCCTCAGAAACCCAATGGGGGTCGCTATGAGTCAAATTTGACTTGAAGGCAGTGAGTTTGGTTTGGGTTTGCTACATATCTGTATGCTGTCAAACCCCAGTGGTATCATTTAACATAGAATATAATGGAAATAGTGGCTCGTGGAGTTGTACATCTCAACAGGTTTGTACAAAGGAAAAAAAAAGAATTCATAATAGGTGGTCTGTTACAGTGTAGTATTTGAATTCTAGAGTTAAAATGTAACAAAATAAAATTCTAGAATGTTATTTAACAAATCACTTTTAGTAATTATGTCTTGTTAACCATTGGCTGATTAATAACTGATTAACTAGAAAGAACTGACTGTTTTGAATTTGCTGAAGAAGAATTAAAATAAAGTTTACATCTTGTCTTTAAAAGATGTGCTAGTTTAAACATATGCTCAGCATATATATACATACATATATCTACGTATATAATTATGTGCTTCCCCCAGACCCCACTGTTGTAAATTCTGACTAATAGTGGTACTCTATGACAGAGTAGAACTGCCCTATAGAATTTCCAAAGCTGTAGATCTTTATGGAAGCAGACTGCCACATCTTTCTGTCTCAGAATGGGCTCATGGGTTCAAACTGCCATCCTTTAGCTCTTTAACCACTGTACTACCAGGATTTCATCAATTATATACTTAGTGTATGTTGTTGTTACGTGCCGTCAAGTCAGACCGGACTCATAGCAACCCCTCCTTGGGTTTCCAAGGCGGTATCACTACAGAAGTAGATTGGCCAACCTTCCTTCCGAGTGGCTGGTGGGTTTGAACCGCCAGCCTTCTGGTTAGTAGTCAAGTGCCTTAGGCACTATGCTATCAGAGCTTAGTGTAGTGTATAAGAAATTTATATTCTTTTAGACTTACAGTTATGTAGCATTTAGGAAATCTGAATTTCAGAATTTATATTTTTTATAGATGTCAGTTTATGACTTTAAAAGAGTAAGTTCATCTTCTTCTATGGAAAATAAAGTAAAAAAAAAAACAGGATAAAGGATGATTATATAATATGAACATAACTAGAAAAGTACAGGAAAAGTTATTTATACTTGTTACTTTTACCTTACTACTGTACCCTTGTTTTTTATGCTTGACTCCTATAGAATAGAGAACTAGAATCAGATCCGGAGGACAATCAGCAAAGTATGCAGTACACGTAACTGGTGATTCATGAATGTCCATGGGATACGGATTTTCAAAGATTGGAAAACTAACAGATAAAGACAACGTATTAATATCATAAATATTTTTACAAAGTAAACCCTAAAATGGGCTTAAAATACTAATTTCACATACTTGCTTTTTAAGCACCATAAAATAAGAATTATGCTAACAAGAATGCTCTTTTAAAAATAGTTATATACAAAATATCATATGAATAATGGAAGAATAATACTTGAATAAACTCATTTTCTTCCCCATAATTCCAACATTCCAAAGTAACATAGCTTTGCTAATATGATACAATGAATTCAATTAAACTGAAAATAGTCTATAACAAGTTGATTTATCAATTTACTAAACATGTTACAAACTAGGTACTTCATGTACAACTTTATGTTGTTGTTGTTTGCCGTCGAGTTGGCCCCGACTCATAGCGACCCCTCCTTGGGTTTCCGAGGCAGTATCACTACGGAAGTATGATTACCCAACCTTCCTTCCGAGGAGTGGCTGGTGGGTTTGAACCGCCAGCCTTCTGGTGAGCAGTCAAATGCCTTAGGCACTATGCTACCAGAGCTCCTTAACTTTATATATTTATATAAATACTTATAAATAAAATATTTTAGTAAAATTTGACTTTTGTTTGATTTTTGCAGGAGTAATTGAAAGATTGTGCATGTGTCTGTGTGTGAGAATGTGTATGTTTTAAAGATCATCTACCATGTAAACTAGAGAACACTTCAAAAGCCAAAAAAAACAAACTCACTGCCATTGAATTGGATCTGACTCATAGTGACCCCAGCTTGGGTTTCCGAGGCTGTATCACTATGGAAGTAGATTGCCCAACCTTCTTTCTGAGGAGTAGCTGGAGAGTTTGAACCTCCAGCCTTCTGGTTAGCAGTCAAATGCCTTAGGCACTACAGATTTATGGATGCAATAAATTACATATCCTAAAATCTACTATCATGTTAAAAATGGACATCAGTACAAATTAAGAATTTCAGTAGCCATAATATTTTGAGCACTATTATGTACCAGGCACTATCTTAGCTCTTTTTGGTACATTATTGTATTTTATTTCCAAATAAAACCTTCCAAAAACTTTTAATTTGACCTCCAGAAGCTCACATTACAGATTAGACAGATTTTATCTCTACATATGATCTTTCATTGTTTTTCATTGTTTCCACTGGTCCCTTCTTCTCTCACCCTCCGAGACTTTCAACTTTCTTGTTGAAAGAATTTTCTCTTTCTCAAGCACTCCTTTCTTTAACCAGCACTCTAATTTTTTTTTTTTTAATCTGTTCATTTCTTCCTTTACTCGTATTTAGACTGTAGCATTCTATTCCAAATGACTCTATAATAAAGTCTATGGATAGGAATTTCACTATAACCAGTAACATGCATGTAGAAGTTCTATAATTTATGTAGGCAATAACCTTTATTTTTCTCCACCAACATGTTAAAATACATCCTATCATTAATATACCATGTACTCAGATTATGGACTTTTATTAAGTGAGTAATATATTGAACTAAAATATAGCTATAACATAAAACATACATATATACATATACAAGTTACACTCTACAGATCTTATGTCTCTCTTTATCCCACAACAGACTAATGAAACATTTCCTCAGTAATATGTTTATATTTATAAATGCAATTATGTCATAAACATTATCAAGTTTCTCTTCCATTTAATGATATTTTAACATAATGTATCAACTTTTAGGACCTAAAAGTATGTTAAGATGGGATTCTAGTTATACTACTGTTTCTTATGTCTAATTATTATTGCTATTCAGTCTATAATATGTATTTATTTTATGCAACATCATCTAAAAAATCTACTTTAGATTTTCAGTTGAATAAAAATGTTCCATATACTCTTAGGAAGTTTTATTTATATTCCTTTGAAATGCTACAGAAGTAGATTGCCCAATCTTCCTTCCTAGGAGTGGCTGGTGGGTTTGAACCACAAGTTTTCTGGTTAGCAGTCAAATGCTTTAGGCACTATGCCACTAGAGTTCCCATATATATTTATTCCATACTGTTTGGAATAAATTATAATTAGATTTTCAAAATACGTATTTCCTATTTTTGTATTTTTAAAGTACCTAAGAGATCCTCTGTATATATGAAAAACGTTTCTAGTAGCCATAACTGTTTAAAAAGTTAAGAGCCTAAGTAATATTTCCATAAATAATGTTATCATGCTACTAGGAAAATTAAGTATAAATAACAGAAGATTTGAGAGATGAGAGTTGGGGAGGAACACTGCTGGCAAAATTTTAAAAAGTACAAGGAGAAAAACAATGTTGTGGCATTCAAGAACATAACACAAACGTAGATTTGAAAATCATAGGAAAGAAGAATGGATTAATCTGGAAAAAGCTAACAGAAGAGTTAAATTTTAAACAGGGTTTTGAATTAGGGCAGTGGAATAAAAGTAAATAATAGTAAGTAGATTGAGAAAATGAGCTTTTCATTATGCTTAAAAGGAAAAGGCAGGAGTACTGTTCTTAGAATTTTGGATAATGATTGAATTTTACCCTCTCCACACCACTAAATCCTGCCCCAGATAAGTTTGGCTCTGGAACCCGAAGGTCTCTGAATATTTGTAAATATTCTATGTGATCTAATACTGAGAGCTAACTCTGTGCAAGGCATTATTTTAAGCTCCTCACATGCACTAACTCGTGGAACTTCATATAACTTTATGAAGCCAGTAACTATTAATATGTCTACTTTATAGATATTAAAGTTAAGCAAGACAGGTTAGGTAACTTAACCAAAGTTATATACCCAGTAAGTAGCTGAGGTGGGATTGAAAAAAGTCTGACTTTACAGCCTAAACTTTTATATTATATTACACTGTATACATTAATAGTCCTGTATGACAATGGTCCTATAAGTTTATGTGAATGATCAGAATTCCCAGGTGTATAGTAGAGCTGACAAGGGACAAGGTTGTGGTCACTGCTTGGTCACAGCCAGCTACCCAGAGGGACCGAGTAGTTGAACCTGCGGGCTTGGGACCACAGTTGCAGGGGACAGCAAGCTCAATTGGCATAACGTATTACACAAAACATTGTTCCACCTCCTACTTTGGAGAGTAGCGACTAGGATCTTAAAAGCTAGCAAGCTGCCATCTAAATGCAATGATGGGTCTTTCCTCGTCAAGAGCAAAGAAGAAAGAAGAAAACCAAAATTAATGGAAACAATCAGTCCTAGCAACTGGTACACCATCCGATCTGCAACCTATACAACTATGAGACTAGAAGAACTAGATGGTATCAGGCTACCACTGTCATCCACTTGGAAGGGGATGTATGTAGGAGATCCTGGATAGAGAGGGAGAACAATGTGGAACAAAACTCAAAATCATTTGGAGGAAAAAAAAAAAAGAATGTGGGGACCAGTTTTGCTGGTCCAATAGAGCCTGGTGGAACCACTGAGACTATGGCCCCTAGCTGCCCTTCAGGTCTGGAATTGAACCCACAACTGTGGTTTCCAGCCAAACAAAGTACAGGCATGTGAGTTAAACATTTACCTCAAGTAGACACACGCCCTGGAGAGAACAATCATGGGAGAAGGAAGGGCTGCTTATGCACAGGGAAACAGCTCAGGGGACAGGAGAGTATGGAGGGATGGACACTGGGAAGAGGTAACTATGGGGAGGAAGTGGGAGGGGAGCTGTTGCATTGTGGTAAACTGTGGTCAATGACATGAGACAAAGTATATGTGAACTGCTGTATGGAAAGTGAATTTGCTCTGTAAATTTTTGCCCAAATCACAATTAAAAAAAAAAAAAAGAAGTTCTGTCTGAATAGTATGATTGCCTAACAGTGCCAAATAGGGTGGTCTTGGCAAGAAATTATTTTCTCAGATCTAGTACAACCCTAACTACCACTGACAGCCACCTTCCAGTGACTGGAAGGAGGTCAGTATTATTCTATGCTGCATTTGCTCCCACTCTGTATGACCACCTTGCTTCTGATAACAATTTTGGAAAAGTTAATAATCAGGAAAAGTGTGTGTCAAGGTTGTATGCCTTCACCATACTTACTCAATCTGTATGCTGAGCAAATAATCCTAGAAGCTAGACTATATGAAGAAGAACATGACATCAAGATTGTAGGAAGACTCATTAACAACCTGCGACATGAAGATGACACAAACTTGCTTGCTGAAAACAAAGAGTACTTGAAGAATTTACTGATAAAAGGTCAAAGACTACAGCTTCAATATGGATTACACTTCAACATCAAGAAAAGAAAAATCCTCACAACTGGACCAATAAGCAGTATCATGATGAATGGAGAAAAGATGGAAGTTGTCAAAGATTTCATTTCAACTGAATTTACAATCACTACCCATGGAAGCAGCAGTTAAGAAATCCAGTGATGTACTGCATTGAGCAAATCTTTTCCAAGCCAAACCAAAAAAAAAATAAACTCACTGCCATCACGGATCCAACTCATAGTAACCCCTCCTTGAGTTTCTGAGGTGGTATCACTACAAAAGTAGATTGTCCAGTCTTCCTTCTGTGGAGTGGCTGGTGGGTTTGAACCACCAGCCTTCTGGTTAGCAGTCAAATGCCTTAGGCCCTATGTCACCAGAGATCTTTAAAATTTTAAACAGCAACGATGTCACTTTGAGGACTAAGGTACATCTGACCTAAGCCACGATACTTTCAATTGCCTTATATGTATGCAAAAGCTGGACAAGGAATGAAGAAGACTGAAGAATTGATGACTTTGAATGATGGTGTTGGTGAAGAATATTAAATATAACATGGACTTCCAGAAGAAAAAACAAATCTGTCTTGGAAAAAATATATTCAGAATGCTCTTTAGAAGTGAAGACGGCAAGGCTTTGTCTCACACACTTTGGTCGTGTTATCAGGAGGGTCCAGTGTCTGGAGAAGGGCATCATGCTTGGTGAAGTACAGGGTCAGGGAAAAAGAGGAAGACCTCACTGAGATGGATTGACAGAATGGCTGCAGCAGTGGACTCAAGTACAATAATGACTGTGAGGATGGTGCAGGACTGGGCAGTGTTTCATTCTGTTGTAGGGCCACTATGAGGTGGAACCAACTTAAGGGCACATAACAACAACAACAACAAACAATCCCTCCCAAAATATTAGGAACTTCATTAGGAACTTAATTAAATTTCCAGAGAGTATGATGTGTATGTGTGTGTGTGTGTGTGTGTGTGGCATTTCTTCCCACCAATTTGAAATGCTGTAGACAGAATTAAAGATATTAATAGTAGTATATGCAAAGACAGTTGAAAAGAAACTGGTTGCATTTAGCAAGTGGCAAATAGGTTAAACCAGATGGATCAGAGATTCCCTGTTTCCAATATAAATTATTAACATTCCTGAGATAGAAGAGTTAGAAGTAAAATAAATGGATCTCCTTGAAATCCAGATCTACAACTTGGGATTTGATAAAAGCAAGGAGTAACAATGATAGACTCCTGACAAAGTAAATAATATCTTTAATATGTTTAGGAAAATTATTTTAGTATATTGGCAAAGAATAAGGAAAAAGATGTTAAAGAAAAAAATAACTGAAATTTTGCTATAGTATGTCAGAAGTAAAAATGTAAACTGGTTGCTGTAGAAATGGAAATGAAGATATGAATCTAAGAATCCAAGAAAAGGAAAATTTGTCTGTCCAGATGCTTTCCTTCATGTAGAAGATTAAAGGGGGAAGAAAAAGGAATTGAACAGGACTTCAAAGCTGCAAATTACTTAATATTAAACTTGACTAAAATAAGAATATTTGGAGGGAAAATGATATATTCAGTTTTGGACATGTTAAATTTCACATACTAGACAATGAAATGGGAATGTCAGGTAGAGTTGGAAACATTGTACAGAAGAGAATGAAATGTTAGATAAAAACGTGTAAACAATATGTCAATTCATGTATTTATACAGGGTAATTAAAGAATTATTGTATACTAAATAAAATGAGTATAAAAATTAAAGTATAATGGCCCTTGTAGGATGTTAGATAATAAGACAAGACACAAAGAACCAACAAATAAGACAAAGAGCAGTTGAGTACCTATAAGAACAGAAGAACATATTTGAATGGAACCAATATTAGATATTCCTAGAGGAAGAGGCGTAACATCCTATATGTAAACAAAAGTTAATCAAATTTACTTTTAATAAAGATGTAGTTAAGCAGAATTCATAATTATGATGATCTTATGGCCCAAATCCTACATTGCCTTCAAAATACTGAAGTATTACATGTTGTAAATCAGCTTAAAGAAGAACCATGGATCTTACCTTTACCAAATTAGATGGGAAGCAAAATTCAAACTATAATGCAAAGATTTATTGAAAACCTACTGTGTTTTGAGACACAGTCCCATCTTCATGGAGCCTAAAGTCTGATAAGGAGGCAATCTTTAAACAATACATGCAAAATTGCTTAAGTGTCAATAGTTATGAACGAGGGGAATGTAGAAGCTACAGCAGCCAATAATAGGATATTTGATCAAATTATAAAACTATAAAAACTCACTGCCATCAAGTCATATCCAACTCATAGCAACCCCTTTTTGGGTTTCTGAGGCAGAAACTAGATCTACAGAAGTAGACTGCCCAACCCTCCTTCCGAGGAGTGGCTGGTGGGTTTGAACCGCCAGCCTTCTGGTTAGCAGTCAAATGCCTTAGGCACTATGCCATCAGAGCTCCCAAATTATATAGTAATGAAAAGTCTTTGTTGAGAGGAAGTGATAACTGAATTTAGATTCTTACAGATAAGATGTTAAGATAAGGAGAAAAAAAAAGATTATTCCAAGTGAAGGAGATAGAATGTACAAAAGTTCTGCGCAAATATAAACGGGTAAAAGAAGCTCAGTGGGTTTACAGGATGAGGGAAAATCAGTTTCATGCCAATTATCAATTATAATGAAGATTTTGGAGTGTCCATCATTGTTAAACCTACTTTTATCATCAACGTAAAAATGTGAAGAGGTGCTCTGTGACAGCAGTATTTTTTATTTCAATTGTCCACAACAGAGCAGAAAGAAAAAGAAAGTAAAGGATGGTCCCCATCTTCTCTGCCCCAAGATATTGTTCTTCTGTAATGCCTAATAATATGGTAGCGGTAATCTAGTAATACTTCTGTAAAATGTAATTTTCCTTAGTCAATAGACTGACAGGTGGCCAGACATTTCATGTTGTTAGGTGCCTTGCAGTAGGTTTTGACTCATAGCGACCCTGAATACAACAGAAGGAAACACTACCTGGACATGTGCCATCCTCATAAGCATTTCTATGATTGAGAGTCCATCATTGTAGCCACTGTGTCAATTCATCAGTTCATCAATTGGAGAGTTTCCCCTTTTTCACTGATCCTCTACTTTACCAAAAAAAACCCAAAAAACAAAAAACAAAACTCACTGCCATCAAGTTGATTTCCACTCATAGTGATCCCTCCTTGGGTTTCCAAGGTGGTATCCCTATGGGAGTAGATTGCCCAGTCTTCCTTCCAAGGAGTGTCTGGTGGGATGCTCTACTTTGGCAAGCATAATATCCTTCTCGAGAGACTTGTCCCTCCTGGTAACATGACCAAGGTATGAGAGACAAAGTCTGGCCATTCTTGCTTCTAAGGAGCATTCCAGCTGTACTTCTCCCAAGAGAGATTTTTTCATTCTCTGGCAGTTCATGGTATATTCACTATTCCTTGCCAATAACCACAATTCATATGCATCAATTCTGCTGTCTTCCTTATTCATTGTCCAGCTTTCACATGCGTATGAGCCTACTGAAATGGCTTGGGTTAGGTGCAAAGTTACATCTTTGCTCTTTTACATTTTCAAGAGGTCTTTGGCAGCGGATTTGCCCAATACAATATGCCATTTGATTACTTGACTGGTGCTTCCATGGGCATTGATTGTGTAATCAAGTAAAATTAAATCCCTGACAACTTTAATCTTTTAGCCATCTTTCACGATGTTGCTTATTGGTCCAGTTGTGAGTAGTTTCTTTATGTTGAGATGTAATCCATACTGAAGGCTGTAGTCTTTGATTTTCATCAGTAATTGCTTCAAATCTTCTTTGCTTTCAGCAAGCAAGGTTGTGTCATCTGCATATCACAGGTTGTTAATGAGTCTTCCTCCAGTCCTGATGTCACCTTCTTCTTCATATACTGCAGCTATACAGATTATTTGCTCAGCACACAGACTGAACAAGTATAGTGAAGGGATACAACCCTGATGCACTCCCTTCCTGATTTTAAACCATGCAGTATCCCCTTGTTCTGTCTGAATGACTCCCTCTTGCTTCTCATGAGCACAATGACATGTTCTTGAATTTCCATCCTTGCAAACTTATCTATAATCAGTTATGATCTACACAGTCAAATGCCTCTGCATAGTCAATAAAATAGAGGTATTTCTGGTATTCTCTGCTTTCATCAAGATCCATCAGCTAATATCCCTCATTCCACGTCCACTTCTAAATCTGGCTTGAATTTCTGGCAGTTTCCTGTTACTTCTGCAACTATATTTGAATTATTTTCAGCAACATTTTACTTGCATGTGATATTAATGATACTTCTCAATAATTTCCACATTCTGTTAGAGCATGTTTCTTTGGCATGGGCACTGTGGTAGTTAAGGCTGTGTGCCAACTTGGCTAGGCCTGCTTTTGAGTGGCTGGTCAGCTGGATATAGTTATATCCCATGATGAGATTGGCAGTCAACTCCATGGTAGAATCTGCTATGAGCAGCTAAGTAGCTGCTTTAGGGTGTGGCCTACTTCCAGCATACAAAGAGAAGTTTTGAGACAGGTCTCAAGGTTTTGGCACATCTGGATCCTGCATTTAGCTGTCTTCATCTCAGTCACCTGTCATGTTGCCTGCTAATCTTGGGATTGTTACTGGACTTGAACTAGTGGCCTGTCTTGTTGTCTGCTAATCTTGGGACTGTGCCATTTTACTTGTTGATCTTGGGTTCATCAGCCTCAGCAGCCAGCAGTTGCAAGAGTTGGAAAAAGCCTCTTGCTCTAGTGGGCCAGGAATAGGAGGCAGAACTGAAGCCCAAGGTTGAGTGGCCTTTATCTAGCCCATAGAGCTGGCACTTTGAACTCAGACTTCTAGCCTCCTAAACTGTAAGAGAATAAATGCCTATTTGTTAAAGGCATCCACTTGTGGAATATCTGTTATAGTAGCATCTAGAGAACCAAGACAGACACAAATATGGATCTCTTCCTATCAGTTGGCCAGGTAACTGTATTCCAAATTTCTTGGTATATATGAGTGAATGCTTCCAGTGTTGCATCCATTTGTGGAAGTATCTCAATAGGTATCTCATCAATTCCTGGAGTCTTGTTTTTCACCAATTCTTTCAGTGCAGCTTGTCCTTCAGTATCATCAATTCTTGATCATATGTTACCTCCTGAAATGGTTGAATGTTGGCCAATTCTTCTTGGTACAGTGACTGTGATTTCCTTCCATCCTCTTTGATGCTTCCTGAATTATTCAATAGTTCCCATAGAATCTTTCAATATTGTAACTCAAGCCATGAATTTTTTTCTTCAGATCTTTCAGCTTGAGAAATGTTGAGCATGCTCTTCTCTTTTGGTTTTGTAACTCCAGGTGTTTGCATAGTTCACTGTAATACTGTACTTTGTCTTCTTGAACCACCCTTTGAAATCTTTGGTTCATATCTTCTACTTCATCATTTCATTTGCTTTACTACTCTCTGTTCCAGAGCAAGTTTTAGAGTCTCTCCTGACATCTATTTTGGTCTTATTTTCTTTTCCTGTTTTTCTTAATGACCTTTTGCTTTCTTCATGTATGATGTTCTTGATATTATTCCACAACTCATCTGCTCTTCAGTCATTGGTGTTTAATGTGTCAAATCTATTCTTGAGATGGTCTTTAAACTCAGATGGGATCTATTCAAGGTGGTACTCTGGCTCTTGTGGATTTATTTTAATTTTCTTCAGTGTCAGCTTAACTTGTCCAGAGGCAGGTGGTAGTCTGGTCCACAGTCAGTCCCTGGCCTTGTTCTGACAGATGATAATTGAGCTTTTCCATAGTCTTCCCACAGATGTATTCAATTTGATTCCTGCGTTTCCCATTTGGCAAGGTCCATGTGTATAGTCACCACTTATGTTGTTGAAAAAAAGTATTTGCAATGAGTAAGTCATTAGTCTTGCAAAATTCTATCATGCAATCTTTGGTAATCACTTCTATTACCAAGGCCATATTTTCCAACTACCAGTATATCTTCTTTGTTTTCAACTTTCTTATTCCAATCACCAATAATAATCAATGCATCTTGATTGCACATTTGGTCAATTTCAGGTTACAGAAGTTGGAAAAATCTTCATTTTCTTCATCTTTGGCTTTAGTGGTTGGTTCATACATTTAAATAATAGTATTAACTGATATTCCTTTAAAACCAAGCCTGCTCAACTCTGACTCATAGCAATCTCTCTAGGGTTTCCAAGGCTGTAAATATCTATGGAAACAGATAGCTTCTTCTTCCTTCTATGGAGCAGCTGGTGGCTTTGAACTGCTGTCCTTCAGGTTAGTAGCCAAATGCCTTACCCACTATACCCCCAGAGATCTTTTAGGATTATACCTCAGGATAGATCTTTAAGTGTTGTTTTTGATAATGAAAGATATGTCATTCCTCTTCAATTTCTCATTCCCTACATAGTAGACCATATGCTTGTCCAATTTAAAATGGCCAATACTGGTCTATTTCAGCTTACTATTTATTACCTAGAATATCAATCTCTATTCATTAAATTTCCAATTTTTCTAGACTCATACTTTGTACATTCCATGTTCCAATTATTAATGGATGTTTGCAGCTATTTCTTCTCATTTTGAGTCATGTCACATTAGCAAATGAAGGCCCAAAAGTCTTTAGTCCATCCACGTCATTATGATAGCCTCTACTTTGAGGAGACAGCTCTTCTTCAGTCATATTTTGGTGCCTTCTAATGTGAGGTGCTCATCTTCCAATACCATATTAGACAATGTTTCACTGCTATTCATAAGATTTCAGTGGTTCTGTTTTTCATAAGTGCACCACCTCTTCTTTCTTCCCAGTTTATCTTAGTCTAGAAGCTTCTCTGAAACCCACCCACCCTGGAACACCTACTTTTATTTGAAATACCAGTGGCATAGCTTCCAGCATCATAGCAGCATACAAACCAACACAATACGACAAACTGACAGACAAGCAGTGGGACCAGACATCATATCATACAATTTCTGTAGTAATTGTTTTTCTTAAGGAAACAGCAATAATGTGATCTACTTTACATGCCCTGAGTCTCCAAATGCTTGCCTCAAAACATTAGGGGCTACCTTCATACTCTCCTTCAATTTTCTCAGTGTTCCCCAACCTTTGCTGGTTTAACTTTAATTACTGATCCAAATTACATTTCTGTAATTCGAGCAAAACAATATTTACATAAAGAAATATTTACCTAAGAAATTCTCACCCATTTAAAGAATACTAACGCCAGTTATGTAAAATGTTTTTCTGTATTTTAATTGCAATTAATAAGTTTAAAAATAGTTACCGTTATTATGCATATGGATCACTTACTTGCTTTGTGTCAGATCAACTATGATGAGATCTTTCTCCAGAAGTACTACGACAGCGTAGGGTTCTTGAAATTCTAAAAAAATAAAGAATAAATATTGAAAAGTTTTCATATTTTATATTTTTGGAAGGAAGATTGGGCAATCTACTTCTGTAGAGATACCGCCTCAGAAACCCAAGGAGGGGTCGCTATGAGTCAAAATTGACTCAATGGCAGTGAGTATATTTTATAAAACCTCAAAAAATTTAGTTCCTTTATCTCCAGAACAAATATTATTTTCTTTCTTCATCTCTCCTTCATTCCTTCCCTCTTCCTTCCCTCTATTTATTCCTTCCTTCCTTCAATATATGTCAGGTACTGTTTTAATAACAAGGGATATAGAGGAGAGTAAGATTGACAAGGTCCTTCTACTCACGGAGTTTTACATTTGAGGGATTTATACAAATCATGAGCAAGTAAACAAACAAGATGAATTCAGAAAGTACTATGAACTATGAAAAACATGAAAAGGGTAATTCATGGTTTAGGGAATGACTTGTGGTTTGGCAGGGGTATTAATTAGAGTAGCAGGGACATCATTGCTTTCATCTACAATAAAGTATTAATAAGTGAAAGCCACAATGAAAGAATTATTTTCAGTTTAAGGAAAAGTTATTTACAAATACATTTTAAATATATTTAATCCTCAGTAGTCAGAGCAAGTATTACTATTTTCCCATTTTACAAAGAAAATGAGGCCCAATGAGTTTAGAAATTGGCATAAGGTTATACAGCAAGTAAATGATAGAGGTGAAATTTAATCTAGAACTGCTTCTAAATTCCATCCTGTATTCACCGTATCAGCAGTCTCTACTGACTAGTTTTAAGAGGTATATAACCATAAGTTCAAAAATAACTTGGCAGGTATTTTGCTTAGAAGATTCAAGTCTTAGATGGGAAACTGTATAGATGACCATCATAGTCCTTCCAGTTCTGAGTGCCTATAGAGCCAATATATGTTTGTTTATAAGTAACGTGTATAAGAGAAAAAGTAAAGAACTTTTTCTTTAAAAGTTTCTTTAAAACTTTTTCTTTTCCTTTACTAAAAAGTAAAGAACACTGAGAAAGTGCTTGCCCTTGCTTGAGTGCACATCTATGTGGCAGTATGCAGTCTACATACTATTTGCCATTGTTCTCAAAGTGAGTATTTTCCCATTCTCCCTTACGTAGCACAGCTGTTTTAAGTTTTTCAACATAGTTTCAATACTTCTGGGTTTTGTTTGTTTTGTTCTTTAGTTTAGAGAAAGGTAGTATTCCGTATGACTACTTATTTCCTCTGTTTTCTTTCCGCTTTAGGAAAAATCACCGGTTGGGAAGCCATTGTTAAGAAAATAAAATAGCTGAGATATTTGCATGAATGAACAAAAGTCATAAATAGATAAATTATCATTCTTGGTAGTTATACCTGTTTTAGATAATTGCTGTTCTTTTACAAATAATTCAAACTGACAACAAAAGTTTCACCTTGGTAGGAAATTTTGTTTCTGGGTATTATTTATTAAAAAGCTTTCCTTATGAGGCATACAGTATTAGGTACAATTCTGTCTTTATTTTTCAACAGTAGTTTAATCTTTGGCAAATGAACAAACTTCTTTGAACTTCAATTTTTCCACCTATGGAGGTGGGAAAATAATAATTATCTTATAATTTTATGAAGATTAGATGAAATAATATGTATATAAATGTCTAAAGCAAAATCTAGCACATAGTAAGGGCTCAATAGATGCCAATTGTATTACTTCCTTCACTACTTTGATTGATTTATTCCTGTAGGCTTAATCTTCTAACCATAGCTCCCGGCAAGGCAAAAAGCTCTAGCTTAATTATTACTTCTCTGAAGACAAAAGTACTATTTACAGGGCTTGGAAAGGACTGGATATAGTTAAATGTAGCTGTGAAACTGACGAATCTGAGTATAGAATCTACATTAAAGCATTTGTATTCTTTTAGAAACGGACTGAATTGTTAGATGTCACAAATGATTCAGCAATATTATAATTTTAAATAATTTGTTTAATTGATGTATAACTTTTACCACTATACAGCTATAAAGAATGAAGTTCCAAATTTTCTAATATGGAATCATAATCAGCATATACTATTATGTGAAAAAAAAGTATGATATACAATAGTACACAGAGTATACAATCAGTTGTATAAAAAAGGAGATAATATACAAATACATAAATGATTATACACATATATGCATAGAGTATTTGGGGAGCACACATAAGAAAATTAGTAACAGTGGTTGTCTCTGGATGAGCACTGAGAAACTTTTTACCATATACTGTTTTGAACTGTAGGAGTTCTTTAACGCCATTTTCACGTATTACTGTTTTAATTAGAAATAGTTAATAAAATACATTTATATTTTACTGAGTACATTTAAACTTCTGCCTCTAACCTTGGCAAGTGAAAAGTTCTACCTTTATTGCTTCTGTGAAAAAGTTTTATATATGTGGCTTAGAAGTAACCAGATATGGTTGCAGTACATTGGTAATTTATTGAACATTATTAGAATTTGTCACAATATCTCCACTGATTTGCAGAAATTTAAACACACACAGTGTTTGATCTTTGCAGCTACACATTTTTAGTTTCTTTTGCTGATCCATCTTCTTCCTCTAGACTCTTAATAGGAGGCATTTACCTAAGCTTAGTTTTTGGTCCTCTGTTCTTTTCTCCCTATATTCCTTCATCATTCATCATTACAACTTCAGAGAACTCCCATATTCTGATGATTTATAAATAAATATTGTAAGTTTTTTCTCTCCTTTTCTGAGTCTCTAAACAATCATATTGACTCACAGACTTATCTTTCTCTCATTTCAAAACCTGCTATTAAAAAAAAAAAAATCATTGCATTGAGCTGATTCTGACTCACAGTGACCCCATAGGACAGAGTAGAACTGCTCCATAGGGTTTCCAAGGCTATAATATTTATGCAAGCAGACCACCAGGTTTTTCTCCCATGGAGCCATTGGTGGATTTAAGCATCTGACCTTTTGGTTAGCAGTCAAATGCTTAGCCACTGTGTAACCAGGGTTCCTTTTCATAGATCATATCACTCTCTAATCATTGTTCATCAAATCCAGTGGATATTTCTCTCTGCATTCCTACAAGCAGCATCTTGTTTCAGACCTTGACCATTTTTAATGTACAACATTACAACAGTCTCCCAGGTGGAATATGGAATTTCAGATTTCAATGTCTCTCCCTACAAAACTACATACTCCTTTTGGACAAATCTTCCTAAAACACTGCTTTCTTTCATCGTAATATTTTCTCAAAATTTCTCTGTAGCTCCCTTCTCCAAAAGCATGTAAGTTTCTTTTTAACTTTATTTCACTCTGGAAGACCTCATAGATTCTAAAACCTTTATTCAATATCCTTTTTCAAGACTTGGGTCATTCTTCAAGGCCTACCTGAATCCTACTTTCTCCATGAAGCTCTGTATAAATACTCTAGTCGTCAACTTGCTAACTAGCCTGTAAAATATATACAGTATTTACAGTCTGAACCATAATTCAGCACTGAATTAAGACCTTATATTATTTAAATTTGACAAGTTACAGTTATTGCCCTTACCTGACCAATTTTTTTGTTTGTTTTTGCAATTTGACATCAGAAATCAGATTCCTACTTCATCTGTAGTCTCACCAAGTCTTTTTTTGTACCAAGGTCATAGAAATATACAACAAATATATATATTTTAAAATTAATTAACAACACAGGCAATTTTCCTGTCTCTAGGAACTCTATAAACAAAGTGCTATACTGATTTTTATTTCATCTCAACTTATCCTATCTTTTTATATGAAACTGAATAATTTAAAACAAATTAATATATTCAATGTAAAAATTTACAAATTGTATATCTTCATAATTAATAAAGTATCTTCAGTTTGACTTTCCAATAATCACGTGGGGTCAATATTATTATCTTCTTTCTCTAAATGATACATCAAGCTCATAAATGTAGACTGACTGACTCAAATTCACAAAGCTAGTAAGTCACAGAGGTAAATCATAAAACCAAATATTCTGTTTCCAAGTCCAGTGCTCTTTCTCCTGTACCTTTATGTTCCTCTTGACAATTTAGTAATGTATATACACATTGTGTTGCTTCAATCATAAACTCATATTTCCCATTATATGTTTTCACCCTTCTTCATTTTTAGATTATCAAAAACTTACAGCTCACATATAACTTTAGACTAGTTCTTATGTTTACAGAGAGTCTTAATCTATATTCGAGGTAATAAAAAGATATAAGTATATCTCCTCCCAAAAGCCCTTTTTACTAATTATTCTCAAAATTGAAATAAATCACTAACCACACATCAGCAATCCTAGAGTAAACAGAGGTGCTGCAGTCGCATCTGATGTAAAGCCTGATTTGAAACAGATGTGACTGCAGCACCACCAGAGTTCCAGATCACTGATATCAGGTTAAGTGCTTTAACTTTGATTGGCTTTGGAATGGGATGGGTGGAGCTGGACCAGGAGAGGCTATTAGAGGACCCCAGTTTCCCCAAGTGATTTCACCCCGGACCCCTATCAGACCCTCCCAGCTCAGCTTCCACCATCCTTATCAAAGTTTAAAGCACTTACCTGACATTAGAACCCTGAAACTCCAGCAGTGATGCAACTACATCTGTCTTATTCCAGTTTGTCAAGTAGGTACAGTTGCAAAACCTGATTCAGCACCTGTAGCGCACACTGTTGTACCACGGTGGTTGTCAGCTGCCAAAACTGAAAATATTTAAGCTTAATTTGTAAGGAATTTGTCACATAACACTTCAAAAAATGATTTTTCAAAATAGTTTCAATATCAATACTTACCATTTGGATAGGGTGTTTCACATAAAGTTAGAAATTCAACAATAGGATGGTCCATTTCTAGTACTGTAATCGCTTTTCCATGCATGATGGTTAAACTTGGTCTTCTGCAAGCTTTGTCATAGGACAGTCCACCAGAAAATATTATGAATGGCTCACTGCACAGGAAAAAAAGTTAATGAGATTAAAAAAATCCTTTACGATGACATAAAGCCACAGGACTAAGCCTGTGCACATTGTATACTAAATGTTTATGACATTAAATTCTCATTATTATCCTCTTCTACTAATGAGGTTAAGTAATAAGTAAGTGGCAAAACCCAATAGAAAATTAAGCTCTGTAAGACTCCAAAGTGTATGCTTCTAAAAACTAGTCTTTATTGCCTCTAATAATGTTTTTGTTGTTAGATAATGTCAAGTTGATTGTCAGCTGACACTGACCCATGTAACAGAACAGAACTACCCCTGAAGGTTTTCTAGGCTGTAATCTTTATGGGAGCAGATCACTGGGTCTTTTTTCCAAGGAATGCCGGTGTGGGTTCAAACTGCCAAACTCTCAATTAGCAGCTGAGTCCTTAACTATTGTGTCACCTCTAATAATAAACAGCTATCCTTTACCAAATTCTTACCAAGTGGAAGATATTGTGCTACGTGTACACATAAAGTGAGTTTTATGTAATCCTCACAACAACTCTGATGAAGAAAGTACTATTAGCTCCATTTGTAGATAAGGATTCTTAAAGGTTAAGTAACTTGCTCATGGGGCAAGCAGTTAGTGTATAGCTAGACATAGATTCAAACCTAGACTTCAAAGCTCATAATTTTTATTTCTAGCCCAATGTTTCCAAACTTTGGAATATAAATTTTTCTGCAAAATTTTTTTAAAAAATTAATAATTTTGCAAGCATTTACAAAACATCTCTTCCTTTTGAATTTTACAATTCATAATGTATATTAAAGATTCTGAGAGATCTTATAGCAAAGAATTTACCTTACCAGTTTACCTTTTGAAATCCAGAATTTCTCAAGCTTTTCTAATATTTATTTAACTTTATTTTCCCCATGAACATCATTAGCAATTAAAGAAGCACAATTTGGTAAATGCTGTATCACACTGTCTCCTGTACTAAACACAAATGTATCTATTAAGAGATACTTATTACATGGATTCTTATAGAATAAATAAATAGCCATATTATTGACAGTGTCCTCATACACATAAAGAAAATATTAATAAAAAGGAACAAATTATCAACACACAACTTGGATGAATCTCAAAGACATTATGCAAAATGAAAGAAGCTAAACAGCTTACATACTGTATGACTGTATTTACATGACATCCTCAAAAGACAAAACTACAGTAATGCAAAACAGATCAGTGGGTGCCAAGGGTTATGAGCAGGGGAAGGTGTCACTACAAAGAGATAGCAAACAGGAGTATTTGAGTTGATGGAAATGTTCTATATTCTGACTGTGATGGTGGCTACAGGAATCTGTACATGTGTTAAAATTCATAGAACTTATACCAAAAGGAAAAAAAGTCAATTTTACTGTGTGGTGATTTTTAAAATAAAATAAAGGAAAAAGAATTAAAATTATGTTTCATAAAGGCAACAAGATTGAACAATAAGTTGTGTAGTATAGCATAATAAATACTTAATCCTAGCATTTATTGAGTATTTATTATGTTTCAGTTACTGTGTGAAACATTTTATATGCACTATTTTTTTTAATGCTGATGCTATCCCAACGAGGATACTATTTATTTTTCTCACTTTATAGATGGGTATACTGAGGTTTGGAGAACTTAACCATACATGAAGCCTACAACTAGGTTGCCATGATAGGAAGAGACTAAAAGCCTAATGTTGTTGTTGTTGTTATGTGCCGTCGAGTCAGCCCCGACTCACAGCGACCCCTCCTCGGGTTTCCGAGCAGGTATCACTATGGAAGTAGATCACTCAACCTTCCTTCCGAGGGGTGGCTGGTGGGTTTGCACCGACAGCCTTCTGCTTAGCAGTCAAATGCCTCAGGTACTACACTACCAGACCTCCTTAAAAGACTAATAGAAAATGATTTTCATTTACAACAGGGAACCTGATTGTGCAAGTAGTAATAGATTTTTTAAAAAAAATCATCGTTCCATTTTTAAAGAGGATGAAAATATTAAGCCTTGAGGTCATCTTTGTTAGAGTGCTAGTGGACAAAGAGAAGATGAGGGATCAAAATGATTCCTAAGCAGAATGGTTATTAATCCCCAGAAATGTAAAGCAAGTCTGTGAATGACTGGCCTGAGATAAAGCTAAGCAGAAAACATAGCCCTTACATCTGCTATCTACGCTCTCCATTAGGAGGCCCTATTTCTGTGGTGCACAAGGAAAAGCTCTTCTTTTGGTTCCTGCTTCTTTCACAGTCATCCTAATTTTTGACTTCACAAGGTTTCTGCTCTGTAATAGATGGAGTGGAAATAGAGATACTTATTCCCACTTCCAGACTATAGCCTGTTTTGCTGTGGCAATACCTTTCAGTATTGTTAACCTCAAGGCCTTCATTCATCTCACCTTTCTTTGCTTTTTAGTCTCCTTGTGTTCTTAGCTATGAAACCACTGCTCCCAGAGATGACTTTTCTAATTCAGTGGTAATGAAACAACTAATAAATATAATATACTAAAGAACACAAGGAGCTCTGGTAGCATAGTGCCTAAGGCACTTGACTGCTAACCAGAAGGCTGGCGGTTCAAACCCACCAGCCACTCCTCGGAAGGAAGATGGGGCAATCTACTTCCATAGTGATACTGCCTTGGCAACCCAAGGAGGGGTCGCTATGAGTCGGGGCCGACTCGATGGCACATAACAACAACAACAAAGAACACAAGTAAATGGGATGGCAGTAATTATGATAATTTATTTTACAATATAAATCTGAACTATTACTTTCACAGAAAGATGGATTAACAATTACTAGACCAATTCATTAGGAGTTAAATAATTTTAACAATGTGGAATACATGGATCTGATGATGTCAACAATAGTAATATTAACTTCTCTTTATTAAAAAATCCACTCTGTGCCACTCACGAAACGTATTACTTTACATGTATTATGCATTATTTCATTTAATTCTCACAAGCATCCTGATGAGATAGGTATTAACCCTTATTTACTAATGAGGAAAAAAAGTTAAAAGAAAAGCTAATTAAAGTCTTCAAGATCATGCAGCTGTCTTACTCCAAAGCCAGTTATCTTAGTCATCATTTTACACTGCCTTAATTTGAGTTTCTGATTCCTGAAATTCCTTCTCTTTACTTTTACCATTTCCTTTCACTGTCTGTCACCATCCAATTGTCCTTTAAGCCCCACTTGAACCTCCTTTCCCAAGAAGAATTCGCAAATCTCTCTTCACCTTTCTCCTCCCCACATCTTCAAGGTTAGATTCTGTGACCCTTTTTTGTGTTCCCAAGCATAGCATTGTCAAAACCAAACCAAACTCACTGCCATTCAGTCTATTGGGTTTCCAAGACTGTAAATCTTTATAGGAGCATATTGTCTCATCTTTCTTCTATGGAGCAGCTGGTGGGTTTGAACCATTGAACTTTTGGTTAGCAGTAAAATGCCTTAACCACCACACCACTAGAGTGCCTTGTAGTTCTACCAAACCACTTCACATATATAGAAACCACTAGTTCAAAGCCTTGCTTCTGCTACTAGATCATAATAAATTCAAAGGCAGACACTAATCTCTTCTAGTTTAGCATGTCAAACAAATTACACAGGGCCTGGTAAGTCCAAAAACAATCCAAAACCAAACCCATCAAGTCAATTCCAACTCACAGTAAACCTCATAGGGTTTTCAAAGCTGTAAATTTTTTATGGAAGTAGACTGCCTCATCTTTCTCCCATGGAGCAGCTTGTGAGTTTGAGCCACCAACCTTTTGGTTAGCAGCCCAACGCCTATAGTAATAACTTCATAAATATTGTTTTAACTGAACTAAATTGACTATTGTTAAGGACTTCATAGAAACACATGCTCAGAAAAGCCTCTGAGCAACAAAACTGATGTCACACAGTCTATAGATCATGTACTTTTTCATGGAAAAGCCTCTCATGAGGCCTTCACTTGAACCTATTTGTTTTTATTTTATAAGTTTGGCTTTCTATAGAAAACAAAATACTGGATACTAGTAGATATATTGATGGCCAGAAAGTGGAGAAGAGAGAAAAACTTTTACAAACAAATATACAACTGAAAAGAAAAAGTAAAAAACAGAAGTTGGTAGGAATAGTTAATATAGTGGCTCCACATCTCACTAGTCCTTGGATTACATCATTCATGGAAATAATGATGAACCTGGAGCCTCAAGGAATATTGTTTTAAGAAGGAAAAATATATATCACATTGTTTATATTTTCTTCTATAATGATTAGATTTGAAAGTTTTAATACTTTAGCTATATTAAAGTATTATAAAACTTGCTCACTTTTACCAGTTTATGATAACATTAGATTGGGCTAAAGAGGTGTTGCTTTATATAAATTGGTTAAAAATGATCAAAATTTTATACTATTAAAATTTTGAAGAACAGGTATAACCTAACATTATATGTAGCAGGAAAATATTCTATTGTGAGTATATAATTAATGTAAGTTTGAACTGCCAGCTTTCTGGTTAGCAGTCAAATGCCTTAGACACTATGCCACCAGAGCTCCTAATTAATAAAAGTAGGATTATATAATAATAGTTGAAATAAAGTTAAGATATAGTCAAGGATTATTACAGAACATTGGATAAGAGTATTATTTCTAATAATTACTGCAAGTCTCTTTTACTTCCAATAATTAAATATACACACACACACACACACATAGCTAAGCCTGCTTTATGTAAGATAAAATTTTACTTCTTTAAATTTTTGTATCATAAGATGTAGCATCTTTTATTATGCAAACATACATAACTGTTTATCTCTCCAACTAACTATAATCTTCCCAACTTCAGAATGTAAGGCCCTAAGGTACAGAAACATGGCTATGTATTTAATTCTTTCACATGCAATACCAAAAGGCACATAGTTTTCCTAATGAATACCTGCTGAATGATTGCTACTTCAATGTGCTTGACCAAAAAAATCCTATATTTTTTAAATTAATATATATATGTATAATACTATTTGAATAGTCCTATAAATTTTTAAATAATTAACAGCTGTTACTTGCAATGATCATAATGATCAATTACAGCAAGGCCTATTAAACAATAGGAAATCAGTTAATTTTAATATAAAAGATTCAGTTAATATATTCATAATTATGTAAAATTTTAAACAATACATAAACATTAACAGCTATCTATCTTTCTTATCTCTTTTCTTACATATATTCCCACATCCCCCAAAGTAAAAATACATACCTGTTCCTACAGGTCTTATATTCTACTTTAAGAATTGGTTTACAAGATTCAGATTTTCTTCCTTCTCTTTGACTTTTTCCTAAAGAAAGAAAAGCTTTTTATTACATCTGATTTAAATTCTACTCATCCATGATAAAAATATTGACTTAAAAAATGTAAATAAAAATAATAAGAATTGGAGTTCTGGTAAGATGGTGGACTAGGAAGAAGGACTGCACAGACCCTCTTCAACAAAGAAAAGGGAAACCAATTAACACAGACACAGGAGATAATCTTGGACCCCTGAGCCTTGAAAGGAAGGTGACAAAAGTGGACCAAACCACAACTAGCAGAAGAATTTGCATGAAAATACCAAAAAAGGAGACATATGGAGCTGCGGTCTGGCAGTGACCTGAGCGACCCTGATGGCACAGACTGCTTGGAAATTCCCGAGTGGTGGTAGGACCTAAGAATTAACCTAAAAATCACCCTGCTAGCCAGGGACTGCATGGAGGACTGTGCACGGTGGCTGGGGAACAAACGGAGAA
>NW_006921701.1:5700618-5713422 GCF_000298275.1 Orycteropus afer afer | reverse complement strand
TTATGGGGAGGAAGTGGGAGGGGAGCTGTTGCATTGTGGTAAACTGTGGTCAATGACATGAGACAAAGTATATGTGAACTGCTATATGGAAAGTGAATTTGCTCTGTAAATCTTCACCCAAATCACAATAAAAAAATAAATATAATAAAAAAATAATAAGAAGAATTATGTATCTGTCATAATTGAATAAACACACTTCTATGTATCTTAACATTTGTATTAAATTTGTAAACCACTTTTAGATGTCTAACAATCAACTGTTACATAATCAATTAAATTATTTATAAAATTATCCAATTATTGGTTTACATTCTCCATATAAGACTCTAATATCATATAAAGTTATTACTTTAATTATTTAACTTTGAAGATAAAATCAGCACACACGTACTTCTCTGCATAATGAAACATATTACTGTCAACATTTATGTTGTTGTTGTTATGTGCCGTCGAGTCGGACCCAACTCATAGCAACCCCTCCTTTGGTTTTGAGGCAGTATCACTACGGAAGCAGATTGCCCCATCTTCCTTCCAAGGAGTGGCTGGTGGGTTTGAACAGCCAGCCCTCTGGTTAGCAGTCAAGTGCCTTAGCCACCTGCTACCAGAGCTCCCATCAACATTTATAGTAGATTCTTACATATAGTACAAACAGATCCCTAAACTATCAAAATCACTGCATTTTCATCAACCTCATTTAAAGGAAAGTCTATTAGACAATAAACAGAAATTGTACATTTCATAGTTTTAAAAATATTTTAATGATATATTCTGTAGGCACAAACCAAAAATAATAATTTCTTACATAAGAAGAATTATATAAGATGTTGAATAAAGGATTAAAAAAAGATAAGGAATTGTAGGTAGAGTTACTTCTGAATATAATATACTTAAGTCTCTAATTATGTTTTTGGCTATAATTTTATGTCTCATTTTGATAGAACTGGCATATATTTCAAAATGCTATGTTTGTGTTTTTTATTTTTTAATAAGCATCTATTTATTGTACAAACACAGTTGTTCGTAGGCACACATACATATTATATAAAAAAACATTTACATGCACATATGTTTAAGTTTTCAGGATAGTTTCAGAAGGTTGTTATGGTTGTTAGTTGCTGTGAGTCAGCTCCAACTCTTACATACAATAGAACAAAAGTTGCCCAGTTCTGTGCCACCTTCATGATTATTAATATGTTTGAGCCTAGGTTGTGGCTACTGTGTCAATCCACACATTGAGGTTTTCTATTATTCTCTGACCTACTTTACCAACCATGATTGCTAGAAACAGCAGTTTCAGAATGGCACAGCTAAATCTATACATAATGTCAAGACAGTTTTATTTGACTTGTTTAAAGGGCAGGGGATCCACACACATCTTGCCAATATTTGCCCCTTGGCATCTTTTCTGAAATTGCTTTTTCTTCCTCTTAGCCTATATAGAAGGAACCAATAATACAATACTGCCTATAATCATGCACATTTATAAAAAAGAAAGATAAGCAAGTGCCTATATCATACGATGGGAGCTCTGGTGGTGTAGTGCCTAAGGCATTTGACTGCTAACCAGAAGGCTGGCAGTTCAAACCCACCAGCCACTCCTCAGAAAGAAGGTTGGGCAATCTACTTCCATAAAGATACTTCCTTGGAAACCCAAGGAAGGGTTGCTATGAGTAGAATAGACTCTATGGCAGTGAGTTTGTGTTATATATATGTATATATATACATACATACCATATGATATGTAGAACAAAATACCTTCTAAAGAAGTAAGTTCTGCTCAGGAACTCAGTCTGGAGAGAGGTATTACAGATAAGGAAAATGGCTGGAGATTACTGGTTAGGGTAATGAAATGGGAATAGAAAGAACTGAAGGATGGAACACAACCAATAGAGAAAGAAAGACCCTTTCTCTTCCGTTGATGGACACTTCCATCTCTGCGTCTTCTTCATCTAATGCTTCTCTTATAAATGCCAAACGAGTAGCTGACCTAAATAGCATAGGTGCAATTGCTTGTGTATATGGAATCAGATATTATCATTATATAAACAATAGTGCCATCAGGCAATAACTTCTATAGCAAAATTAGTCAAACTCCAGTTATTTATTTTGGGTGTGAAAATTTTCTGCTATGATAATATCTATGCCTACTAGTAACTGAATATAGTAAAGATTGTGAGGCTGGTACAAGACCAGGTAGTGTTTCCTTTTGTTGTACATAGGGTCATTATGAGTCAGAGCTGACTCAATGGCACCTAACAACAACAAATTTTAACTGAAACATGCTTAAATTTCATATTGTGTAAAACATTATTATCAACAATCACATTTTTTGCTATTCCTTATGTTCAGAAGGAGTTCTGGTGGTGGTGTACTGGTTAAAGCATTCAGCTGCCAACCAATAGGTCAGCAGTTTGAACCCACCAGCTGCTCCACGGGAGAAAGATGAAGCAGTCTGCTTCCATAAAGATCTGCAGCCTTGGAAACATTATTCTATAGGGTTGCTATGAGTTGGAATTGATTAGATGGAAGTGGGGTTTTTTTGTTTGTTTTTTAATGTTTAGAATACTGTATTAAATGCTAAGGTACAAAAACTAACTGACCACCAAGAGGCTTGAAATTAATAGATTATACAAAACAAATACATAAATTGTAACATAATGTACTATAAGCAAATGAATGATAGACATAGAGTGTTGTAGGAGTTGAGAACAAAACTATCACTCCCTTTTATGATAGAAGATTTTCTAGGCATTTACAAAAGTCTTCCTAAAAGCTAGGCTGAGCATTAAAAGACAATTTGAGTAGGAGGGAAAAAGGAAAGAGAAGACAGAATGGCCTTAGAGTGTTGAGGGAATAATAGGCCAATTTAGCTAGGTTAAAAATATCATGTAGGGTAATAGTGGAAATAATGTTTATCAGGTACCAAGGAGTCATGCTATGGCAATCTAAGAAACTAATTCACACTACAGACAATGAAGGGTCATGGGAAATTTTCAAGTTGGATAGTGATATGTGCAAAAATATTCAATATGGCTTAATTTAATAGATAATTTTGAGGGTATAAGAGACATAAACTGGAAGACCAAGTAGATTATTTCAACAGTGCAGGAAAAGTGACATGAAAGCTCAAGAATTATTAGATGACAAAATTCAGGGAAAGGAAGAGTGAAAGAAACAGGGCAAATCAGTAACACATTGAGATTTGATCACGAAAAGTTTACAGAAAAAAAGATACTATTGTCTGAAATACAGAGACTTAGAGAATGAGTTAGTTTTATTGTTTGAATCATGTCCACCAGACACATTGTGAGATGATGTCAGAAATGAAGACAGTAAAAGGGCACAAAAAAGACAGGAAAAAACAAAAGACCAAAATGGATGTCAGAAGAGACTTTGAAATTTACTTTTGCTTTGCTAAAGTGAAAGGAAGAAATGATGAAAAGAGATGAACAAAAGATTTCAAAGGGCAGATTGAGAAAATAAAGTATTATAATGAAATTTGTAAAGACCTGGAGTTAGAAAACCAAAATGGAAGAATGTACTCAGCATTTTTCAAGCTGAAAGAACTAAAGAAAAATCCAAGCTTCAAATTGCAATACTGAAGGATTCTATGGGCAAAATATTGAACAACGAAGGAAGCATCAAAAGAGGGTGGAAGGAAATCACAGAGTCACTGTACCAAAATGAACTGATCAACATTCAACTACTTCAAGAGGGAGCATAACATCAAGAACCAACATTACTGAAGGAAGAAGTCCAAGCTGCACTAAAGGCATTGAAAACAAAACAAAACAAAACAAGTCTCCAGGAATTGACAGAATATCCACTGAGATGTTTCAACAAATAGATGTATTGCTGGAGCACTCATCTATGCCAAGAAATTTGGAAGACAGATACCTAGCCAGTAGACTGGAAGAGATCCATATTTGTGTCCATTCCAAAGAAAGGTGATCCAACAGAATGCAGAAGTTATCATTATTATCACATACAAGTAAAATTTTGCTGAAGATAATGCAAAAATGGTTGCAGCAGTGCATCAACTAGTAACTGCTAGAAATTCAAGCCAGATTCAGAAGAGGACTTGGAATAAGGGATGTCATTGTTGATATCAGATGGATCTTGGTTGAAAGCAAAGAATACTAGGAAGATGTTTACCCATGTTTTATTGGCTGTGCAAAAGAATTCACTGTGTGGATTATAACAAATTATGGACAACATTATGAATATAGTAGAGTATACAGGGGGCAACATTATGAAAATGATTTAGCTAGTACCAAACACCTTGAGGGAATGTATTACTAGGCTTGGGGGCTCAGGACCATTGTCTCAGGGGACACTAAGGTCAAATGTCATAACATAGTCTACAAAGACAATGTTCTACATCCTACTTTGGTGAGTTGTGACTAGGGTAGGGTTTTAAAAGCTTGTGAATGGGCATCTAAGATGCAACTATTGGTCTCTCCCCACCCGGAGAAAAGAAGAGAGAAGAAAATCAAAGATGCAAGGAAACAATTAGTTCAAAGAACTAATGGACCACGTGAACCCCAGACTCCATAACCCTGAGACCTGAAGAACCAGGTAGGTGTTACCCAGCTACCAATGCTGACTGCTCTGAAAGAGATCACAATAGGAGGTCCGGATAGAGTGGGGAAAAAAAAAATATGGAACAAAACTCACAATAATAAAAAGTACCAGGCTTAAAGACTGGTGGAACTTCAAGACTGTAGCTCTTAGACACCGGTTAGGCCTGGAACTGAACTCATCCTTGTGGCTCAACTTTCAGCTAGAGTCAAACTCTCAATGCCTTTGAGTCAGATCCGACTCATAGTGACCCCTCCTTGGGTTTCCGAGGCAGTATCACTATGGAAGTAGATTGCCCCGTCTTCCTTCAGAGAAGTGGCTGGTGGGTTTGAACCGCCAGCCTTATGGTTAGCAGTCAAATGCCTTAGGCACTACTCAGCTAGAGTAGACAGGCCTATAAGGTGAACAGTAACTCCAGGGAGGAATGCACCCATTAAACAATCAATCATCAGAAGGGTGGCATTTGCCTGGAGATAGAGCTAAGAAGGCAGGAAAGGATAGGGGTAGGGAAGAAGGACAAAATGAAATGGTAAACACAGAGAGGAAGTGAAAAGAGTGTTGTTACATTGTGGGGATTGCAATGAAAGTCACAAATCTAATGCATATGAATTGTTGAATAGAAAACCAATTTGCTCTGTAAACTTTCACCCAAATAAATAACAATAATAATGGTAAGTAAAGTATTAAAAGCAAAGATGTCAATTTGAAGACTAAAGCACACCTGACCTAATCAATATTCTCAATTGCCTCTTACAAGTGTGAAACTTGGACAATGAATAAGGAAGACCAAAGAAGAATTAATGCCTTTGAATTATGGCATTGGTGAAGAATATACCATAGACTGCCAGAAGAACAAATCTGTCTTGGAAGAAGTACAGCCAAAATGCTCCTTAGAAGTGAGATGGCAAGACTTTGTCTCACATACTGTGGACATATTATCAGGAGGGACTAGTCCCTGGAGAAGGACATCATGCTTGGTAAAGTAGACGGCCAGTGAAAAAGAAGAAGACCATCAATAAGATGGACTGACACAGTGGCTGCAATAATAAGCTCAAACATAGCAACTGTTGTGATAATGGTGCAGGGCTGGGCAGTTTTCATTCTCTTGCACATAGCGTAGCTATGGGTTAGAACTGATGCGACAGTACTTAACAACTACAACAACAGCACATAGTTCTGTTCCCTTCTTCTCTTTTGTAGTAAAGCATTAACATTATATATCCATATCATGTCTATCAATGTTTTAAACTCAACAATATATTGCTATAATTATTACTTTATCATATGTAGTTATTCCCTTAGGCTAATACATCTTTGCTCCTATCACCTCCCTTACATTGTTATTTGGCAAATAAAATACATGTGTTATATTTCTATGTATTATAGGTCCAACAAAGCATCATATACATTCTTTTATACACTTACTCTTTAAATCAGTTAGGAGAAGGATAAAAATAGCATTTCAAGTACATTTTATATTTATATAATTACATTTACTAGCTTTTTTTTTAATTTATGTATTTTAATTATCATCTGGGATCCTTTGCGTTCAGTATGAAAAGCTTCTTCTATTATTTATTGTAAAGCAGGTCTTCTAGCAATAAATTCTCTCAGTTTTTGTTTATTAGAAAAGTTTTATTTTGCCTTCATTTTCGAAAGATAACTTTGCTGGATATAGGATTATTGGTTGATAGTTTTTCTTTGAACACTTTGAATATGTTATCCAACTGCTTTCATTTTTTTCCGCTGAGAACTCAGCTATACACCTTGTTGGTATTCCTTTGTAAGTATTGAGTCATTTTTTTTCTTGCTGCTTTCAAGAGTTTCTCATTTTCTTTGACATGTAGCATTTTTACTATGACAAATCTGTGTGGACCTCTTTGTGTTTATCCTACTTGGAGCGTGTGTATAAGAGGAATTTTATAAATTTGGAGGAGTTTTCAGACATACTTTCATCAAATAAATTTTTCTACCTCTGTCTCCTCTGCTTCTAGTACTCCCATGATGCAACTGTCGTTGTGCTTAGTGCTGTCCCACATTTTGCTGAGGTTCTCTTAATTTCTTTTCATTATTTTTTATTGTCTGTTCTTCAGCTTGAATAAACACTACAAATATCTTCAAGTTCACTTATTCTTTCTTATGACAGTTCAAACCTACTCATGAGCCCCTCTTAGGAATTTTTTATTTCAGTTACTTTACTTCTTAACTCCAGAATTTCCATTTGATTCATTTTGATCATTTCTATCCCTTTATGATATTCTCTATTTAATGCAACATTTTCATTATACTCTACTGTACTTCTTCCATCACAGTTTACTTTAATTTTGTGAATATGTTTATAGTGGCTATTTTGAAGTCTTTTTCTAATAAATCTGACATGTGGTCACTCTTAAGGATATTTTCTGTTGCTTTTTTTCTGATGTTTGTATCATTCTTTCCTGTTTCTTTCTATGCTGCATAAGTTTTTGTTGCAAATAGTATGTTTTAGATAATATATTATAGCAACTCTGGGTACTGATGCCCCATCCTCCATGGCTTGTTACTGTTATTTGCTTGTTTATTTCTTTAGTGATTCATTGAATTACTTCAGTAATGTCAGTTTCCCCTCTCACAATGTTAAACCCCTGACGTTGCAACTCAGAAAGGCACAGTTTTGGGTATGCCTACAGTTGCCCTAAAACCAAAACCCAAATTCATTGCTGTTGAGTCGGATCCGATCCCTCCTTGGGTTTCCAAGGCAGTATCACTACAGAAGTAGATTGCCCAACCTTCCTTCTGAGGATTGGCTGGTGGGTTTGAACCGCTGGCCTTCTGGTTAGCAGTCAAATGCCTTAGGCACTAGGCCACCAGAGCTAGTAACCTGAGTAGGGCTCTCTTCTCTTCCTCTGACTACACTGTTAAATCCCGCTAATTACCAGTTTATTTCTTCAATTGTTTTCAACAATATCCTAAGGCATGAATTACTCTACCAAAGAATCCATTCACATTGTGGTGCTTTCGAAGAAATACTGTCTGAGATTTCTGTTTCCAAGCCAGAAGTGATCCTCCAAGCCAATTTATTCCCTGGTTTTCTCCTGAAAACTGGTCCACAATTTAGTCAGGATCTTGAATCTTCTCCCAATAGCCTTTCATCAAAACCTCCATTTAGGCTTGAATTTATGCATATGAATGTTGCAAATGAAGTCAGTTCCTTTGGGAAGAGATTAGAAGTAATCTGTTTTATGATCTGCTGCCCCCACTCTCAGGAAAAATCTCTGAGCAAGTGTCATAGAGCTGGTGGTGGGAAAGAAACGGAAAGTTTCTCTCTGACTGACACTATCTCTGTAGGACCCGAGAGCTTGGTGGAGAAGGAGCAGAAGGCCGAATTCCTCTCAGCTTGCATCTCCTGGCATAGAACCACAACTTCATGAGTCACAGCAAGGGTAACCAGTGCCCCAATCTTTTCAGCATGCAGTGCCCAAGAGACAGCCTCCACTCCACGACTGAGGGCTGGACAGCAAATTGAGCCCCCACCTCTCAACCACACTCACTTGGGACTTAGTCTCAGCAACAGTATAAGAAATGCTGACATCCTGCTCTTCCCAGGAAGAAAGTGCTCTGATTGGGAGCTGATGGGAGAGAGAGACCTGTGTTCTTGGCTGCAGAAGTCTGGAGTGTCTACTTCACTGAGCTGAGGGTGGGGAGAGAGGGAATGGTTTTGGTTCAAGTACCAGACTTTTGCTTTTCTTAACAAATTTTCATAGATTTCTCTTGAATAAGATGTCTCTTCATTTGTGTTAGCCCTTAGGACCATTTCTAGAGGCTTTCAACAACTGTGGGATTTTAAAAATAGTTTACACCAGATTCACTGGGAGTGGGTCAGTAAAACTCTTCATACTGTTATGCCAGAAACTGAATGTACCTTATTATTGCCTTTTAAGAGTTTTTATTTATTCTGAATAAAATTACTTTATCACATGTGATTTTTAAATATTTTTTCCAAGTGTGTGGCTTGTCCTTTCATTCTCTTAACAATGTCTTTTGCAGAGCAAAAGTTTTTATTTTGATAAAGTCCAATTTTCTTATATATTTTTTTCCTTTATGGATCTTTTATTGTCACATCTAAAAATTCATTGCCAAACTCAAGTTCACACTGAATTTTTCTTATATTTACTTCTAGAAGTTTTATACTTTTATGATTTACATTTAGATCAATGACCTTTTTACATTAATTTTTATAAGGTTCGAGGTATGTGTTGACATTCATTTTTTAAAAAACATATTGTGTCTAATTGTTTCTTCATCATTTGTTGAAAAGGTATCCTCTTCTATTGAATTGCCTTTGTCAAATATCAGTTGGTTTGTGTGGGTCTACTTCTGGGCTCTATATTATGTTCCATTATCTATTGTTTTGCTAATACAATTGTTTCTTGATATATATCTTTATAGTAAGACTTGAAATTGGGTAGTGTGAGTCCACCAACTTTGTTGTTTTTCAAAATTGTTTTGGCTATTCTAGTTCTTTTACCTTTCCATATATATTTTAGAATCAGCTACAAAATATCTTGCTAAACTGTGATTAAAATTGCATTAAATCTATAGATCAAATGAAAGAGAATCAACTTTTTAAATATATTGAGTCTTCTTATCCCTGAACATGGTTTATCTCTTATTTAGATCGTTGATTTTTCCATCACTATTTTGTACTTGTTGGCACATAGATTCAACATAATTTTTATTCAATTTTTATCAGACAATTTTGTGTGTGCATGTGTGTAATATTGTAAATGGTATTTTTTAATTTAATTGCAAATTTCAATTGTTCATTGAAGGCATGGTGGAATATGATTGACATTTTTATATTGACTTTCTATCACACACCAGGCCACTCCTCGGAAGGAAGATTGGGCAATCTATTTCCACAGAGATACCACCTCGGAAACCCAAGGAGAGGTCACTATGAGTTGAATCAACTCCACAGCAGTGAGTTTGGTTTGGTTTTAGTTTCATCACACAATTCTGCTAAACACACTTAATATATCTAGGATTTTTTTTTGTAGTTCTTTTATATTTTTTCCATAGACAAACATGGCATCTGAGAATAAAATCAGCTTTATGTATTTGTTTCCAATTTGTATGACATTTCTTTTTCTTGACTCATTGCACTAACTAGAAGATCCAATACAGTGATAAAAGAGTGGTTGTTTTGTTCTCAAATGTAGAGGGAAAACAACACTGGTTTTTTTTTGCCATGAGTATGATATTAACTTTAGCTTTTTATGATATTCTTTATTAGGTTAAGGAAGTTCCCTTCTATTTCTGAGAGTTTTAATTATAAATGAATGTTGAATTCTGTCAAAGTCTGTCTGCATCTTTTGAAATGATCACATGGTTCTCTTCATTCAGTCTGTTAACATGGTGAATTTCATTGACTAATTTTTGAATGCTGAATCAATCTTCTGTTCCTAAAATGAAACCCACTTGTCATGATATATTATTCTTTTGACATGTTGTTAATATTTTGTTGCAGCATTTTACATTTATGTTCATGAAGATATTGTCTGTATTTTCCTTTTCTTGTAAAGTCTTTGTTTAATTCTGGCATTATAATAATGCTGACCTCATAAAATAAGCTGTTTTCTGCAACAGACTGTGCAAAATTGGTATTATTTCTTCCTTACATCTTTGGTAGAATTTGTTACTAAATCTATCTGGGCTTAGATTTCTTTTTGTCTTTAGCTTTTGAAAGTATAAATTCAACTTTCCTCTTGGGGAAGATTTATCTCTTTAGTTGGTCCATATCATATAAGTGGTCAAATTAATGGAGATAGAGTTGTTCTTGATCCCAGTATTTTCTTATTATCCATTTAATGAATTTTGCATTGCTGATTTGTGTCATCAATAATTTTCCCCCTAGTCTGTTTGGCTAGAGGTGAATAACATTACTGATGTTTTCAAAATCCTTCTTTTGGTTTCATTATCTCTGTTGTTTATATATTTTTAATTTCATTGATATCTGCTCTAATCTTCATAATTTCCCTCATTATGCTTGCTTTGGCTTAATTGTCTTTTTTTTTTTTGCGATTTTATTGTGCTTTAGGGGAAAGTTTGCACAGCAAATTAGATTTTCCAACTAATAGTTCATACACAAAGTGTTCTGCAACATTGGGTGCTATGCTCATAATATGTCAGCATTATTCCTATTTCCTCCCTGAATTCCCTGCTTCCAATCGTCTGGTTTCCCTGTCTCTTCCTGTCTTTTCATCTTTGGTTTTGGGCAAATGTTGCCCTGTTGGTCTCATATAGTTGATTGTTCTGAGGAGTATGTTCCTCATTTTATTTGTTTTATAGTACTATTATTTTGGAAGGTAGTTGAAAGGAATGTCTTCAGTTTCAAGTTAGAAGGTTTTCTCAGGGCAATAGTTTGGGGGTTCATCTAGTCTCTTTCCAACCAGTAAATCTCATCCTTTTTTTCTTACTTTGAATATTAAAAAAATAATTACTCATCATTATTGTGTGATAGGAAAGTTTACAGAGAAAAATTAGCTTTCCATTCAATAACTTACACACATTGTTTCATAGCATTAGTTGCAATTCCCTCAATATAATAACACTCTTCCTGCTTCCTGCCTGTGTTCTCCATTTTCATTTGTCCTTCTTTCATGCCCCTTCCTGCCTTCTGAGCGTTTTTTTTTTTTTTTTTTTTTTTTGGAGCAAATACTGCCCATTTGGTCTTTTATGGTTGATTATTCTGAGAATGATGTTCCTCATGAATGTTGTTGTTCTCTTTATAGACCTGTCTGTCAGTTTCAGACCAGTAAGTTTATTTTAAGTTTCTGAATTTTGTTCTATATTTTTCTCCCATTCTTTCCAGGGTCTTCTGTGATTCCTATCAGAGCGGTTACAGTAGCCAGGCACCATATAGTTCTTCTGGTCACAGCACAGTAAAGGCTGTAGTTTGTGTGGATCATTAATTCTTTGGGTTAGTTGTTTCCTTGAGTTTCTGATTTTTTTCCACTTATTTCTTCCATTCAGGGAGAGATCACTAGTTACATTTTAGATGGCTGCTCACTAGCCAAGACCCCAGTTGTTATTCACCACAGTAGGGTATAGAATATTGTATTTGTGAACTATGTTATGCCAACTGAGTTAGCTGTCCCCTGAGACTTTGGTCCTACCCCCTCAAGCCCAGGGACTCATTCCCACAAAGTGTTTGGTTATGGCTAAGAAGTGTTCAAATTTTTATCCCTTGTTACTACATACCTGGATGTGTTTACAGCACATACAAATACATATGTAGAAATAGCCTCTGCCAAACACACATATGGTCATGGCTGTAGTCCTGTCTGCTTACCCTTGCCTGTTCACCTACATGTCTGCCTATGTATATATTTATAAATAATTATTTATTATGATTAATATTGCAGGACTATGTATCTATATTATTTTTACCCATTCTAACTGGGACCTTCTATTATGGTCTTGGTCAGAGTGGTTGGTAGTGGGAGCCAGGCATCCATCTATTTCTATTTCCGGTTAGAGGAGGCTGTGGTTCATGTGGGCTATTAGTCCTTTGGACTAATGGCTTCCTTTAGTTTTCATTTTTCTTCATTTTCCTGTACTCCTGGGGAGTAGAGACTCATAGTTGGGTTTTAGATAGCTGATTGCAAGCTTTTAAAATCCAGACTAGGATGTAGACTATTATCTTTATGAACTGTGTTTTGCCTTTTGACCTAGATGTCTCCCAAGGCTATAGTGCTTAGTCTTCCGGACCAGTGCTTCAGTTCTGATGTCTGAGTTCTTCCTGTGCTGTACCCCCGTATGCTCTGTTGTATATATGAGGGTATGTGCAACATCTGCAAATTTGCATATAGAAATACACACCAGCATACCTATATAAGTAGGTGGATGTACTCTCCATGACCACCTCTCTCACCTATTTTATGTGCATATTGACATTTATATCTACTCACAAATTATTGTTAGTTATTACTGCTGTTGTAGGACTATATATGTTATAGCATGTTGTTCTTGTTGTTGTTAAGTGCCGTCGAGTCGTTTCCGACTCATAGTGACCCCATGCACAGCAGAACGAAACACTGCCCAATCCCGCGCCAGCCCCAACAATCCCTGCTATACTTGAGCTCATCATCGCAGCCACCGTACCAATCCATCTCGTTGAAGGCCTCCCCCTCTTTCGTCGACCCTCCACCCTACCAAGCATGACATCCTTCTCCAGGGAAT
>NW_006921701.1:5697649-5699078 GCF_000298275.1 Orycteropus afer afer | reverse complement strand
CCATAGAATCTCTCACTATTGCAACTCGAGGCTTAAATTTTTTCTTCAGTTCTTTCAGTTTGAGAAATGCTGAGCGTGTTCTTCCTTTTTGGTTATAGCATACAACATATTATATCAAAAATAAATCCAACCACTGCCATCAAGTCATCTCCAATATCTCGCAACCTTATAGGACAGAACAGAATGGCCCCATAGGGTTTCCAAGGCTGTAAATCTTTATGGAATAATAGTGCCTCATCTTTCTCCTGCACATATATTTGCAGCACATACAAATACATATAGAGACATATCCTCTGCCAAACATATATATATATATATATATATATACACTCATGAATGTACTTCCATTTGCCTTCCCACATCCGTTCAGCTTTCATGTCTACTTATCTATCTACTTGTGCATATTATTTGTTATTACTATTATTTCATGATTGAACATGGTCAGCTTCAGGATCAGTGTGGTAACTGCAAGGAGCTCTGGTGGTGCAGTGGTTAAAGCACCCAGCTGCTAACCAAAAAGTTAGCAGTTTGAACGCACCAGCGTACCTCTCGGTGTCTTCCTCTGCCTTGGCCATGTTGTGCTAACTTCTATCATATTGTATATTGCCTTTCCCTTTGCCAGAATTAACTCTTATCTGGTATCTAGTTAGTGCTTCTCCCTTCTTCAAACTTCCCTCCTGTCATCATCAAAGAATGTTTCTTCTGTGTGTAAACCTATTCTTAACTTTTTGTGATAGTGGTCTCATACAATATTTGTCCTTTGGTGTTTGATTGATTTCCTCAGCATAACATCCTCCAGATTCATCAGTGTTGTGAGATGTTTTATGGATTGATCACTACTCTCTATCATTGTATAGTTTTCCATTATATGTACATGTAACAGTTTTTTACCCATTCATCCATTGACAGACATTTAGGTTGTTTCCATCTTTTTGCTATTGTGAATAATGCTGTAATGAACATGGGTGTGCATGTCTATTCATGTCTATTCATGTCACTGCTCTTATTTCTCTAGGATATATATCTAGGTGTGGAAATGCTGCATCATTTGGTATTTCTATTTCTAGCTTTTCTAGGAAGTGCCATACTGTTTTCTATAGTATGTGTACCAATTTTGTAGTTTCACCAGCAGTGCATAAGATTTCCAGTCTCTCTACAGCCTCACCAGTATTTGCTGCTCTCCGTTTTTTTGATCAATGCCATTATTATCAGGGTGAGAGGTATCTCATTGCAGTTTTGATTTGCATCTCTCTCTTCTAGCACAGTGCCTAAGGCATCTGATTGCTAACCAAAAGTCTGGTAGTTCAAACCCACCAGCCACTCCGCATTAATAAGACTGGGCAATCTACTTCCATGAAGATTTACACCTCAGAAACCCAATGGGGGTTGCTATGAGTCGGAATTGACTCGATGGCAGCGAATTTGGTTT
>NW_006921701.1:5678974-5689859 GCF_000298275.1 Orycteropus afer afer | reverse complement strand
TTTTTTTTTTTTTTTTCAGATGCTTGAATATCTTCTTTGGTGAATTGTCAGTCCATTACTCTTGCCCATTTTTTGATTGGATAGTTTGTCTTTTTTGTTGTTGTTGTTGAGGTGTTCGAAGTTTTCCAAAAATTTTAGAGATTAGACCCTTGTCAGATATGTTGGAGCTGAATTTTTTTTCCCAGTTTGCAGGCTCTCTTTTTACTGTTTTGGTGAAGTTTTGAGCATATGTGTTTAATTTTTAGAAGATCCAAGTTACCTAATTTATCTTCTGCTGTTTGTGCATTATTAGATATGCTTGTTATTCTATTTATGCTGTGTGTGAGAGCTTCTAGCACTGTTCCTATATTTTCTATCATAATACTTACAGATTTAGGTTTTACATTTATGTCTTTGATACCGTTTAAGTTAGTTAGTGTGAAGGATGGATATTGTTTCATTTTTCTGCAAACGGACATGCAGTTTGCCAGCACTATTTGTGAGACTTCCCCATCTCATTTAATGGACTTCTGCCCTTTGTCAAAGGTCAGTTGAAATTCTTCTTCTTTGTTTTTTTGTGGATTTTCCCTTAAAGTCTATTTTATCAAAGATTAATATTGTCACTCCAGCTCTTCTCTAGATTCTATCTGCTTGAAAGTTTTTTCCAAACTATGATTTTTAGCTTATTTATATCTTTATGTCTAAAGTGTGTCTCTTGTAGAGGACATATTGATAGGTTATGTTTTTTTAATCAATTCTGTTACTCTCTTTCTCTTGACTGGTGTATTTAACACATTTACTTTCAGTGTTGTTATCAATAGGCGTGAATTTTGTCATTTTGTTTTTGTGGTGTTTGTGGTTCCTTTGTTCCACTTACTTTCATGTACTGAGTTCTTTTTGTTTATGGTTTTCCTTTTCATTTCCTTCATTGTTCTTGATCTTGTGCTTACTTAGTCTTTATGGTTTTCTGTTTTATATTATTATTTTAGTGAGTAGGTTTATTAATTTTCTTTGTGGTTACTCTGGAATTTACCTCCTCCTTCCTAAGTTAATAGAGTCTGTTACATTTTTATATTGCCTTGATTTCCTCTCCTTACGGAAGTTCTGTAACTACACCATTTATTCCCTCTTTTTATTTTGTAGTTGTTATCATTTACAAATTGATGTCTCTGGTTCCCTGTTTTCAGTCTTGTACGTTTGTTCTATTTTTGAGAATTCTTTGTCATGTTTGGTAACTGGGTGATGCTAATATATGTTTTAATCTTTTGTGATATTGTTTCTCTGTGCAAAGGACTCATTTAAATATTGCTTATAAGATTGTTCTAGGTTGTACAAATTCCTTTAATTTCTGTTTATCTGGACATGTCCTAGTTTCATCATGGTATTTGAGAGATAATTTTGCTGGATATATAATTCTTGGTCATTTTTTTCTTCTAGTGTTTTACATATGTCATCTCATTGTCATCTTGCCAACATGATTATGGTCAAATGATCAGAGCTGATTCTTTCTGATTTCCCTTTGTAGGTGACAGTTAATTTTTCCCAAGCTGCTCTCAGGATGCTTTGTCTTCTTTTTGTGGGGGGGGGGGAGTTGGATTATGATTTGTCTTTGTGATTTCTTGTGGGATCTATCCTGTATGAGGTTGATTGAGCTTCTTGGGTGGTTATCTTCTCATCTTTTATGATATCAGGGAAGTTTTCTGCCAGCAAATCTTCAAAACTTCTCTCCGTTAGTTTTTGTCTCCTCCTGTTCTGGGATTCCTGGTTCTTGTAGGTTATTCCTCCTGATTGTGCATAACTGTTAGGATTTCTTCAATTTTCTTCATTCTTTTTTCTGAATGTTTCTCAAGCAAATTAGAATCAAGCGATTTATTCTCTATTTAACTGATTTTGTCTTTCATTAATTCAATTCTACTCCTAAGTGCTTCCATTGAGTTACCTAATTCTGAAATGTTACTGTTCATCTTCTGGATTTCTAGTTGCTACTTTTGTATGGTTTCCAATTATCTATTTATTTTGTTATTTGTTCTTGTATTGTTTTTACTGAATTCTTTTAGAATTTGTCTGTTTTCTTTGACTTTGTATTTTCTTTGGTTTTGTGTGTGTTTCCTTTCTCTGTCTGGAACTCCAGAAAGGGCCTAAACATAAATGTTTTGAATTCCTATCTGGTAGTTCCATTAACAATTCTTCCTCAGGAAGGAATTTCTGGCCCTTTATTTTGACCACTTGCTTGAGCTATCCTGTCCCAGTTCTTTGTGTGATATGATATTGTATTTGAGACATTAAAGTGTTATTGTATTTATTTATTGATTGTACATTTGTTTTTTTGCTTTGATTTTTGCTTGTTTGGTTGGTTGGTTTTGATATATCCAGGTATATAGGGTGGGTTTGCTACTCTGGTCACTAGTTTGACAGCACTGGGGTGCTCACCACCTGTCTTCAGGTGGGTAGCATAGTGGCTGGAAGCATGAGTGTGGGTCTCTGTTCACTGGTTGTGTGGAGCAGATAGGGTGAACTGGGCAGGTGTTGGCCACTATCTGTCATCAATCCAGTGGTGCAGAGAAGATGGTTGCTCCTGCCAAGTGGGTGGGGCAGGTGGTGTGGGTATGGCAGGCAAATGAGGGACTTGGTCAGCAGCACTTCTCAGGCTGGGGTGTAGGAAGGTGGCACAGGGATGGATGGTGGGCAAATACATAGGTGTGTGGTCATCACACCTTGCTGGGTCAGGGAGGTGTGGGTAGTAGTGTATGCACACATGATCACACAATTGCTGGTGGTTGCCTAATGGGAGAAGGTGGATAACTGGTGGACATGCATGTTTTTTGTGGTCCCAAGGGAGTGATGTGACTGCATACCACCAGTCACCACTGTGGGTGCCAGGGGAGTGGGGTGGTGGTGGGTGCTTGTTCCTGCCACCAACTATGTAGGTGATGATGGGCACATGGTGTGTGATCTGTGGGAACATGTGACTCTGGCTGCTGAGGGAGTAGGACAGGGGCAGGTGTGTGCAACATGTGCTACCAATTACTGGTTCATTAAGGGTGTGTGCAACACATGATCTGCAAGAGCAAATGCCACTGGGCCCCAGAGGAATGGAGTGGCAAGGCATTTGTGGGAGGGGGTGGTATGGAAATGGGCACCTCTGGCCAATTGTCCAGCTGTGCAGGGACTCATATCACAGACTGTAGGGCAGGGAAGGGGCAGTAGAGGGGTGCACTGGTCACTAGGTGGGTGGGGTGGAAAGAACCACACTTGTGGTCACTGAGAGGGGAAGAAAAAGGAAGACAGTGTAGATCTTGGGTTACTAGTCTATAGTGTGGGCACTGGTGCACACCTAGATAAGTTCAGCCAGCTATTAAGTCTCTGCCCTGATTCAATGTGAGATGGGAAGGAACTGTCTGGAGTCCAGTATCTCTAGTCACCACTTCCTGTATCCTCTCCTCCATGAGGGTCTTCAACTCATATGATCAGAGACTAGTGCTGGTTGAGTCGTTCTATCCCTATTTTCTGCATCCCTCCTGCTCTGTGGTTATCTGGGTCCTAAAGTTCTCACTCCCCTCTTCCTGCACTTTCCTTCCTTAAATCTGGTTCATTTTCTGCTCACCTTGCTTCACTCAGAACTTGTCTACACTGGGTTTCTGTCCTACTGGGGATTCCATGAAGTTGCCTTCCTGTGCTATTTGCTTTGTCTCAAGATGGCCACACTGTACTGTACTGGCTGGTAGGGCACCTCTGCTCCATATATCTGTTGTTGTTTTCATTCAGTTTCTTCTTCTAATTGGTGCTTGATGTAATTCTTTATCCTTTCATTTTATACTCAGGGCTTTAGGGCTATCATCTTTATCTGTTTCATTTGGTTTCTCAGGTCTTTGTTGTAGAGGAGCAGCATGGTCTCCATCTTACCAACCTCCACTTCTTACTCTTGTTTCTTAAGGCATAAGATTGGCTTTCTAATTTTAGATCTTCTCTCTTTTACAATATAAACATTTAATGCTGTAATTTTCAGTTTAGTTGAATGCCACAATTGTGACATGTTGAAACATCATTTTAATTCATTTCAAAATTTGTTTTAATTTCCTTTAAGATTTCTTTGTCTTGTTGGTTATTTAGAAGTAGGCTGTTAAATTTCTAAATATTTGGAGATTATCTAGATATCTTTTTGCAACTGATTTCCAGTTTAATCTATTATGGTCCATGAACATACTTTCTGTCATTTCTATTCTTTAAAATTTGTTAAAGTTCATTTTATGGTCCATAATGGGGTTTAATTTGGTGAGTATTCTATGTCCACTTGAAAAGAATGTGTATTGTGAATTTTTCTATAAATGTCAATTAAGTCAAGTTTGTTAATAGTGTTCAGACTACATACATCTTGCCTATCTATCCCATCAATTACTAAGAGATGAGTTTTGACATTTCCAAATATATTTGTGGATTTGTCTAGCTCTATTTTCAGATCTATAAATTTTTCCTTGTAGTATTTTGAAGTTCTATTTTAGGTACATAGTAATTTAAAATTGTTATATCTTTTTGGATAATTGACTCCTTCATTATTAGGTTAGGTCACTCTTCTTCCTTGATAATATATATTGATGATTCCTTGATCAGAAATTTATATAGCTTCTCCATCTTACTTTGGGTTAGTATTTGCATGCTATCTATCTCTCCATCTTTTTGCTGGTAACTTACTTATGTCTTTATTTAAAAAGTGCTTCTTGTAGAACAGCATATTGTTTGCTCTTTTTTTTTTTTTTCATTCAATGTGAGAACCTCTTTTAACTGGATTGTTAAATATACATTCACATTTAAAGTGATTATTGATATGGCTGGATTAAAATACACCATAATTGTTAGCTGTTTCTATTTGCTTTTCCTTTTCCTCCTTTTCAACCTTCTTTGGTTTTAAGCATTAAAAAATCACTACAAAAGTGATTCCATTTTATCTCTTGTTGTTGTTGTTATGTGCCATTGAGTCAGACTCGACTCATAGTGACCCCTCCTTGGGTTGCCGAGGTAATATCACGATGGAAATAGATTGCCCAACCTTCCTTCTGAGGAGTGGCTGGTGGGTTTGAACTGCCACCCTTCTGGTGAGCAGTCAAATTCCTTAGGCACTGTGCTACCAGAGCTCCATTTTATCTCCAATGACTTATTATTTATGTATTTTTTTAATGTTTTAGTTGTTTCCCTAGGATTTAAAATATATATTTGTTTAAATAATCTGAGTGTACCATTAAAAAATAATGTGCTACTTCATGTGTAGTGTAAGGATATATAATAATGCAGTTTGTTTTGTCTCTCTGGCCTGGGCTTTATTGTGTCTTTTCATAGGTCTCTTAAACTTTTGTTGAAAGTAGGACATGTACAAGAAAATAGATAACTGAGGAGAATGTTTTTTATGCTTGGACATGTGATTATCTCTCCTCTCCCAGGCCTTTTTTGTAGGAAGAGGGAAGGAGGGATTAGTATTAATCTACCCAGAGTTAATCTATACAAAGTTGAAGTTTGTGATTATGTTTGTCCTCAATACATAAATGGCTTTGTGTGGGTTAGATTGTCAGAGGGTTTTTCTCAGTATTTGCTCCCCAGAAAGAATTTGTCTCTTGAATTTTCCCCAGGTGTATTCCATTGCTGTTTATCTGTTGCTTTTTAAATTATTTGTGTCATACTAGTGGGAGCAACAAGGAGCTCTAGTGGTGCAGTACCTAAGGCCTTTCACTGCTAACCAGAAAGTTGGCAGTTCAAACCCAGCAGCCACTTAGAAGAAGGAAGAGGGGCAATCTACTTCTGTAAAGATTTACCACCTCAGAAACCCAATGGGGGTCACTATGAGTCAGAATTGACTCAATGGCAGTGGTTCCCACCCCTACCCCCCGGTTAGTGGACACAACAATGGAAAGGGGCATTTTCTGATGTTTTGCTTAGCCATAAGTCAGTCAGGCTCTGTGACCTTAGGTTTTGAGAGTGTAGTTTTAATGTTGTCAGAAGGGACCATTCCCTCGAGAAGGATATCATGGTTGGTAAAATGGAGGATCAGTGAAGGAGGGGAAGGCCTCAATGAGATGCACTGACCCAGTGGCTGCAACAATGGGCTCAGGTATAGCAGGGGTCTTGAGGCTAGCACAGGACTGGCCTGTGTTGCATTCTGTTGTACATAGGGTTGCTGTGAGTCAGAGCTAACTACAGCACTTAACAACAGCAATAGTTTTCAGAAGTGTTTCTGCCCCCTCCTCCAGCAGTTGACTTGCCCTAGTACATACTCTTGCCCCTCCTCTATGAGTGTAGTTTATTTTTTCCTCTTCATTTTCTCCAGCTGTAAAGTTCCACTGAGTTTCCACCAGTTCTCTCAGGTGACCGTTTTTGTTGCTATTCCCCTTCAGAGTAAGGCTTTTGTCAGTAGGAAAGATAGGGGTGCAGAGCCTTGATGAAGATTTGGCCTCAGCTGCTCTTTCCATTGGTCAGCCAGAATCAAGTGGAAAGCTTTCTCAAGGTTCTTGCTTTTCTTCATTGTAGTTTCTGGTAGGGGTCATGGAGAAAAGCCTTGCAAGACAGTGCAAATATCTTATGTCTGCAGCCCCAAGTGACTTCATACTTTCACATAAGCCTACCATTAGCCTTTAGGAATTCATTAAAAATTATTTTCCTAAATCTTTCTACTAGCTTTTATGGCATCCAGTGGTGTCTATCCTAGACAAGCAAAAGTTCATATGAGAGTTCTCTGATGAATTCAAGGAAAGTTGTTAATTTTCACTTTGTCCAGCTTTTTCTTATAAGAGTGGAAGTGATGCTATTTCCTTTCCTATAGCTCTAAGGTGAAAGTGAAATTGCTTCTGGTTGGTATTTTGACAGAATTTTTAACAGATGAAATGTCTTTATTCTCTGTATTTCTCTTGTAATAGCTTTGTATGTATGGGTACTAACTGATGTTAATTTTTAAATATTTAATTATTTATGGACCACAAATAATAGGTAACAATAGGGGTTTAAGGGGCTTATTACATTTCTGAGTCTTAGAACAACTTCTTCTGTTGGTGGAGCAGAGTACAGTTTCATTAGTTGATGACACTGTTTTGTAGGAAGTATTGGGGTGTTTATTTGTCTTCAGATTTTGTGATTGTCATTTGTTTTTGCAAGACCCTACTTTTCCTTCACCACCAAGTCTCCAATGGTTGTATCCTCTTATTTCATAAATGATTCCCTCCTAAGACTGCCACTTTTGGTCTGGTATATTTTCAGACCCCTCTATTTTTTCTGTAACCTTTTATCTTGATATAAATTTAAGGAAACGTTGGCATATTAGCAGTATTAACTCTTTTTACTCTTTATCCAAATTCACTAACTGTTCATTTCTACATTTGCTTTATCACACACTCTAACATTAATTTAAAACACAGTTTGGCAGTTTCTCAGAATGTTAAACCTAGAGTTACCATTTTACCTAGCAATTTCACTCCTAGGTATATACCCAAAAGAAATATGTCCACATCAAAACTTGTGGACAAATATTCAACACAGCATTATTCATAATAGCCAAAAAGTAGAAAAAAAAAAAGGGCCATCAACTGATGAATGGATAAATAAAATGTATTATATCTAAACAATGGAATATTATTCAGAAATAAAAAGGAATGAAGTACCCTATTGAGCAGTTCTACTCTGCCCTGTAGGGTCACTATGAGTCAGAACAGACTCGACAGCACACAACAACTACTGAACCCACTCCCTACAATGTTTCAGGGGAAGGAAAAAAAAAAGGAATGAAGTACTAACACATACTATAACATGAATGAAAGTTGAAAACATTATACTAAGTGAAAGAAGGATGTTCTAGATGGTGTAAACAGTTAAGCGTTTGACTACTAGCCAAAGAGTTGACGGCTCACACCACTCAGAGGTATCTCAGAAGTCAGACCTGAAGATCTACTTCTGAAAGATCACAGCCTTGAAAACCCTACTGAGCAGTTCTACCGTGCACACACCTGGTCACCAAGAGTCAGAATCGACTCAACGGCAACTAACAAGTGAAAAAGCAAGTCCCAAAAGACCACATACCATACAAATCCATTGATATGAAATGTCCAGAATAGACAGATTTATAGAGACAGAAAGATTAGTAGGTACCTAGGACTAGAGGATCTGGGATGAGGAATGACTGTTAACGAGCATAGGATTTCTGTTTGGTGTAATAAAAGCATTCTAAAATTATATTGTGCTGATTGTTGCACAAAACTGGCTATCAGAAAATCCACTTAATTGTATACTGTGAGTCGCCTGTATGGTATGTGAATTATATTTCAATAAAGCTGTTTTAAAAAAAGATGCCCAACTTCTCCAAAGCTTAGCAGAAACCCTCAGAACAAAAGTCACATTTATCACTTGCTTATCTCTCAGGGTTTTTCCTTTAACATTTTCTTTTGGGCTCTTTATATTCCTGTTGTTATGTTTGCCAACTCAATGACATTTTAAAAAGTTAAAAAAGAAACAAAAACAACTTATTCAGCATTTTTTTAATTCCCTAAGAACTATTCAGGGCATCCAATCTTCTATACTTCCTGTAATTGAAGTTTATTACTCTTTGTTTAAATTATTTTTTTTCTTGTTTATTTTGCCGTATAGCTTATCTAATTACAACAAACAACTCTGCTAGTTTCTTTGGGAACAAATTGAATTTATAGATTAATATGTGAAGAATTAACATCTTTACAATATTAAATATATCTATGGCACTATAGAGTAGGTTTTTAATTTATTCAAGTCTCTTTTATGTCCCTTGTTAGAAATAATACTGCACATTTATTTTAAGGTTTAGTGCCAGTTATTTTTGTGAGTACTACTGAAAATGGTTCTATTCATCATTATATTTTATTATGTATACCAAATCCTCTTATTATAATGAATAGTTTTTCAAAATAATTTCTTTTAGGTATATTTTTTATATAAAAATAATTTTAATTTTGAAATCTTTCTAAATTTTTTTAAAATTGTTCTAAGGAGTGTATCTACCTAACATAAATATTCAGCTCATATACCTGTCTTTTGTTTGGCTGGAAGCCACAGCAGTGGGTTCAGTTCCAGACCTGAAGGGCAGCTAGGGGCCATAGTCTCAGTGGTTCCATCAGTCCCTATCAGACCAGCAAACCTGGTCCCTTTTTTTTTTTTTTTAATGATTTTGAATTTTGTTCCACATTGTTCTCCCACTCTGTTCAGGATCTCCTGCATAGATCCCCCACTGAGTGTTTGATAGTGGTAGCTGGGTATCATCTATTTCTGGTCTGATAGTTGTATAGGCTGAGGCTCTCATGGTGTACCAGCTACTTGGGCTAACTGTTTCCATGAATCTTTGGTTTTCTTCATTCTTCTTTGCTATGGATGAGGAGAGACCCATCGTTGCATCTAGATGGCTGCTTGCAAGCTTTTAAGATCCTAGTCGCTACTTGCCAAAGTAGGATGTGGAACAATGTTTTGTGTAGTATGTTATGCCAATTGAGGCTTGATGTCCCCTGTGACTATGGTACCGAGCCCACAGGTCCAACTACTCGTTCCCTCTGGGTAACTGGCTATGGCCAAGAAGTGACTACAACCTTGTCCCTTGTCAGGTCTACTATATACCTGAGAATTCTTACAGAACATACATATACCCTTGTAGAAACATTGTCTGCTAACCCTATACATGGTCTACAACCAGTAAATGCAGGCTGCTGGCTGCTGAGGCTGACAAACCTAAGGTTGAAAAATAAAATGGCACAGTCCCAAGATTACAAAACAACATGGCAGGCCACTAGTTCAAGTCTAGAGATAGTCCCAAGATCAGCAGGAAACATGGCAGGCTGCTGAATGAAGACTCAGCCTACATGCAGGGTCCAAGCATGCTAAAAAGCTGCAGAGAACGTTCTCAAAGCTTCTTATATACTGGGAGCAGACCACATTCATAAGGCAGATACTTAGTTGCTCCAGTAGATTCCACCATAGAGTTGATTACCAATCTCACCACGGTGAATAACTACATCCAGCTGCCCAGCCACTCAACCAGGCCCAGCCAATTTGACATACAACCTTAACTATCACAATCATGTACATAGCTATGTGGTGTGTGTGTTTGTGTTCAGCTGAGGGCATTGTGCATAACTCAAGTGAAACAAGTACTGATCCAGTTTCATCAACTGTGGCCACCTTCCTCTTACTCCACCATTACTTAAGAATCTGAGCTTTAAATCAAACTTATCTTTGTAGCATAGGAAAATTTGAGGTGAAGAAAAATAATGAAGTACTTCTGAGAGGATTTACCAGTTAAGGTGACACAATGGCAGGGGAAGGAAATGGGACAACAAAACTATATTTTATAGTAGATATAATATTACATTGACAATATTCAAGATGCAGCTCAAATTGTAGAAACAGGAAAATGTGACCCATTGTTATGAACTGAGGCTAATTCTGAGGTCAACTAGATGTTGGTATTATAAGAAAAAGCATTAAAATAGCTATTATTACTAAGCTCAATGAGGTAAAGGGAAATATACTCACAGTGAAAGAGGACATCTCAGCAGAAAAATACAAATATAAAAAAGTAAGAAATAGAAAAATATCTGAAATAAGAAAATAAGTTATGGGTTTAATAGTAGAATGGTGATGGCAGAGGAAAACAGCAGTGAAATTAATTATAAATCAATACAAATCGACCAATCTGAAATACCAAAAACTTTGACAGAAAGGGAGCTGTGTCTCTGAAAGAGAGATGAATCAAAAAAGAATATTGAAAGAAATAATGGCTGAAGACTTCCCAAATTTTATGAAATATATAAATGTATAGCTGTAAAACTTCACCAGATGGAACACACAGGAATCAGATTGACTACATCTGTGGCAAGAGGCAGTGGAAAAGCTCAATATCTTCAGCCAAAACCAG
>NW_006921701.1:5667313-5676949 GCF_000298275.1 Orycteropus afer afer | reverse complement strand
CAAGAATGGCCAGACTTCGTCTCACCTATTTTGGTCATGTTGTAAGAAGGGATCATTCCCTGGAGAAGGATGTCATGCTTGGTAGGGTGGAGGGGCGACGAAAAAGGGGGAGGCCTTCAAAGAGATGGATTGACACAGTGGCTGCGATGATGGGCTCAAGTATAGCAGGGACTGTGGGACTGGCGCGGGATTGGGCAGTGTTTCGTTCTGCTGTGCATGGCGGTCGCTATGAGTCGGAAATGACTTGACGGCACTTAACAACAACAACAACATAGCTGTAAGAAACTCAGTAAACCCTAAATAGGATGAATTTAAAGAAACCGAGTACGGGTATATTATAGTCAAACTGATGACAGTCAAAGACAGATAAAACTTTGAAGGTAGCAAAAAAAAAAAAAAAAGGCATATTAAGTGGAAGCACAATTCGAATGTCCACATACTTTGCATTCAGAAAATATGGAGGTCAGAAGACCATGTAATAACATTTTGAAAATGTTTAGTACTTTAAAAAGAAACAAACAAAAACAAAAATCCAAAAACCTGTCAACCCAGACATTTTGGTTACCTAGTGCTGCTCTAACAGGAATATACCATAAATGGTATGCTTGAACAAACAGGAGTTTATTCTCTTACAGTTTGGGAGGCTAGTAGTCGGAGTTCCAAGTGCCAGGCTCTAGGGGCTGGGTGAAAGGCCCTTGACCTTGGGCTTCAGCTCTGCCTCTTGCTACCAGCCCACTGAAGCTAGAGGCATCTCTTCAATCGGGCAGCTACTTGATGCTGAGGCTAACAAGCCCAAGGTTGACAAATAAAATGGCACAGTCCCAATGTTACCACACAACACAGCAGGCCATTGATTCAAGTCCATTGAAAGTCCCAGGATCGGCACAGCATGGCAGGCAACTAAACAGCAACATGCTTACATGCAGGGTTCAAATGTGCCATAAGCTAGAGAGCATTTCCAAAGCTGTTTTTTCATATACGAGAAGCAGACCACATACTGAAAGCAGCTACTCAGCTGCTCCAATAGATCCGACCATGGAGTTAATTACCAATCTCCCCATAGGGAATAACTACATTCAGCTGCTCAGCCACTCAACCAGGCACAGCCAAGTTGAAACACAAATTTAATTACCACACCAGAATTCTACAATCAGTAAATATTTTCTTCAAGAATTAAAGCAAAAAAGTAACACAGAATTCATTTCCACCAGAATTGCACTATAAGAAATGCTAAATGATGTTCTTAAATCTGCGGGAACAAGTGAAGAATATTGAAAATGATAAATATCAGAGAAAACACCAAAGATTGTTATATCTATTAATAATAATAAAAGTAAAATACATACAACTATTTAAAGTAACCATTATCACATTGTCTTGTGAGGTTTACAATGTATGTGAATGTAATATATATGAAAACTGTAGCATAAAAGACAGTGGTTGCAAGATATCTACATTTTATGGGGAATTTTTTACTATCAGGTCTAACAGGCTGTTGATTGTTGAGAGGAATAGAAGGAAAGAAATAGAAAATTTATGAATAAATCATATTATAAAGAAAGAAAAAAAGTCATAGGAATAGGATATATATATATATATATATATATATATATATATATATATTTATTTATTTATTTTAGAAAAACAAAACCACCATATAAGCAAATAGTTAACAATGACTGACATGTATAATATCTATTTCAGGTTTTCACAATGGCAATGCATAAGTAAAGCATCTCTAAGTAAGCATCTAAGTATTAACCTGTGAACAAAGTATCTAAATTAAAATGTTGTAATAGTTTAATAATTTATAGATGGAGCATGCAACTGGGGTAAAAGTAAATGGAAGACCGACACAAGTTTTGAGAAATTTTGTGATCAACAGGTCACCCATTATAGAAAACACACTAGTATTTTCTAAATGTGGCATTATAACAAATGCTAAGAAACTATAAAACATAATGTATTTGATTAACTGTTAAGTTTTTTTTTTCACCTTTCTATTTTTATAAACAAGCTAAGTATAATCTAAACATAGAACTTAGATAATTATCAATATTCTCTAAAATAATTTGGCCATGAGAACTATAGATATTTATACATTTGAATTTTTTATTTTACCCACCTAGGTAGACAGATTCAGCATGAATCTTAAACACCTTTTCAATGCAGAAGATAGTAAGATAAAAGAAAACAACAAAAATAAAACACAAACCATAGTCCTCATAATTTACTGGAAATAAATGTTAGAAATGGAAATAAATGGGAGGGTCTAGAACACAATAGGCCCTAATACAGCATATGAATTAGGTTTGAAAGTGAGATCTATATAGGACCATTCTTTCCAGTTGCTCCTAAACCATTAACACCGGCCAGATTTCCTTTGTTATATCTCTGCTTCAACTACATTAACTATCTTTTTTCCCCCCCAACGAAGGCCTGTATGGTGGCATAGTGCCTAAGTCATTTGACTGCTAACCAGAAGGATGGCGGTTCAAACCCACCAGCCACTCCATGGAAGGGAGACTGAGCAATCTACTTCCATAAAGATTTACCACCTTGGAAACCCAAAGGAGGTTGCTTTGATTCAGAATTGACTCTATGGCAGTGAGTTTCGTTTGGTTTTTTGGTATGTAATAAGCATAGCTTACATCAACCAAAACCACACCCACTGCCTGTCTATTCCAACTCATAGTGACCCTACAGGACACAGTAGAACTGCCCCATAGGATTTCTAAGACTTTAAGTCTTTACAGAAGCAGACTGCCACATCTTCTCTCCCAAGACCAGCTCTGGTGGTTTTGAACCACCTAAGTTTATATTAGCAATGGAGCACTTTAGCCACTGAACTGCCAGACCTCTTCAAGCAGAGCTTACAAAATGGGAAAGTAAATGAGCATGAAAAAAAAAGGTATAAAAAGTCTGGGGTATGGTGTAGGAATCTGGAAGAGGTATAAGCTGTGTCCTAGCACCTCTTCCTACCAAACATACTACCTATTACCTCTCTTACTTCAAGTCAAGACACAGTATGTCCAGTATTTATTTATCTTGAAAGCATACAACTTACCATGTGGAATTGTGGTCTGGAAAGGGCGACTTGGACTTTTCAAATTCCATAGAGTCAAGCTGCCATCCGAATGGCTACACATGAACTGTTTGCCTTCATGATGCCAATCAATTGAATGAATAGCCTAATAAAACAGCAATTAAAATAAGCAAAGAAAAAAGTAGATATGTCATTCTAATATTTCAAAGGAAAAATATTCAGATACAAGATTATTATAGTAATAACACTTAAATATATAATGTGATTTTTCTGACACAGGTCAGAGTATATGTGGCTTCAATCCTCTACAGATTTATAAAAGGATACATTTCATATCTTCAGATACATAAAAGTTAGGTAAATTTACTATCACATAGCCTATCAATTAGAAAGAGGAATTAGAATCTAGAATGTTTGATTGATATCCCATGTCTTTTCTGTATCTTATAACCCTTCTTTGAAAATTTATTCACATAGGAAGAGAGACAAGGTGATCAGAAGATAAGTTATAATAAAAATAGAGATGTATCTCCATTTAAAGTAGCTGATTTTAAAAAATGATTTAGATAAGAGCTACCATTTGAGGGCTTACTGTATGTCAGGGCTCATGGGAAGCATGCATCTCATTTAATCCTATAAAATAGGTATTATTTTTCTAATTTAACACATGATATAATGAGCCTGGAGAGATTGAGAAACTTACTCAGGTCATATCACTCAAAGTTAAGTGTTGTCTAACTATGAACAGTGAGAGAAGGAAACACTGATTTAAATAAAATATAATTAGCTATATTAAGTATTATTAATATATCATTATATAGTATCTATTATTAGAGTTACAGATAATTGGTAGCTAGAATAATCACTAAACATATCATAAAGGAAATACAGTATGAGCTATGACTCAAAAAGATAAGTAAGATTTGATCAAATGGAAAAAGCAACACGAAATTCTGGAAACTTTTGTTTTCTCTCATTTTAGCAAGATTACTAGTCAGAGACTTCTCTTCATTTTGCCAGGGTCCAGCAGATGTAGGAAGGAAGAGATGCAGGCTCTATTTTGCCTCCTTTTCTGCTTATTTCTTTCCTTTTCTGTAGCTGGTTCATGACAAATTTCATTTCTTATGTCTTCCCCTACATAATGAACTTTGATGAACTTTGTTCAATGCAAAGTTCTCCCAGACCACTTAGCCACCAATGGCAAAGCCAGAGAAAGGGTCCCCAACTTGAACACTTCTCCCTATCCTATTGAATATCAACCCACTGAAGAAGAGAATTTATACACAAATAGCTATAATACAAAGCCAATATAGATGAGTACTATTAAAAAAGTATAATTGCTATATAGAATAGTGGTATGTAAAACTAATTTATTATTAGAAAAGAGGATCTCAAATAGTAAATTGGCATTTGAACTGACTTAGTGGATATACATTCAATTTCCATATTTTTGAAAGGTACCCAATTCCTTTTTTTTTTTAAAAAAAAGAAAAAAAGAACTTAGCAAGTTTCCAGAAGTAGTACAGGGGAAAAAAATTAAAGACAGAAAGAAGAATTTGAAAGATAACATACAAACACTAGCCAGTTTGGTCAACTCAGGGCTTCACTGAGTTTCCCGGAAACAAAAGAAAAAGGAAACCTAACCAAGTTGAGTAACGATCTGAAAAAAGGAAATGCAGCAGTTCCTCAAAAAACTGAAAAGTTTTCCTCATGCCAAACTCCTGGAAATTCATTTTGGTCTTGAGACCAGAAGCTAGATATGGTCTTACTCCCTATCTCTATACTTTGTATATTTAACAAAAGTAAAGTACTGGCTACTTCCCTAGTACCTTCTTTCTTTATGATTCAAGATGACCTAGAAGTTCATCACGAAGAACAAAATTGTATGATATAACTTGCCAGATAATTTTTCACCAATCATGATCAAATTATTCAGCTGCTGTATCTTTACTTTTGAAGTCTTTACCACCTTGAAAACTATCTTGCATATAAAGGAAAATCTTAGTTTGCCAGAATGCCTACAAAATGAATTGTGAAATTTATGAAATAGCTGTAGGCAGACATTTAAGCACCAAAACTTTAAAAAACTTAACCATTGTGAAGGGATGTAAAGGGCTACACAAAGTATCCCAGAGTGACTAGGGGTTCATTTGGTGACATTTTTCATTCTATTCCATGAGGAAATGTTCTAAATGTTTTTCCTTCCCATTTATATTGTTGTTGTTGTTGTTGTTGTTATGTGCCGTCGAGTCAGCCCTGACTCATAGCGACCCCTCCTTGGGTTTCCAAGGCAGTATCACTACGGAAGTAGATTGCCCAACCTTCCTTCCGAGGAGTGGCTGGTGGGTTTGAACCTCCAGCCTTCTGGTGAGCAGTCAAGTGCCTTAGCCACTATGCTACCAGAGCTCCCCCCATTTATATTAGTGCTGCCTAAATGCTTTGGCACTCTTCCCATATAAGCATGAGTGTTACTGAAAAAAGATTTTTAAACTGTATTTTCTTCCTATCTCTCCCCACTCCTATCACTTTTAAAATTTGAGAGCATACATGATTGTGTTTATTTCCAAAGCTACAAGAGGTAATTTCCCTTTCTCTCCTTTTGCTTCCGGCCTCTCCTTAGTCCTTTCTGAACAGGGCTATAATTAATAGCCTAGAATCAATCTCCGAACAACTGAAGTGTCATCTTAGAGATTATTCCTTGACAAATGAGAGCTCACTGGTTCTCCTAAATGAAAACATAATCAAGTCTCAATTATGTACAATAAAACTTGCTTCAAGATCTAACTGATGCTTATTCGTAGGTATTACTATTTACAAAATCTCTGTTCTAAGAAGGCAAGTGTTAAAACATAAGGTTTTTCAAACTGACCACTTAACATTTCTACCACAGAAATTAATTTTCTAAGGAAGCTGTGAATAGTGTCCTTAGAGACTTTGAGAGCACTGAGGCAAGACATAATCATAGATCCTAGAGGAAATAAAGGAATTGAGACCAATTTAAGGATGCAGTATAGATAACAGGCATATCAACGTGTATGAAATGCCAAGCAGGGCCCAGACATAGTTGATTGAAGTAGAATTCCCACTCAGGAGAGTAACCCAGACTTGGATTTGTTCAAATACTGAAAGGAAGTAGAAGATATTGGATCAGAACTAGTCAGTTACCCTGTGACAAAATATTTGTAAATGACAAACCTTAAAGATAGAAAACAGCCACAAAGTCACAATACCCTTATCAAATATTTCAACAGAAATCACTTACCTCATCATAATAAACTCTCAGTTCTGCCCTTTTAGATTTCAAGTCCCAGAGTACTACAGTACCATTTTCATAACCAATTAGCAGCTGGAAAACATTAGAACAATAGTTTTCTTAATTCTAACATTAATTTTAATTTGTTTCAAATAAAGGTTAAGTTAAAACAAATAATAATACACCTTTATTTAGAATGCCAATAGGAAAACTGAACCTACCTATAAGTTTGCTAAACTAATAAAATTGGCAAATAAATTCTGCTTCAATATAAACATTTACCAATGCACTGCCTAATTCCAAAGAGGATTTGAGGAAGCATGCAAAAATACATGTCACATTATAAAGATAAGTAAGAAAATCAGAGCAAAAGAAAAAAGGAATAGAAAATAGTAAGATGAAATGGGATATGTATAATACACAATGACATTAAGTCCTATGAACTTGAAAAATATGGCCACAAATTTGCCTTCAAATTTCAGTATGTCAAATCCCATTTTCTCATTGACTTAAGTCACTGTTTCAAACTGGTCATTTATCAACCCTTAGAAGTTCACAAAGGTATGAGAGATTCACATTATTAAAAATAGTTGCTATTTGTTTCCTATTTTATTTTTTAAATCAATAAATAGGGTAATAAAAAAATTTCTCCCTTTTAAAATAGAAGAATATGAGAACAGATAGCAATTACAAGCTCACCATACTCGACACTCACTCATTCAGATAAACACTGCTGGCCATGCTGATGATTTTTACCATTACATGATTCTGAATTATTACTGGTAGCTATACTTTGTTATATTTAATATATAATTAGTTAAAAGCAAGGAGGATAAGAATAGGCCAATATGAAAATAATATTTCCTATGGATTTGTCTGAAGATGATTTTCTTGAAATCTATTAGTAGTAGTCCTCTAATGGAAATTTTTATATAGTATATAAAGATATTTTCAATAACTCCCTGAAAACAATGTACAAAACAGAAAATATGGTGATTATAACTTATCCCTACATAACATCCTGAGACCTCAGTACTTACCCCATCATTTCATAACAGGGTAAAAAAAAATAATAAAAATAAGTCAGCAAGTAGTTTTACCAGGAAATACATAAAATTTCAAATATCAGTTCATAAAGATACTACATATATTTAAATGTTCAGTTATTAAGCCAAACACAGTATTTTTTAAATGATTTGAAAAAGTTTTTGAGCATCTTTCACACTGATTTAAAATAAAGTAAATGGCATATATGACTTGCTAAATGAGAAAATGTCGAAATTAAATATATATTTAATTAACATTTTTAAAAATTACTTTTTATAAAGCTATAGACACTGTATATATCTGTGTTAACTTCAAATCAATTCTTTATACAAAGTAGAGAAAATTTTGCAATAACAAAATCAATTCTATATTTGAAATAAATGAATGGCAAATATTTGAAATAAATGAAAACTTAACATTTGGAAATTTGAACCCCAAGATGTAATAAAATCATATTTTAAAACATTACTGTATTTTTTAAGTAAATCTCTGAAAATTAAAGTTGCTATGTTCTAAACATTTCTAGCAACATTCCCAGTAAATAAAAAAAATATAAAATATTGGTGTTCCAACAAGATGGCGGACTAGGCAGAAAGACTGCACAGACCCTCTTCAACAAAGAAAAGGGAAACCAATTAACACAGACACAGAAGATAATCCTGGACCCCTGAGCCTTGAAGTTAAGGATATAGAAGTGGACTAAAACCCAACTAGCAAAAGAATTTGCGTGAAAATACCAAAAAAGGAGACATACGGAGCTGCGGTCTGACACCGATCCTGAGCTATCCTGACAGCACAGACAGCTTGGAGACTCCCAAGTGGTGGTAGGACTTAAGAATTAACCTAAAAATCACCCTTCTAGCCAGGGACTGCACGGAGGACTGTGCATGGTGGCTGGGGAACAAACAGAGAAGGTGAAGAGAAAGGTGGGCTGAGCTGTGGGCTTATGCCGGTCCAGAGGCTGCCGCCAATTTGAAGGTTTAAAAAGCGGCTTGACTATTTTGGATATTTAAAGAGACAGCACTCTCACAGATTCCTGTGGTGGTAGGACTTAAGAATTAAAAATCACCCTACTAGCCAGGGACTGCACGGAGGACTGTGCACAGTGGCTGGGGAACAAACAGAGAAGGTGAAGAGAAAGGTGGGCTGAGCTGTGGGCTTATGCCGGTCCAGAGGCTGCCGCCAATTTGAAGGTTTAAAAAGCGGCTTGACTATTTTGGATATTTAAAGAGACAGCACTCTCACAGATTCCTGTGGTGGTAGGACTTAAGAATTAAAAATCACCCTACTAGCCAGGGACTGCACGGAGGACTGTGCACAGTGGCTGGGGAACAAACAGAGAAGGTGAAGAGAAAGGTGGGCTAAGCTGTGGACTTTTGCCAGTTCAGAGGGCACCACCATTTTGTAGGTTTAAAAAGCTGCTTGACTATTTTGGAAATTTAAAGAAACAGTGCTCTAGCAGATCCCTGGGGCTTATGAACACATTCTGCTTTCCAGCAACCCCAAGGACACTAGGGACCTGCAAGACTGACAAGTTTTTTGAAGGTTAGTCCATTGTAATTTGTGTCTGATTGAGTGGGAGGCAACAACAGTCCCCATAAGAAACAACTACACCCACACCTCCTGCAACTTCACTACTGAGCGACAGCCACTACCTCCTTCTCTACCAATGGGCCAATGATAAAAAACTACCAAGAAGAGCCTAAATCACCCTTGGCTGCTCTTCACAATCAGTTAACAGAGATCTAAATACAACAATGCCACGATGCCTCGGAGACAAAAGACCATCACAGTCCACACAAAGAAGCAGCATAAAGTGGTAGAAACAAGGGAACAGGATACAGACCCAGAACACATCCCTGAGGAAGAAGCAGGATTGGAACTCTATGATAAGGAATTCAAAAGAATTATCTTCAGGTATCTTCAAAGGATTGAGAGACAGACCACAGAAAACATCTTAGAAGAATTTTGGAAGAAAATACAAGAACAAAATGACAAAATAAATGAAGAATTGGAAATGATTCTAAATCTACAGATAGAAATACAGAAGATTAATACTAAATTGTCATAAATAGATAACACATTGAAAGGGCAAATGAGTAGAATTGATGCAATGGAAGGCAGAATTAATGAGATTGAAGACAAATACCTGAATATTTCTTTGGAAAGGGATCAATCAGAAAAAAAATCAAAACACAATGAAGAAAGCCTAAGGTTCATGTGGGATACCATCAAAAGGAATAACTTACATGTTGTTGGCATTCCAGAACAGGAAGAGAAAAACAAAACC